>NC_140582.1:794782221-795210165 GCF_964204655.1 Triturus cristatus
CGTCGTCTGCGTTTGCACGCAACAGTGATGTTGCGTCTCCCAGCCAGGACACATAAACATTTGACTCATCGTGTGCTTGGAAAATTCAGCCTTTTTCGAAAACAACCAAATTTGGAATTTTAAACAAGACACTTTATCTAAACTGCATGGCTTTCAGTCACTCTATGTTCAAACAATATCCATGAACATAATTTAGTACAGACTTCTATCGCCTGCTATACATATTTTTTAACATTTATTAGACTTTTTAAATTTTTTAAGTACTATTTTTGCAGACTTATTTGCGTACAACATTTAGCCATATGTTAGAATTTTTAGCATGCCGCCCAGTTGGATGAGGAGTGTGTTATGTTCCATATAGGTACTCCAATATCAGCTCAGGTACTGAATGCAGATTTCACCTATATTCCCCTGATATTACACTGCATAACGGTTCTTAGTACTGACCCTTTACCTAGTTATGGTAATGTCCAGAGATGACATGGGGTTTTCTCTGAAATGATTAAGCCTCATTCATTATGCATGTGGATTCTTGGAATCACAGCAGGACAGCAGGCCTATCATCTCCTGCATAATAACTATGTATAAGGGTCATTTCTTCTGTCATCCTAGTCCGACATGACACAGCAAGGTAAATCCCCAGGGGGCACCACTTTTGGTATATATACACCATATCTTGCTGAGGTAGCCAGAGGAGAAAAGGACTTCCATGCCGACACACTGACGTGAGACGCTGAGGCTCCTGCATGCAGACACTCCAGCTCGCAGTGGATCTGACATCCCTTGCGGGGTGGCCACTCGAGACCAAGATGTGGTCCCACAGTCTCTCACTTCAGGTAATGGGGTTGACTTTATTCTAGAGGGATTCTTGGTTTTTACACCTTCATAGATGCTAGGTACATTTAGGTACATCTAGTTAGGGTCGCATCGGAGGAGTACTCATTAACTACTGTCATATATTTTATATACTTTCCTGTCTTCATCGTTTTAGCACGATGGTAGAAATCTACCATCCTTTTACTCTGTTAGTGCTTATAATCATTCATATCTGTTACTGTCTAATGGTTGTTTCAGTACACCTATTTTACACTACAGTGCGCTAGTTCAATATATGCTCATTGAAAAACATCCCCACCATTTATGCTGTGTATCTCTCTGAGACAAAGTAAGCACGAGTGACTGAGCGACAAGTAGCACTGTTTCCACGATCCTGAGGGACCAGGGATGTGATGTTCGATAGTTGCCAAGAACTATTCTCTCCTTGGTAAGAGGGTTTCTAGTGGCACTGTGGGCTAGCTGGTATATAGGCTAACATACTCAGTGGGGGTGTCCAAAATCAATCTGACACCAATCCTACAGTGTATGTTGTCTAAACGCGCAGATCCTATATAGGTTTATAAGAACTACACGACAGAGCCTCTGGATTTTTTCAAAGCCTAAATGGTTATCTCTAAACCTGGGGTTTGCACAGAAGCTACTCTCTCATGTCACAGTGTTCAAAGGAAAGATGTCTCCTAATTCCCCATGTGAAACATTTTGCCAATGACTGATATACCTTCAGCATGTCCAGTTTCCAGAATTTCATTGTAATGTTAATTCTCTCAGGTCTGCCCCTATTGTCTTTAGATTAGTCACTTCCTGAACTGTAGTCTGCAGCAAAGCCTCTGCTTGGGTGAGTCTGTTTACTACTTTACCAGGATCTGCCCATACCGAAGTGAGATCAATGGCCAATGCATCTATTTTAATTCCTAGTGAGGCCTTGGATTCCAATATTGTGTTCATCACATATTCCAGTGTATGTTCCTATTCTTTTTGTGATGCCTCTGCTACCGCAGAGATGTCAGTGGTCCATTGCATGGTGTACTTGCCTATTATATTAATTTGTGCATTTTTAGCATGTTTGTTATTTACCATATTCAATATGAGCATATTTCACTGTAGGATGGGTGCCTCGAAGGTCCATTGCACAGCCCAACCTACAGCTTATTCTTTCACACACCTACCACTGGGGTTTTGCCTCCATTCTGTCTCTGCTGCTGCCCTCAACTCCCAAGGGTTCTACTCATGTGCCCGAGAGCACTCTATCTGTGCAGGCATTATATTCTGTGTAGCAGTCAATGCTTAAAATGGATAGATGCTATCAGGCACTCAGTACCTGCACTTTTTAGGTCGAGCCTCGACAGTGCTTGCTCTATCTGCAAGACCTTTTGTATCTTTTCTGTGGGGTTTTAGCACACCCACCGATTGACATTGGTTGTTATCTTTGACATTCAGAAATGCTGGCTTGTTATTGGCACATTTCTGTAAATGTACCTCTTTTGAGTGCTTAGTTCCCTCATCGGCGATTTCAATAAGAAAGGATTTTCGTTGGCCATCACACTGTACAGTGTGTGATTGCCCCTCCTCCCTCTTCCTATATGGGCATTGCAGCCCTATACACAGTTTGGTTTCCTCCCACATCACTGTTCCCAGCAGCACGGGTCTTCATAAGTGCTCCTCGTTCACACAGCTTGTTTTTTTGTTGGCCTACCTTGTAGTGAGAAGCGTTAGTGTTTTGTTTACTTTGCTTCATTTGCCGTGTGCAGACTCTTTCCTCACGGACGCCGCACTTGTTGTTTACTTTAGGCGGCCGTGTTAATATTTTATTTCACCCATTTTTGTGTTGAAGCAATATTTATAACACCTCTCGTATCGCTTAATATCTGGCTGTTTGGGTAAAAGTCACAGAAGAGGGACTTCTGTTTGGTAACATCCCCTTTGTGACCAGAGCGTTTCAGGTCTAGCAAGGCCTAAGAATCATGTCCGGTTGCGTTCAGTGAGCATCTCTCGTCGCTTTTCCGCCCATCACTTTACGTCGCTTATTTACTGGATTTGGCTAGACACAATGAAGATGTCATATTTTCACAAACCGCCTTCCTCTAGTAAGCTCCTTATGCTATACATGTATCGAGCAGTGAAGATAGATAGCATTGTGCAATCATGTTTTAAAAAGTGTAAGGCAATGTTCTGTACACTATAAGACGTGGCTTAAACAATGTGATATTCAGGCACCACCCCCACCTTTTCTGGCCCCCTCTCCATTGCCCTGAAGCAAAAAACTGCGCCACCTTCACCGCAGCCATGCAAACGCACAACAAGAGCTTTGTGGCACCAGGCTGGGTCTAACGCTGATCGCTCTGCATATTGGTCAGTCAGATGCTGTGATTTTACATGCATCTTTGTCTCTACATCTGAAGGTGCATGCCCTCCTCCCATTCACAGCCACCCATCCGTATCACAAAGAGCACTTTCCGCAAATACGGGCCTGCAGTTGTTAATCACCCGGGTCTGCAGTAAGTACCCCTTCAGGTCTGTCATAAGACTGCAGAAGTCCCAGGGCTTTTTCAGGCCTCCTTCCCACAATTGGAGACTGGCCGCAATCTGAAGAAGGAGGTCAGCCTGGTTCTGTGCCGTGGATGAAATGAGTATGGCTCCTCAGGTCTCCGCTGCCAGGGAAACTCCCTGTATGCCTGTATGCCTCCATGCTTCTGTGGTTTGTTGTGCTGAGAAGGTGTGCTGTAACATCAGAAATGCGGTGGAGAAGATAGCGCTGATATCAGTGTGTAACATCAGTTTTAAAATCACTTGAATAGCTGCTTAGAAACTTCACAGAAAGTTTGATTAAAGGGTGTTTAAATATTTTTAAAAGCCTGCCACAGTCGGATTACTGACGCACTATATGCATACCTGGGCTCGGCCCTCAAACAATGGTAATGGTAGAGCATGCTTTAGTATTTGGAATTAAATTTGCCTAGCACCGCTCTGAAATGGCTCTTACCCTCTCTTTCCTCTTCTTTCCTTTATTTCTTTCCTAGTAAAATGGATCCAAAAAAGACATTTTTGTATTCCAAAGTGCAGCCTTAGAACGGAGAGGAAAAAAGGTTCAAAATTCAAAAAGCGGCCAAATTGGTTTTATTCACAACCACACACATTTGCCAGTAAAGTGCTACTTTCATTTTCAAGTCTTTATTCGAACAACATTGTATTTCCCGGGTGGAGAAGTACACCATTCCTGAAGGTACTGCAATACCTGGTTGATGTGTACAGTGAAAAGAGTTGAATGTGATCCTTATCAGCTGTTTTCCTTATTTTAGTTTATGAAATGTGTTCAGGGGTGTGTTTTTTAAACCATACTGCTTATGTTTCATAAGGATATAAGCAATGAACATTAAAACGGGTCACTTCTGGCCATGTAGTCATGTCCTTAACTTTTCAGGCAAAACTATTCAATGATTTCTGAATAATTTGTGTAAAAGCGTTACGGTAACTATGTTGTTCTTGCTTACATTTCTCATGCTTTACTTAATCTTGCATCCCCTATCAGTGTTTGCTATTTCCAGAATGTTGTTACATTTATTTTTTTAGCCAGCATATTATTCTTGTCTCCCCTCCCTCATAATCTATTTCCCATTTTCTGGTTCTCTAGCACCACGAGGTAATACAAATGGCAATAGCGCTACGCTAATATCATCACTCCATTGCCTACAAAAAACAAAAGTAAAAAACATTGTCATTTTCAACACCAAGAGCTCTAACTTTCACAAACGTGAGACCGATTGCATTTTGGGTCCCTGCAGGTTACATATGTCTCTTTGTTCCAGGGCACATACCCGGCTGCCAGTCCCAGCAGGAGTCCTGTGCTCCTCTCCTGCCCAAATCGCTGTTAGATGTGGAGGCCATATTGCAGATGATCTGTTCATGGAGGGGGAAGGAGGCAGAGCCTATCTGGCCATTTCACTATTGTGAGGCTCCACCCAGGATCAATGTCCACATCACACCTTTTGGTTAGTTTTGAGAATCTTATGAACTTACAGATGGAGTGGGTAAACCTTTACACATACATTACCAAAGTGTGTCTCCAGTAGGATGTTCCCCCTTCCATGGGGCCTTGCATCTGTGAACACATTTTACTGATTGATCATGTTATACGCAAATCACTTTTAACCTGTATATGCAACATCATTGTTATGGTCAGTTCTATTGCCAAAGTGCTCAACATTGTTAAACAAAATGGCCAGATTATGTGAGCAGCTTGGTTCATGTCCTCATGTGCCTCAAGGTCTCATACTACCTGTGCACAAGGTGGATCAGTTTAGTTAAGTGCTGTACCCACCCTGCTCTATGCAGATGATGCTCTGTTCATTTCCAGAACTTCTAACGGCCTTTAATTGAACCTGGATGCCTTCTCCACTTTATGAACCATGGAGGTCTTAAAAAGAATCTTAGCAAGTCCTATATTATGAACGTTGGGCCAAAAAACAATAAAACTAGGATATTTGAATTAAGTGGGGTTGAGCTAATCAAAGAGTCGAATTTCACACATCTGGGTCTTTCATTTGAAGTGCAGCAAAGCTGGGAATTTTTATTTAGTTCCAGGATCAACCATCTGCGGAGAGCTATAGAGTCTGTATTTGCAGATTGGGGCACAAACCAGTGAAGGAGATTGTCTGAATTTATAATAGAAAATGTGCAGCCATAGCGAGTTATCAGGCAGGGGTATGGGGTTATAAGGGAACGCAATAGGTAGAAAATACATTTTGGAGAGACTATTGGCTATATCAAAAGCCTCATCAAGCTGTATGTGCCACTCTGAAGTTGAGCTTGATTATTTGGAAGATAATATTAAAATGTTCCCTCTATAGTTATGGTCTATATACCTGAGCAAATTATAACTTACGCCCCAGCAATGCACTGTTATTGACCTCACATATTACATCACTCATGACAAGGTCAGTGACATCACTCATAACATCATCCAGTGAGTGTGAGGGTTTTCTAAAAGTTTCTGAGTGTTAAACATATGTACATATATACATATATACAAAATGCGAGGTGGGTCGCACACCGCTCATCATACTAGCAAATAGCCCCATAGGATTCTGGAGGATGTAGTGACAGCGGCGGGTACACCTATGCCACGAGTAAAAAGTTAAATTGCCATCCCTGGACACGTGTTTCGAGGTAATTGCCTCTCGTCAGCAGGGAGCAGGTAAGTATGCGGGGTGCCAAGTAGACTGCCAAAAAATTATTATCAGGTCTAGTACCTCTCACGGCGCGCGGGTGCGGGATCCGGGCTCGTCAACCCATGGCTCAGGGAGCTTAAATACAACTCCCTGCTGACGAGAGGCAATTACCTCAAAACACGTGTCCAGGGATGGCATTTTAACTATATACTCGTGGCATAGGTGTACCCGCCGCTGTCACTACATCCTCCAGAATCCTATGGGGCTATTTGCTAGTATGACGAGCGGTGTGCGACCCACCTCGCATTTTGTATTTAAGCTCCCTGAGCCATGGGTTGACGAGCCCGGATCCCGCACCCGCGCGCCATGAGAGGTACTATACCTGATAATTTTTTGGCAGTCTACTTGGCACCCCGCATACTTACCTGCTCCCTGCTGACGAGAGGCAATTACCTCGAAACACGTGTCCAGGGATGGCATTTTAACTATATACTCGTGGCATAGGTGTACCCGCCGCTGTCACTACATCCTCCAGAATCCTATGGGGCTATTTGCTAGTATGACGAGCGGTGTGCGACCCACCTCGCATTTTGTATTTAAGCTCCCTGAGCCATGGGTTGACGAGCCCGGATCCCGCACCCGCGCGCCATGAGAGGTACTATACCTGATAATTTTTTGGCAGTCTACTTGGCACCCCGCATACTTACCTGCTCCCTGCTGACGAGAGGCAATTACCTCGAAACACGTGTCCAGGGATGGCATTTTAACTATATACTCGTGGCATAGGTGTACCCGCCGCTGTCACTACATCCTCCAGAATCCTATGGGGCTATTTGCTAGTATGACGAGCGGTGTGCGACCCACCTCGCATTTTGTATTTAAGCTCCCTGAGCCATGGGTTGAGGAGCCCGGATCCCGCACCCGCGCGCCATGAGAGGTACTATACCTGATAATTTTTTGGCAGTCTACTTGGCACCCCGCATACTTACCTGCTCCCTGCTGACGAGAGGCAATTACCTCGAAACACGTGTCCAGGGATGGCATTTTAACTATATACTCGTGGCATAGGTGTACCCGCCGCTGTCACTACATCCTCCAGAATCCTATGGGGCTATTTGCTAGTATGACGAGCGGTGTGCGACCCACCTCGCATTTTGTATTTAAGCTCCCTGAGCCATGGGTTGACGAGCCCGGATCCCGCACCCGCGCGCCATGAGAGGTACTATACCTGATAATTTTTTGGCAGTCTACTTGGCACCCCGCATACTTACCTGCTCCCTGCTGACGAGAGGCAATTACCTCGAAACACGTGTCCAGGGATGGCATTTTAACTATATACTCGTGGCATAGGTGTACCCGCCGCTGTCACTACATCCTCCAGAATCCTATGGGGCTATTTGCTAGTATGACGAGCGGTGTGCGACCCACCTCGCATTTTGTATTTAAGCTCCCTGAGCCATGGGTTGACGAGCCCGGATCCCGCACCCGCGCGCCATGAGAGGTACTATACCTGATAATTTTTTGGCAGTCTACTTGGCACCCCGCATACTTACCTGCTCCCTGCTGACGAGAGGCAATTACCTCGAAACACGTGTCCAGGGATGGCATTTTAACTATATACTCGTGGCATAGGTGTACCCGCCGCTGTCACTACATCCTCCAGAATCCTATGGGGCTATTTGCTAGTATGACGAGCGGTGTGCGACCCACCTCGCATTTTGTATTTAAGCTCCCTGAGCCATGGGTTGAGGAGCCCGGATCCCGCACCCGCGCGCCATGAGAGGTACTATACCTGATAATTTTTTGGCAGTCTACTTGGCACCCCGCATACTTACCTGCTCCCTGCTGACGAGAGGCAATTACCTCGAAACACGTGTCCAGGGATGGCATTTTAACTATATACTCGTGGCATAGGTGTACCCGCCGCTGTCACTACATCCTCCAGAATCCTATGGGGCTATTTGCTAGTATGACGAGCGGTGTGCGACCCACCTCGCATTTTGTATTTAAGCTCCCTGAGCCATGGGTTGACGAGCCCGGATCCCGCACCCGCGCGCCATGAGAGGTACTATACCTGATAATTTTTTGGCAGTCTACTTGGCACCCCGCATACTTACCTGCTCCCTGCTGACGAGAGGCAATTACCTCGAAACACGTGTCCAGGGATGGCATTTTAACTATATACTCGTGGCATAGGTGTACCTGCCGCTGTCACTACATCCTCCAGAATCCTATGGGGCTATTTGCTAGTATGACGAGCGGTGTGCGACCCACCTCGCATTTTGTATTTAAGCTCCCTGAGCCATGGGTTGACGAGCCCGGATCCCGCACCCGCGCGCCATGAGAGGTACTATACCTGATAATTTTTTGGCAGTCTACTTGGCACCCCGCATACTTACCTGCTCCCTGCTGACGAGAGGCAATTACCTCGAAACACGTGTCCAGGGATGGCATTTTAACTATATACTCGTGGCATAGGTGTACCCGCCGCTGTCACTACATCCTCCAGAATCCTATGGGGCTATTTGCTAGTATGACGAGCGGTGTGCGACCCACCTCGCATTTTGTATTTAAGCTCCCTGAGCCATGGGTTGACGAGCCCGGATCCCGCACCCGCGCGCCATGAGAGGTACTATACCTGATAATTTTTTGGCAGTCTACTTGGCACCCCGCATACTTACCTGCTCCCTGCTGACGAGAGGCAATTACCTCGAAACACGTGTCCAGGGATGGCATTTTAACTATATACTCGTGGCATAGGTGTACCCGCCGCTGTCACTACATCCTCCAGAATCCTATGGGGCTATTTGCTAGTATGACGAGCGGTGTGCGACCCACCTCGCATTTTGTATTTAAGCTCCCTGAGCCATGGGTTGACGAGCCCGGATCCCGCACCCGCGCGCCATGAGAGGTACTATACCTGATTATTTTTTGGCAGTCTACTTGGCACCCCGCATACTTACCTGCTCCCTGCTGACGAGAGGCAATTACCTCGAAACACGTGTCCAGGGATGGCATTTTAACTATATACTCGTGGCATAGGTGTACCCGCCGCTGTCACTACATCCTCCAGAATCCTATGGGGCTATTTGCTAGTATGACGAGCGGTGTGCGACCCACCTCGCATTTTGTATTTAAGCTCCCTGAGCCATGGGTTGACGAGCCCGGATCCCGCACCCGCGCGCCATGAGAGGTACTATACCTGATAATTTTTTGGCAGTCTACTTGGCACCCCGCATACTTACCTGCTCCCTGCTGACGAGAGGCAATTACCTCGAAACACGTGTCCAGGGATGGCATTTTAACTATATACTCGTGGCATAGGTGTACCCGCCGCTGTCACTACATCCTCCAGAATCCTATGGGGCTATTTGCTAGTATGACGAGCGGTGTGCGACCCACCTCGCATTTTGTATTTAAGCTCCCTGAGCCATGGGTTGACGAGCCCGGATCCCGCACCCGCGCGCCATGAGAGGTACTATACCTGATAATTTTTTGGCAGTCTACTTGGCACCCCGCATACTTACCTGCTCCCTGCTGACGAGAGGCAATTACCTCGAAACACGTGTCCAGGGATGGCATTTTAACTATATACTCGTGGCATAGGTGTACCCGCCGCTGTCACTACATCCTCCAGAATCCTATGGGGCTATTTGCTAGTATGACGAGCGGTGTGCGACCCACCTCGCATTTTGTATTTAAGCTCCCTGAGCCATGGGTTGACGAGCCCGGATCCCGCACCCGCGCGCCATGAGAGGTACTATACCTGATAATTTTTTGGCAGTCTACTTGGCACCCCGCATACTTACCTGCTCCCTGCTGACGAGAGGCAATTACCTCGAAACACGTGTCCAGGGATGGCATTTTAACTATATACTCGTGGCATAGGTGTACCCGCCGCTGTCACTACATCCTCCAGAATCCTATGGGGCTATTTGCTAGTATGACGAGCGGTGTGCGACCCACCTCGCATTTTGTATTTAAGCTCCCTGAGCCATGGGTTGACGAGCCCGGATCCCGCACCCGCGCGCCATGAGAGGTACTATACCTGATAATTTTTTGGCAGTCTACTTGGCACCCCGCATACTTACCTGCTCCCTGCTGACGAGAGGCAATTACCTCGAAACACGTGTCCAGGGATGGCATTTTAACTATATACTCGTGGCATAGGTGTACCCGCCGCTGTCACTACATCCTCCAGAATCCTATGGGGCTATTTGCTAGTATGACGAGCGGTGTGCGACCCACCTCGGATTTTGTATTTAAGCTCCCTGAGCCATGGGTTGACGAGCCCGGATCCCGCACCCGCGCGCCATGAGAGGTACTATACCTGATAATTTTTTGGCAGTCTACTTGGCACCCCGCATACTTACCTGCTCCCTGCTGACGAGAGGCAATTACCTCGAAACACGTGTCCAGGGATGGCATTTTAACTATATACTCGTGGCATAGGTGTACCTGCCGCTGTCACTACATCCTCCAGAATCCTATGGGGCTATTTGCTAGTATGACGAGCGGTGTGCGACCCACCTCGCATTTTGTATTTAAGCTCCCTGAGCCATGGGTTGACGAGCCCGGATCCCGCACCCGCGCGCCATGAGAGGTACTATACCTGATAATTTTTTGGCAGTCTACTTGGCACCCCGCATACTTACCTGCTCCCTGCTGACGAGAGGCAATTACCTCGAAACACGTGTCCAGGGATGGCATTTTAACTATATACTCGTGGCATAGGTGTACCCGCCGCTGTCACTACATCCTCCAGAATCCTATGGGGCTATTTGCTAGTATGACGAGCGGTGTGCGACCCACCTCGCATTTTGTATTTAAGCTCCCTGAGCCATGGGTTGACGAGCCCGGATCCCGCACCCGCGCGCCATGAGAGGTACTATACCTGATTATTTTTTGGCAGTCTACTTGGCACCCCGCATACTTACCTGCTCCCTGCTGACGAGAGGCAATTACCTCGAAACACGTGTCCAGGGATGGCATTTTAACTATATACTCGTGGCATAGGTGTACCCGCCGCTGTCACTACATCCTCCAGAATCCTATGGGGCTATTTGCTAGTATGACGAGCGGTGTGCGACCCACCTCGCATTTTGTATTTAAGCTCCCTGAGCCATGGGTTGACGAGCCCGGATCCCGCACCCGCGCGCCATGAGAGGTACTATACCTGATAATTTTTTGGCAGTCTACTTGGCACCCCGCATACTTACCTGCTCCCTGCTGACGAGAGGCAATTACCTCGAAACACGTGTCCAGGGATGGCATTTTAACTATATACTCGTGGCATAGGTGTACCCGCCGCTGTCACTACATCCTCCAGAATCCTATGGGGCTATTTGCTAGTATGACGAGCGGTGTGCGACCCACCTCGCATTTTGTATTTAAGCTCCCTGAGCCATGGGTTGACGAGCCCGGATCCCGCACCCGCGCGCCATGAGAGGTACTATACCTGATAATTTTTTGGCAGTCTACTTGGCACCCCGCATACTTACCTGCTCCCTGCTGACGAGAGGCAATTACCTCGAAACACGTGTCCAGGGATGGCATTTTAACTATATACTCGTGGCATAGGTGTACCCGCCGCTGTCACTACATCCTCCAGAATCCTATGGGGCTATTTGCTAGTATGACGAGCGGTGTGCGACCCACCTCGCATTTTGTATTTAAGCTCCCTGAGCCATGGGTTGACGAGCCCGGATCCCGCACCCGCGCGCCATGAGAGGTACTATACCTGATAATTTTTTGGCAGTCTACTTGGCACCCCGCATACTTACCTGCTCCCTGCTGACGAGAGGCAATTACCTCGAAACACGTGTCCAGGGATGGCATTTTAACTATATACTCGTGGCATAGGTGTACCCGCCGCTGTCACTACATCCTCCAGAATCCTATGGGGCTATTTGCTAGTATGACGAGCGGTGTGCGACCCACCTCGCATTTTGTATTTAAGCTCCCTGAGCCATGGGTTGACGAGCCCGGATCCCGCACCCGCGCGCCATGAGAGGTACTATACCTGATAATTTTTTGGCAGTCTACTTGGCACCCCGCATACTTACCTGCTCCCTGCTGACGAGAGGCAATTACCTCGAAACACGTGTCCAGGGATGGCATTTTACATAGGTGTACCCGCCGCTGTCACTACATCCTCCAGAATCCTATGGGGCTATTTGCTAGTATGACGAGCGGTGTGCGACCCACCTCGCATTTTGTATTTAAGCTCCCTGAGCCATGGGTTGACGAGCCCGGATCCCGCACCCGCGCGCCATGAGAGGTACTATACCTGATAATTTTTTGGCAGTCTACTTGGCACCCTGCATACTTACCTGCTCCCTGCTGACGAGAGGCAATTACCTCGAAACACGTGTCCAGGGATGGCATTTTAACTATATACTCGTGGCATAGGTGTACCCGCCGCTGTCACTACATCCTCCAGAATCCTATGGGGCTATTTGCTAGTATGACGAGCGGTGTGCGACCCACCTCGCATTTTGTATTTAAGCTCCCTGAGCCATGGGTTGACGAGCCCGGATCCCGCACCCGCGCGCCATGAGAGGTACTATACCTGATAATTTTTTGGCAGTCTACTTGGCACCCCGCATACTTACCTGCTCCCTGCTGACGAGAGGCAATTACCTCGAAACACGTGTCCAGGGATGGCATTTTAACTATATACTCGTGGCATAGGTGTACCCGCCGCTGTCACTACATCCTCCAGAATCCTATGGGGCTATTTGCTAGTATGACGAGCGGTGTGCGACCCACCTCGCATTTTGTATTTAAGCTCCCTGAGCCATGGGTTGACGAGCCCGGATCCCGCACCCGCGCGCCATGAGAGGTACTATACCTGATAATTTTTTGGCAGTCTACTTGGCACCCCGCATACTTACCTGCTCCCTGCTGACGAGAGGCAATTACCTCGAAACACGTGTCCAGGGATGGCATTTTAACTATATACTCGTGGCATAGGTGTACCCGCCGCTGTCACTACATCCTCCAGAATCCTATGGGGCTATTTGCTAGTATGACGAGCGGTGTGCGACCCACCTCGCATTTTGTATTTAAGCTCCCTGAGCCATGGGTTGACGAGCCCGGATCCCGCACCCGCGCGCCATGAGAGGTACTATACCTGATAATTTTTTGGCAGTCTACTTGGCACCCCGCATACATACCTGCTCCCTGCTGACGAGAGGCAATTACCTCGAAACACGTGTCCAGGGATGGCATTTTAACTATATACTCGTGGCATAGGTGTACCCGCCGCTGTCACTACATCCTCCAGAATCCTATGGGGCTATTTGCTAGTATGATGAGCGGTGTGCGACCCACCTCGCATTTTGTATTTAAGCTCCCTGAGCCATGGGTTGACGAGCCCGGATCCCGCACCCGCGCGCCATGAGAGGTACTATACCTGATAATTTTTTGGCAGTCTACTTGGCACCCCGCATACTTACCTGCTCCCTGCTGACGAGAGGCAATTACCTCGAAACACGTGTCCAGGGATGGCATTTTAACTATATACTCGTGGCATAGGTGTACCCGCCGCTGTCACTACATCCTCCAGAATCCTATGGGGCTATTTGCTAGTATGACGAGCGGTGTGCGACCCACCTCGCATTTTGTATTTAAGCTCCCTGAGCCATGGGTTGACGAGCCCGGATCCCGCACCCGCGCGCCATGAGAGGTACTATACCTGATAATTTTTTGGCAGTCTACTTGGCACCCCGCATACTTACCTGCTCCCTGCTGACGAGAGGCAATTACCTCGAAACACGTGTCCAGGGATGGCATTTTAACTATATACTCGTGGCATAGGTGTACCCGCCGCTGTCACTACATCCTCCAGAATCCTATGGGGCTATTTGCTAGTATGACGAGCGGTGTGCGACCCACCTCGCATTTTGTATTTAAGCTCCCTGAGCCATGGGTTGACGAGCCCGGATCCCGCACCCGCGCGCCATGAGAGGTACTATACCTGATAATTTTTTGGCAGTCTACTTGGCACCCCGCATACTTACCTGCTCCCTGCTGACGAGAGGCAATTACCTCGAAACACGTGTCCAGGGATGGCATTTTAACTATATACTCGTGGCATAGGTGTACCCGCCGCTGTCACTACATCCTCCAGAATCCTATGGGGCTATTTGCTAGTATGACGAGCGGTGTGCGACCCACCTTGCATTTTGTATTTAAGCTCCCTGAGCCATGGGTTGACGAGCCCGGATCCCGCACCCGCGCGCCATGAGAGGTACTATACCTGATAATTTTTTGGCAGTCTACTTGGCACCCCGCATACTTACCTGCTCCCTGCTGACGAGAGGCAATTACCTCGAAACACGTGTCCAGGGATGGCATTTTAACTATATACTCGTGGCATAGGTGTACCCGCCGCTGTCACTACATCCTCCAGAATCCTATGGGGCTATTTGCTAGTATGACGAGCGGTGTGCGACCCACCTCGCATTTTGTATTTAAGCTCCCTGAGCCATGGGTTGACGAGCCCGGATCCCGCACCCGCGCGCCATGAGAGGTACTATACCTGATAATTTTTTGGCAGTCTACTTGGCACCCCGCATACTTACCTGCTCCCTGCTGACGAGAGGCAATTACCTCGAAACACGTGTCCAGGGATGGCATTTTAACTATATACTCGTGGCATAGGTGTACCCGCCGCTGTCACTACATCCTCCAGAATCCTATGGGGCTATTTGCTAGTATGACGAGCGGTGTGCGACCCACCTCGCATTTTGTATTTAAGCTCCCTGAGCCATGGGTTGACGAGCCCGGATCCCGCACCCGCGCGCCATGAGAGGTACTATACCTGATAATTTTTGGGCAGTCTACTTGGCACCCCGCATACTTACCTGCTCCCTGCTGACGAGAGGCAATTACCTCGAAACACGTGTCCAGGGATGGCATTTTAACTATATACTCGTGGCATAGGTGTACCCGCCGCTGTCACTACATCCTCCAGAATCCTATGGGGCTATTTGCTAGTATGACGAGCGGTGTGCGACCCACCTCGCATTTTGTATTTAAGCTCCCTGAGCCATGGGTTGACGAGCCCGGATCCCGCACCCGCGCGCCATGAGAGGTACTATACCTGATTATTTTTTGGCAGTCTACTTGGCACCCCGCATACTTACCTGCTCCCTGCTGACGAGAGGCAATTACCTCGAAACACGTGTCCAGGGATGGTATTTTAACTATATACTCGTGGCATAGGTGTACCCGCCGCTGTCACTACATCCTCCAGAATCCTATGGGGCTATTTGCTAGTATGACGAGCGGTGTGCGACCCACCTCGCATTTTGTATTTAAGCTCCCTGAGCCATGGGTTGACGAGCCCGGATCCCGCACCCGCGCGCCATGAGAGGTACTATACCTGATAATTTTTTGGCAGTCTACTTGGCACCCCGCATACTTACCTGCTCCCTGCTGACGAGAGGCAATTACCTCGAAACACGTGTCCAGGGATGGCATTTTAACTATATACTCGTGGCATAGGTGTACCCGCCGCTGTCACTACATCCTCCAGAATCCTATGGGGCTATTTGCTAGTATGACGAGCGGTGTGCGACCCACCTCGCATTTTGTATTTAAGCTCCCTGAGCCATGGGTTGACGAGCCCGGATCCCGCACCCGCGCGCCATGAGAGGTACTATACCTGATAATTTTTTGGCAGTCTACTTGGCACCCCGCATACTTACCTGCTCCCTGCTGACGAGAGGCAATTACCTCGAAACACGTGTCCAGGGATGGCATTTTAACTATATACTCGTGGCATAGGTGTACCCGCCGCTGTCACTACATCCTCCAGAATCCTATGGGGCTATTTGCTAGTATGACGAGCGGTGTGCGACCCACCTCGCATTTTATATATACATATATACTAAGATACTGCAAACGTTAAATTACTATATTTTGTGTACTACTACTGAGTGAAAATATTTCTAACATAAATTATATGTTTGACTGTCTATGTGTATCCATGTGTGAGTTGGTGTCTAGTGGCTCTATGGGTGAGTGAGTGGGTATAGGAGTAATGGGCTACGTGTGGCTGTGTAGGTGAGTGAGTGGATGTGTCAGTGGTGTATAGATAAGTGAGTTGGTATGTGAGAGGCTGTATAGGTGAGTGATGGGGTGTGTGAGTGGCTGTATGGGTGAGTGAGCAATGCATAAGTGGTGTATGGGTGAGTCCATGGGTGTGTGAGTGACTGTATGGGTGAGTGAGTGAATGTGAGAGTGGTGAGTGGATGCTGGTGTTAGTGACTGTATAGGTGAGTGAGTACATCCTGAGTAAGTAAGTTGATGTGTGAGTAACTGTATGGGTGAGCAAGTGACTGTATGATTGACCGTATGGGTGAATGAGTAGGTGTGTGAGTACCTGTATGGTTGACTGACTCAGTGTGTATGTGGCTGTATATGTGGATGTGTTAGTGTCTGTTTGTCTGTTTGACTGGATGTGTGAGTGGCTCTGTGAATCAGTGAGTGGATGTGTGAGAACTTGTATGGGTCTGTGAATGTGCTTTTGAGTGGTTATGTGGGTGTGGGTTATGTGAGGTTGTATAGGGGTGTGAGTGGGTGTGTGAGTGGTTTGGTGGATGATATTATCAGTGATGTCACTGACCATGTCATGAGTGATGTGATATGTGAGGTCATAAGCAGTACTAATAATGAGTGAAACTATTTCTAATATATATTATATGTTTGACTGTCTGACTGTGTGTATCCATGTGTGAGTCGGTGTCTGAGTGGCTCTATGGGTGAGCGAGTGACTGTATGACTGACCGTATGGGTGAGTGAGTAGGTGTGTGAGTACCTTTATGGTTGACTGACTCAGTGTGTATGTGGCTGTATATGTGGGTGTGTTAGTGTCTGTATGTCTGCTTGACTGGATGTGTGAGCGGCTCTGTGAATCAGTGAGTGGATGCCTGAGTACTTGTATGGGTCTGTGAATGTGTTTCTGAGTGGTTATGTGGGTGTGGGTTATGTGAGGTTGTATAGGGGTGTGAGAGTGGGTGTGTGAGTGGTTTGGTGGATGATATTATCAGTGATGTCACTGACAATGTCATGAGTGATGTGATATGTGAGGTCATAAGCAGTGCATTGCGAGGGGCGTAAGTTATTGTTAGCTCAGGTAACTATAACTGCTGAATTTCACTTGTTTTGTACAACGTCCCCTGTAACTTTTGGTTTCTGAAGTCCTCTGGGACTTACTGGAGGTAACAGGAGGGCTTGTTGGTCCCCAAAGACCCTCAGCATCCAAGGGGACTTCACCCCCCCCCACCAGCAGTGCACCAGGAGGCAAATTTGCAGAGTGGTGGAGAAATGGGTCGAGGCTCTGAAGACCTCTCAGCAATCCAACTGTGTGCAACTTACTAGAGGTAACAGCAGGGCTTGTGGGTCCCCAAGGACCCTCAGCATCCAAGGGGACGTCATCCGCCAACCAACAGTGCGCCAGGTGGCGCGTTTGCAGAGTGATGGAGAAAAGGGGTTTTGGCCTCTGAAGTCCTCTCAGAAATCGAGCTCTGTGGGACTTACTGGAGGTAACAGGTGGGCATGTTGACCCCCAAGGACGCTCAGCATCCAAGGGGACTTCCTCCCCCACCAGCAGTGTGCCGAGAGGTGTGTTTGCAGAGTAGTGGAGAAAGGGGACGTGGCTTCCGACCACCTCTCAGCCCTCCTGCTGTTTTGGACTTCCTGGATGTAACAGAAGGCCTTGTTGGCCTCATTGGACCCTCAGCTGCCAAGGGGACTTCTGCCCCCAACCAGCAACACCCCAGGTGATTACAGAGTGGTGCAGAAAGGGGCCAGGGCATGACATGGTGCTGGTAGCTTTTTCTTTTTTCATTTAAATTATAAAGAAAGGGGGGCCGTGTGGCCCTCCTCTCCAGGTCGATTATGGCCGCGGGGACCTCATTTCCACGGGCCCGGCTTTTTCTTTTTTTTTATGAAGGAAGGGGGCTGCATGGCCCCCTACTCTGGGCCGATTTCGTACCCAATCTCCCGGGGCCTACCCTTCATTTATTATTTTTAGACCTGGGAGGGGGTGCATGCAGCCCCCCTCCCAGGCTTATTTTGGTCCCCGGACACTATCCCCCAGGGTCTGGCCTCACTACTGAGTGCCCTGGACTCACCCAAGGCACCCAGTTTCTCACGTTGGGGAACCATGGGGGAGCCTGAAGACCCCTGCCATCCCTGCCAGCTTCCTACGTCATGCGGGAGCTAGAATTGCTTTTGGACACAGGGAGCTGCTGAACATGCTGCTCCCTCTGTCCATTAGCAATTCTGCTCTGCTTCTTGTAAGCGAGAGCATTTTTTCTGCTCTCACTTACTGGAAGAGGAGCAGAGTTTGCTATGGCTTGGAGGGCCTAAAGCCATAGCAAACTTCAAAGTCCCAGGGTGGGCACTCTGGGACATTGCAGGAGCTGGTCCTGGGTGGTGATCCTTAGGGCCAAATTTGGCTCCAGGCAGGAGGCCGCATGACCCCCACTTTAATTTTAACCATTTGCCCGGGTCGGAGCCCCACCCGCATTAATATTGCATTTAGCCCCAGGGATTTGGCGGTCCCTGGGGCTGCGGTGGTGTCACTTGCCCCCCTGCAGTTATATCCTATTGTGACCCAGGGAGGTGGCAGTCCCTGTGGCTGCATGGGGGGCTGTGTGGGCCCCCACATTAATAAAACATTAGTCCTGGAGAGGTGTCAGTCCCCAGGGCACAGGGGTTGCCCAGGACAGCCCGTGCAAACATAATGAAAAATGCCCCAGTGAGGTGGCTTTAGGGATCTAAGGAGGGTGGCCCCATGCACCCCCTCCTACATATTTGGACATGCCCCTGGGACCTGGCCCATCACGGATCGATTAGAAACAAATCGCGGTAGCCCGTGCTTTCATTTTTTAAAACATTTTTGGCAGGATTCACGGATCCAGCGTGACTCCCGCTGAAAATGTTTTAAAAAATGCTTTTTTGGCCCTGCAGAATCCCTGTGGTACCACTCCTAGAGGCCTAGGGGGTCAGGGAGTTTCTACCCTGCCCCCTTTTCTTTTTTTAAATGTTTTTTCTGTGACTCATTTCAACCGAGTCACAAGAAAGTTGCCAACACTTCCTGGTTTAAAGTGTTGGTAGTCAATCAGATCTCAGACACGAGATCTTGATGGGTCGCAGATCCCCCGCTCCCCTAGATATAGAATTTCAAATTTCTTTAAATATCTCCAAAACTACTCAATGGATTTATACCATTTAACAAAAAGGTGGCTTTCTAGGCTGACTGCTACCTTTCTGCCAAATTTGGCGTAATTCAGTTCAGCAGTTTCGGTCGGTAGCCATGTCTAAAGCTTCCTATGGAAATTAACATGGGAAAAAAGCATTTTGCGACCCCCCCATTTTTATCGGCCCCCACTTGATAGATCAGCACAACATTTTCTAGACAGCAGCTAAAGTGAGCGTCGAACTAGTTTTGAAATCTTTTACTATAATTCGTCAAACAACCCCAGAGTTAATGGCAAATCAATAAAAGCTCTTCCTATGGAAACTAGGTTCTAACTATAACTACCTACTGGTGACTGCCAGTGGGTA
Organism: Triturus cristatus; assembly: GCF_964204655.1. Taxonomy (NCBI): domain Eukaryota; kingdom Metazoa; phylum Chordata; class Amphibia; order Caudata; family Salamandridae; genus Triturus; species Triturus cristatus. The sequence continues at coordinate 794,801,808 of NC_140582.1, forward strand.
ATGAAGCAAGGAATATATGTATATATTTTAGCCTTTATTATATGTTTTGTATTGTTATATTTATATCTTTTTAGTAGGGAGTGGTGTTGGGGTTCAATTGTCCCACAGGGGACATAAATAGGGTACTTGTATACTAAAATGTTTTTCTATGTTAAAACATTGACTAATCAACATAGATTTTTCTCTTTCACTTGTGAATTACGTAACATGACATGCACAATTATTAATATATTGATTTGATGCACAAGTGGCTCATTGTTGATTTTAATAGTTTCCCTCGATAATGTCCAAACCATTTCCTGATTACATTAGTAAAAAGCACACTAAATTCATTAGGTATGTCCGAGCTGTACCTTAACCCAGGGACCATTGACGCCTGCTCTAAACGTTTGGTTAGTAAGACTTTTTTTCAAAGGCAAACGAGAAGTTGTTTATAGGATTTTGAAAAGTTGAAGCACTTAATTCACTACGGCCTTAGTAAGTAGACGTCTGGTCTCGAGTTTTATCTACAAAATGTTTTAAACGACGAACATAGATTCTATCTCACGCAAATGTGCTCATTTTTTGGTTGCATTTACACAACAGGGTTTATGGTTTCTACTCTCCTAACCTATCCTTATGATAATGTTTCTAATCAAAGCGCTATGCGCTTTCTACTCTTCTGTGGCCTATACTCATGCCATGGAAAAAGGTTTGTGACACCAATTTTCCACTCTGCTAATGTAAGGCAGTACAAGTTGGCCTTCATTTTTCTGCAACAGGTAAGTAATGTGTGTATCTGTATAGCAGTAGTAAACTTTATCCATTATGCTCAGGCCTCAAGAAAGAGGTATGGGACATCAGTTTGAATGCTTTGCCTGTTTTTTTACTGCCTGTTTTTTTTATGGACTTGTATTTGTACTTTTTCTCTTTGCAATAAGATTTTACAATCAGGTAACGGATTTATCAATTGTATGACTATAATTGTTTTGGAATTGTAAATATATCATTTATGTGCTTTATAGCTAATGCTCAGCCAAATAAAGAAATATATGATGATGATGAGCTACGTCCTCTTTTTTTTGGAGCAGTTTTTTTATTGCATGCACTCGAACCGAAGGTATCAGAGCGCTTTACATAAGCACCAGTTGCGTTACAGACGGACACATTAATTTTGTTATGCACAGGGAGATTAAGTGATTTTCCCAGAATCACAATATCTTTAGCGTTCCTGCAGAGACTTGAACCTGGTTCCCCAGCTACAAGGTCGACCGCTCAAGCCGTTAGGCCACATGAGGCATATTTTAAAATGATGGAGCCTCCTGCAGAATGTGAAGAGGGGCCCCTGAGTCTCTCATATTTTAAAGATATCCATTGGCGTTGGGTCGGAATGATGGCCCTCTGAGTGGGTTGGGCCCACTCAAGGGTTGGGGACCTCCTGCACCAAAGGAGCTACAGGGGCTGGTTTTATGCCCCTACTACTATGCTATTTATCCCTCTCTGACTGGTTGATTAACCATTATTTGTTTGGATAACAGTAGCTAATACCTGCCCTTTACGGCACTATTAAATGTCAAAAGTGAGGTAGTAAGAATAATATAAAGACATCATTTCTAGTCACAATGAGGTTGCAGCACACTGCTTTTTATATAGGGTAGTTTAAGTACATTGTACAATAACAATTTGGTATTATTTGCCAACAGATACAGAGAAGAAGGGCAATTTCAAGCACTAACGGGCTCAGCCTCCAAGCCCCAGAAACAAGTAATGTCTACAGCCGGTCATCTCCTGGATTAGACTTGATGCACTCCAAGCATCCTTTTGGTGTGTAGTTGACAGCGGATTAGATAAGGATGATATTTGCACCACGCTAACTTGGTGCAACTCGTAACTCCGCTATGTCCTCAAAGATGGACCTTTTCCTCAAACTGAGGCTGACATCACAATTTTATTGACATTGCACTGACTGTGAAGCAGATTTTGCCCCACAGTAACAATAGAGAGGAGTAAATTTGCAAACCTCAAAGGTTTATTTGCAGATTAGTAGGGTTATAATCTCTAATCAAATCAATTAGCCATCAATCAAAATTCACCTGAATACAGCATGCATGAATGTTAGAATTGGGGGTCTCTAGTTGGCAGAGGTAGGTACCTTTGTCCAAATAGGGACCCTTGCTTCTAGTCAGAGTAAGGGGGCTACACTCCTAAATAACCCCTGCTCACCCCCTTGGTAGATTGGTACGAGCGGGCGGGCTTATCTCAGAGGCAGTGTGTAAAGCAGTTGTAAACACATACAGTAATACAGTGAAAACACTACAAATGGACACCAAACCAGTTTAGAAAAATAAGTAATATTTACTAGACTTAACACAAGAACAAACGACAAAAATCCACAATACTGTAATCAAAAATAAGTCTTTAAAATGGTAGAAAATAGCTTAGTTCAATGTAGATGGTAAATGCGACACTTTACTCTCAAAGTACCTTAGATGCGTCACGCAATGCAAACAAAAGGGTCGCAGGGAAGTTGATGCGCCGTTTCTTACACTCAGCGGAGTAGATGCGTTGGTTCCTTTCTGCTGCGCCGGGGAGGTGATGCGTCGCTTCCTTACTGTGTGGGGAGTTGATGCGTCGTTTCTTACTGCGGCCCGGTGATGATGCGACAAGATGGCGCCTCGATGCGATGCGACGATCCGGTGTGATGCGACAAAATGGCGTCTTTGATGCGATGCGACAACATTGGATGCGATGCGTGCATGCCCGACGGCTGTGCGGCGAACTCGGTAACTTCTGAGCCGGGACAGGCCCTGCAAGACGCTTCTCCGGTGATGCGACAGCGACCTCTGCGGCGGCGACACACTTCTCCGGTGATGCAACACACTTCTCTGGTGGTGCGACGGCGAACAGCTGCGGCGGCGGCATACTTCTTTGGCGGTGTGACGGCAACTGCTGCGGCAGCGACACGCTTCTCCTCGTTGCATCGCGCTTCCAGCTCCCAGCGACACGCAGCCTTCTCAGAGGGCCCCAACAACAGTAGGCACCTATCTGCAGGTAGTATACCCAGCAAGGGAATTCAGGGGAGCTGGTGGTGAAGTTTTGTATCCCTGAGACTTCAGGCAGGAGGCAAGCACACTTCAAGCCCTTGGAGATGCTTCTTTAAGATGATGAAAAGTTCACAAGAGTCCTCTTCTCCTTTCCTTGGCAAATAAAGTAACCACTGCAGGCCAACCCCAGAAATAGCACAGCACATGGGCAGTCTCCTCCTTCGGCTTTCTTGGTTCTTCACCTTGGCAAAGGTTTGTCTTGATTCCCAGAAGTGATCTAAAGTTCTGGGGTCTGGGCACCAATGTTTATACTGCAAAATCCTTCGTCCTCTGAAGGCAGAGGGTGCCTGTGCCCAGCTAAAACCAGTTCTGTGCAGCTTTCTGGCAGGAGGTGGAGACAGCATTGTTGAAAGCAGACCTGGCCAAGGTAGGTGAAAGGAAATCCCCTCCCCCTACTCTCTATTCTATGAGGAATCAGGTCAGTGAAAGGAAATCTCCGCCCCCACTCTCTATTCAATGCAGGTCCTATTCAGCCCAGCCCTGACCCATCAGACTGCTGGAGCCAAAGCCCTCTCCAGCCCCCTGTCACTCACAAACCAGACATGGAATACGCAAACCTAGCAGAGGCATGCTGGACGGTTAGGCAAGAAAATACCTAATTTCTAAAAGTGGTATTTTCAAACAGAGAGTGTAAAAATCACTCACACTAAAAGATGTATTTTAGCATTCTGAGTTCAGGTATGCTATACTTTATTTTCCTTATCTTGTTCCTAGGGTCAGTTATGATTATAAGATGTTATAATCAAACTGCCCATTCTGGCCTATAGGCAACAGATAGCCTTGCAATAGTGAAAAACAAAATTGGCTATAATTCACTATCACAACATGCCACACACATCAGGGCATGTCCTACCTTTCACATACAATGCACCCTGCCCTGGGCCTACCTTAGGGGTGACCAACATGTAGAAAAGGGAAGGTTTAGGGACTGGCAAGTGTGTGCACTTGCCAAGTCGACATGGCAGTCCCAGACTGCACATAGGCTCTGCAATGGCAGGCCTGAGCCACATTTTACAAGCTGCTTCTGTGGGTGGCACAATCAGTGCTGCAAGCCCACTAGCAGCATTTGATCTACAGAGCCTGGGCACACATGGTGCACTGTACTAGGGTCTGACAAGTAAATCAAATACGCCAATCATGGAGTCACTAATCCATTACAACAATTTACAATAGGGAGCACTTGTACTTTGGCACTAAATAGCAGTGGCAAAGTGCCCAAAGCATCTAGACCAGCAAAACATATAGCAAAAATACAGGAGGCAACAGAAACAAATGGAAGGGAGACCCACGCCAATGGTGCCAGGTCTAACAATGAATATAATCCAAGTTGCTCAATTAGTAATGCAAATATTGAGTTAGAAATAACATATGCAAATCAAGGCAAAGTTTCCTTTCTGTAAAGGCAATTCCCTGATACTAAGCAACGGTTGTGGAAGGCTGGGAAAATTCAGAAGCAGCAGGTGTCAGCAAATATAGCATCAAGAAAAAATACCAATTAAGGTACCAATTAGAATGAGAAGGAATGCGCTTTCTCTCAACAGTACCTCTATGAGTGGGGAAATAAGGAGAATTTGTTTTCAAGGAGAAGGAAAGGACGTCCGCCTGCAATAGTGGACAGGGGAAAGTGTTCTAACTAACAAGCTTCAAACAGTTAAAGCATAAGTTTAATTAAAATGAAACATTCTTAAGGTTTCCACCTGGTAGGAACCATTCAAAATCCAGTGTATCCTCAGTAATTGATGCTTCCCTCCTTCTCACGGAACATACAGTGTCAACTTCTCTCTCTGAGACCTTCATGATATCTCACAAAGGAGTATACACCTCCTCAGTTCCCTTCCTGAGCAGGTGCTGCAGTCACTGTCCAAACCAAATAATTGCTATTCTACGACCTTCAAAATGTAAGCTAATAAACAATGATATTTCTATATGAATACACAGTGACTCTGGTGTTTGAAATATAAAATGTGTTATGCACATCAAGCAGAAATACATCATTTATTTCAGATATACGGTAAGGCACTTAAGCCTACTTGTGTCACTGATAAACTGCACATATGCTAAAGTTAATCAAAATATATGATTCATTCAGTTACTACACCTCAATATAAAACAACATGGAAAATGATAGGCAAACTAATATGCGGAAATAATGACTAAATCAGGTGTAACTCATGTAAGCTCTGGTTATGCAAGTTACAGATTAACATTTCATTAAGCACAAATAAATGATGGTGACTGCGTCACCATAGGTCGTCTTAACTATAACACTGGTGTATGTTGCTTTCGCCCTCAAAATTAGTTTTGAGCACTTCATTGTTATTTTCTGTTACATCGCGTAATCTATTCACATTACATGCCCCAAAGATGATCTGACAATGTCAATAAACTTTGCAAATATTTTTCTGTGGAAATATACCTCATATTACCAATCAGAAGCCTGTGATTTACTTCTCTTCTTTTGGAAAGAATGTCTGTGGACCTTTGAGGAACCTGGAATTTCTGTAGTTGTGAGATACTCCTAGCAATATGCTGCATATAGAATTAAATGAATGCTATAATTATTATGATATATGCTAAAAAATCAAAGCCAGAAGACAACTTTGTGGAGCCCTTTAAGTGGGATGAACAAGGTGTTGGGGGAGGGCTTGAAAAGAATTGTGTCTAATAAGCCTCTAAGAAACCATGGGGTATTTTCTGTGTAACTGAATTCGCAACCAAATACTTGTTGTGTGAGACACTGGGTTGTTGGTTGAGTGGGGTGATTACCCTGCTCAAACAACAGCCACAAGATGAACCACTAAAATCACTAAATTAACCTGTGCATAACCATCTGGTAGCTTGGCACAAAAGCAATCAGGCTTAACTTAGAGGCAATGTGTAAAATATTTATGCAGCATTTAAAACTGTAATAAAGTGAAAACACAACACTAGAAAAATCCCACTCTAATTTAGAAAAATAACATTTTAATAAATTATTTGACACCAAAACAACAAAAATCCAATCAGTAGAACAGGAGTCTCTGAATGTTTAAAGTCTAAGGGAAAAACTAGCACCTAAAAGATCAAAGCGCGGATATCTAGTCACACGAGAATGGATCAAAATAAAAATATATGGCCGGCCATGATGGAGTTTGAGTTGGATACAAGAAGTGGATTGAGCCCAGCCGGCGCTTTCTTCCGGACTTGGAAGAACAATGTCTTGAGAAGGTAAAGTTCCGCGGGGCAAGGCTGCAGGTGGTGTCAGAGGGAGAGACATCATAGTCAGCAAGCAGCTGGACAAAGTTGCAGTGAAGATTTCAAAGTTCGGACTTAGGGCATGATTTAGATCTTGGTGGATGGGTAACTCCGTCACAAAAGTGATCGATATCCGGTTCACAGAAATATGAATCTCATAGGAAATAATAAGATTTATATTTCAGCAGATGGGATATCCTTCAGCCTTGTGACAGAGTAACTTGTCGGCCAAATTCTAAGTCAGGCCCTTAAACTCTTTTTTTGGAAGTAGAAAACATCCAGGGGGGCGAAGCTGCAATCTGTAGCCGAAAATGGCTCCAGGAGGCGGGATACCCTTTCTGTGAAGGACCGCTGAACAGGATTTGTTGCTGCGGAGATGAAGATAGCGGGAGCTACGGCAATGCATTTTGGGCAGATAGATGAGCAGCTTGGTAGTCCTGGGTTCAAGCAGTGGAACAGGGCTCAAGCAGCAGGGTAAGCCTCTGAGGGTTCACTACAGGCTTCAGGCAGCAGAGCAGTCATTCTATGTCCAGCAGAGCAGTTTTCTGAAGTACACAGCAGACCATAGCTGAAGGCAGTCCTCTGACAAACATTCTGAGGGTCCAGAAAGTGACCTGAAGAGTGGCCTGAGGGTCCTATTTTTATGCCTGATGCGTTCTTTGAAGTAGGAGAATTTCTAGAGAATTCCCTTTGAAGTGCTTGGAGTGCCCTGCCTCCCCTGCCATGGCTTTAAGCTGGCTGCATGAACAATGAAGTGGTGTCAAGTCATTTGTGTGAAGGCAGGGCATAGCCTTTTGTTTTGCAAGTGAGGCTGTGGCCATCTCCACTCACCCTCCAATCCTACCAGTGATAGCCCATGCATGCACACTTAATCCCTCTATTGTCTGGTTGTCTGGGAGGAATATACAAAGTCCAACTGCCAACGACACCTAGTCATGTGACCCAGTAACAGGCACCAAATAGTAAGAGTAGGAATAAACAACTTTCTATAAGTGTCATTTTCAAAATTTGGACTTAAACTTTACAATTAAAGAGTATTTTAAATTATAATTTCTCAGACACCAAGCATGAAATACTTTCTTGCTCTCAATCAAAGGTACATATTAAATGTACTAATGCAACCCAATGTTATCGTATGGGAGAGGTAGGCCTCATGGTAGCAAAAAATACATTTAGGAGTTTTTCACTACTAGGACATGAAAAACCTAAAAGTACTTGTCCAACCTTTTAATTACAGTACACCCTGCCCAATGGACTTCCTATGGCCTACCTTAGGGGTGACTTATATATAAGGGCAGTTTAAGGCCTGGCAAGGGGTTTATCTAGCCAAGTTGAATTGGCAGTTTAAAACTGCATTCAGGCTGCAATGACAGACCTGGGGCATGTTTTATGGGGCTATTTAAATGGGTGGCACAATAAGTGCTGCAGATCCAGTAGAATAATTTTATTTACAGGCCCTGGGTATATGTAACCACTTTACTAGGAACCTTTAAGTAAATTAAATATGCCAATCAGGTAAAGGCAACTTTAGCATGTTTGAGGAAGTGAGCAGACACGTTAGCACTTATTAGCAGTGGTAAAGTGCAAAGAGTCCTACGGCCAACAAAACTGAATTCAGCAAATAGGAGGGGCAAGGCAAAAGGTTTGGGGGAAGATCACCCTAAGGCTGAAAGGTCTAACACTTGTGCAATACAATCGTGTCTGTGGGGGGGGGGGGGGGGGCGGGACAGAGTAAAGGTATAGTCAGTGGACAAAAGTGCATAGTCCGGCAGTAGGTGAGGCGGATGAATTCTCCAAGATGGATGACCCGGGAAATGGGCACCGTAAGCAAAGTCACAAAATGGCGATGCGGCGCAAGAGATCAAATCCGCAAAATAACGAGGGCGCTGGAACTACGGAGCGGGGGGGGGGGGAGTCACGGGAGCAGGAGTGGAAGGGATTCGGGGGCCGCCGAACACACACAAATGAGCCAATGTTTAGGGTTGCTGGGGCAGCAGAGTCATCAAGGGTGTTGAACCCAAACAGTCTATCTGGATGCACAGGCTCTGGGTCGCAAGGGCAGCAGTGCCGTCGAGCTGCAAGCCGAATGTCTGGGGAAGTCCGCCTGGGTGCCGGGGACAGCGGCCCCGGAGAGAGGGATGCAGCAACGCGGTCCAGGAGGTAGCACCTCCCAGGCTGAGATAGCAAGGAAGAGCCCAGGGGCGTCACGCCGCAGAGTCAGAATTCTCCCCGCAACTTCACCTCCGGACCTGGCAATAGGACTAGCAAGTCCCGGACGTCCCACGGGAGGTGAAGCAGGAGGGCATGCCGTAGGGGGGGGCAGCGGTCGAGTCCAGAAGGCATCGGGTGGTAAAACCTCATCCCCGCCAACCTGAAAAACACCACCAAGAATCTGCATCGCCAAGATTGAATTCCTTCGATGGCCTGCCATCATCGATTCATCAGTATGCAGGGGGAGGAAAAGGCAACAGCAGCGGAGAAAACCTGTAGAAACTATGCCAGATGTCCGGCTGGGTAGGTGACGGCCCAGGCGGTCAGCCGGAGCCAGTCTCCCCTTTAGCTGTCGCTGCACCTCCACCGACACCGGCCATGTTGCTCGGGCTCTGCTGGTCATGGAAATGCTGCCGATTCCCTCCGAAGAGCTCGAATCCAGGAAAGGAGATTGGAGAGATGATGACAGCAGTCTGAGCACGACCCTGGTGAATAAAGAGGGTCTGGGGTGGGGGGAGATTAGGGCTTAAAGCCCAAAACGGCAATGCTTGTGACAGGCATTCAGGCACATTTTTTTCTTCCCCGCTCTAAGAACAAAAATAACGTGGACCAAAAAGGCCAGGGTTCACTATTTTTTTTGCCCTACTGGGGCTCTACTAGGGCGTCAGGCATGGCAGGCCCTGATCCACTTGGAGCACTGATGGAAGACAGAATAATTTTTAATCAGGCAAAGGGAACTGAGCTGAATGCCATGAGTGCATAGGACAATAAAGTCATTTTGTGCCCACCTGTGTAAACTCCCATGCAGAATGAGGCCTCGGCCTCAATGCTTTTCAATATGTTGAACAAAGCGGTACAAAAGGGGGTGGTGATGGACGGAGCATCAGAACCAATCAAACACTCACACCCAGTCAACAGATCTGGGTTTGATCCATCACCGTTCTTTAGCCCACTCTGCCACCCCAGTTCAGACATGGCCATATGCAAATCAGTCTGACCCTGTGCCTCATGGGAACAGTCCAGCCCAAACTGCCAGTGTGAGTGTTTGATTGGTTCTGATGCTCCGTCCATCACCACCCCCTTTTGTACCGCTTTGTTTGCCATAAGATGGCAGGGTATGCTCAGACGTGAGTCCCTTGCTCACTTTGCCACTGGATTCAAACAAGCCTGGCTGAAGACGGCTGAAATGCCAGAAACCGGTCCTAGAAAGCTTGTTTCCGGTCCAGGGAAGGCATGGCTTGGCAGTTCGGGCTGGACTGTTCCCACGAGGTACAGGGTCAGACTGATTTGCATATGGCCATGTCTGAACTGGGGTGGCAGAGTGGGCTAAAGAACGGTGATGGATCCAACCTGGATCTGTTGACTGGGTGTGAGTGTTTGATTGGTTCTGATGCTCCGTCCATCACCACCCCCTTTTGTACCACTTTGTTCGCCATAAGTTGGCAGGGTATGCTCAGACGTGAGTCCCTTGCTCACTTTGCCACTGGATTCAAGCAAGCCTGGCTGAAGACGGCTGAAATCCCAGAAACCGGTCCTAGGAAGCTTGTTTCCGGTCCAGGGAAGGCATGGCTTGGCAGTTCGGGCTGGACTGTTCCCATGAGGCACAGGGTCAGACTGATTTGCATATGGCCATGTCTGAACTGGGGTGGCAGAGTGGGCTAAAGAACGGTGATGGATCAAACCCAGATCTGTTGACTGGGTGTGAGTGTTTGATTGGTTCTGATGCTCCGTCCATCACCACCCCCTTTTGTACCGCTTTCAATATGTTGAAGATTAGTAGATAGGAGAGCTCAGACCCAGGAGCAGTGTTTCCATACTCAGAGGTCAACTGAGAATTCCAACCTGCTCTGCTAGAATCTGCTGACACTCTTAAACATTTCTTGCTCACACTTATTTATAAATTGCTACTTTACACGTTACACAATCAGAAATCACTCACACCAGCCAACCCAGCCATTGCTTCTGCAGTGTTTACCTGCTCAGTGACGCTCATCCAATAACATCTCTGCTTCATAGCTACTGGTCATGCTCCATCATGTGTGCTGAGCCTGTCCCTTCTGTCATGCAGACGTGCAGGGCTCTCAACACGTTATTCCTGTACTGTGTTGGTGAAGCTTGCTTAAACACCGTTTCACTGCGCAAAGCTCCAATGAGTTCCCTTTTCAAAGCTCCTTTCAGTAGGCTGATTCATAAGCAAGCTTTTTTGTCGTTTCTGAAAGAACCATCCAGTACTTGAATCTTGGTGTGTGTTTACTCTGCTGGTCGGTTTCAACATTGCAACACTGCTGGACTGTGAAACTTCCTTATCTTTACCTCGGCCTTCAAGTTTTTCCGTTTACACCCAGTTGTAAAGGGAGGGTTCTCGTGCGCCTGATGTTGACAGACAAGGACCAAAGAGGACGTCACCAGCATGTCATAACAAAAGGAACCCGTAACCTGTCTCTGAAAGATGAACTTTCAAGCAGGAAACGCGGTGACGTTGCAAACCTGCTCCTGACACCTGTATTATTGCTCTGCGAGATAAGGTTGACGGATCCACACCACCCTGGGCCCTTCTCTCTGCCAGTCAAATGGGGAACAAAATACATCAAAGCTCTTCGCTTCAAGTGCGTGTTTGTTTCCAAGATCCCCTGACGGATGCGTGTCCACGTCTCCAAGACAAGAAACTAAGTCTCACTAGGACAAGGTAATTCAACATTCAAGATACACCCGAAGAAGTCTTGGCAAACCATTCACGACTCACAACGCGTTCTCGAAGATTTCAGCCAATGAACCGGATGCACCAGGTGTAAGCGAGGGACGTCATCAGAAATGACTGCGAGGCGTCGATAGGATGGCACAAGCATGATTTAGTGGCTGTGGATAAAATGATCTCGTAAATTATTCATATCCTCCGAATTTTTGCTTGCATCATTTTAGAAACTTCTAGTATTTGAAAATGTATCCCTCGAAGAAAATACGTGAAATATTCATTTAATGGTAGGTTATACTAACAAGGAACGCACAGGTTTGTGCATTTCTAAAATAAACTTCCAGATTCCATATTTGTTACATGTAAACTGTACAGGTTACTAAACAGGAAATCTACCACAAGCTGCGTGAAAAGAATTGTTTGAATACTTTTATTACTTAGTAAACGGTTACATACTCACTGTCCCGAGAATCTAAACAGTGATATAATCACTTGCTTTACCCTCCACCACAGCAAAATCAAGCTGTAAATTTGTTTACATGCATATATAAAATGGTTTAGGACAGCGTCCCCTACTAGTCACCAAAGAATAACTATAGGCCAAAAAAATGCATTGCCCAAAAAGTATTAGTTGTGTGTCTAAACCAAGAAAGAAAAGTCTTTTTGAAACTAACAAAAGTCATAATAATTAATGAATACACATTTTTTATAAATTGAATTTATTTAGTTAAGTACCCTTTCTTGCAGTCAGGGATTGGCAATGCCTTTACCTTATCTGGTGCTCCCTTCCAGTTTTTGCACCAGATCCCAGACAGAGGTGTGCTGCTCGTGGCCTTCCACAGTACCAGTAGTGGCTGGTGTTGTGGAAAAGTGGCGGGGAAGGAGGAGGGAGCAGGGAAGGCATTGGGGAGGCAAAATAAAAAAAGAATTACCTGTAGCTGGCCGCGTTGCTCTCTTCTGCTCCTCTTTCCACAGGCACAGGCTGCCAGACTCCACGGCTGCCAATCCTGACGCTGTTATCATTTCATGAGAGCAGCGTCAGGATTGGCCTGAGCGCTCTGAGTTTGTCCCCCAGTAAGACTGGGAGCCTGTGCCTGATCTCTCCAACTAGGCAGCGCAGCTCGGGTTGGAGACAGCTTCAGTGCACATGACGGTTTGGCCGGCCTAAGAGAGCAGGCCGAACCATTATGCGCACTGACAAGAGTGCCCACCAGTCCTTTTGCAAAAACAACAGTTAATGGTCAGAATGCAGAACAATGTCATACATTCACCCCAGTACAGAGAGCTGGGCCTAAATCCATCGTTTTTTTGCTCACCATGCCATTCCAGTTTGAACCCAGCCATATACAAATCAGTCTTGAACCTGTTCCTCATGGGAACAGTCCAGCCCGAACTGCCAAGTCAGGTCCTCCCTGGACTGGAACCAAGCATCCTAGGACCGGTTTCGGGGTTTCACCCCTCTTCAGCCAGGATAGCTTGATTCCAGTGGCATGGAGAGCACGGGACTCACGTCTGAGCATACCCGTCCCACTCTGGGTGGCAAATGCAAAAACAACAGTTGATTGCAGCCTGTCATTTCCCATGGCCCCACCCCCAAAGGAAAGTAAAAGTAAAACATGTTTCTTATCATTTTATTTTTGCTTTCCTACCGTTTGGAGGTATCTGGCGGGGGTAGGGGATGGGAACGCCATAACGGAGGAGCCATCGCTGCACAGCACTAGATTAGTAATGAATTATGCATTTAGAGGCTCTTTAAAAAGAGGTCCCAACTCTAGTGTCTATCAACCTAGTGCTGATCACTCCCTGGTCATCCAAGTGTCTCTAAGATCCTAGCCATGAACACATGGAGTGAAGCTTTGCTGAATTATTATGGAGCTAAGTGCACAGCGATAGAACCAGGCAGAACTTTTCTGGGCCAGTATATGTGTTGGTGAGCGGCATTGGGGTGGTGGCTATTAGCAGCAAGTTTCTGTTAGGTAGTTTGAACAGTAAAGAGCTGCCTGCCTAATAGGTTTCATCTGGTTCTTTACGCCATCCTGAGATCAGGACCTTAAATGGTCATTCAAGGCATAGAACCCCCTTACTGAGATGTTTTAAGGCATGGGCAAAGTGTGCAACAGCCCAGGGCCTTCACCTTCCCTGGGGCCTCTCTGTAAAGTGAGGGGGCAGTAGAATAACCATAACAATAGTGATAATAAGAAACAGCAAATATTTTCAAATTTAAGAGTTATAGAGAGAATAGAAATTTAAAAGCAAATTACTATTTTTTCAGTCAAACAGTGTCGTAACCAAAGTTGCTGCGCTGCGTTGCATGAAAGGGAAGAGCAGGACAGCGCCATATCTACAAAGATATGGCGCTGCTGCTCTTTCAAGCTGTCTAGTGCTACGCAACAAAGTACAAAGCACTATGCTAACATTTAATCTAAAACCTTTCCCATTTTGTATCTGTACTGTACAGTACACTTGTGTTAGAAAACTTTGCAGAAAATAATATTTTTCTCCTTCTTTGCTCCTGTCTCTAGGTGGCATTTTGGGGGGTAAATCCCTATCTACAAATGTTAGTAGATAGGGCATTTTGTCAAAAACTGTCAGGCTTTCCGGGCTGCGCTGCCCGAAACCGTGCTCGGAGCCCCGCCTGTGATCGCCTCTAGAGAGCCCCACCCGCTGACTCCCTTCAGCTGGAAAGGCGGCGTCAGAGCAGGATAAAGGGAGGGGTCAGCAGGGGTAACGCGCTTCGCGTTCCATTACGGACCCCGCCAGGCCCTCGCATTTTGCTTTGTGTCTTCTGGGACACTTACCTGCTGCTTGTCTTGTGCTCTCGCCGAGTTGGTGCAACGTTAAGCTTGTCTCCTCAGCTCCCTGATAGTTCCTGTCGTTTTCGGGTTAGTGGAGGCTCTTCCAGGGCGTTCAGTGTCTTTGTGCCTCTGTTACTGGCTGGCAACATTGTTTTCTTTTTGATGCCCTTTTGAGCTGCAAGGTTTAACTCCTTGGTGTTCTGCAGCCTGCTTCTGTAACATAGAAGGACAAAGTATTGTTATTTTGTTATTGAGGGAGTTTGCTTTTCATCTCCCACTCCCCTCCCATACTTATCTGAGGGCTGTGTTCCTTGCTGGTAGTGGGTCGTTGTTTCCGGTTCCCTCCTGATTACTTTGAATCTCTTCGACCTGCAAGATTGTGAAAAGAGAGACAGTATTATTAATCTATTGTTGTTTCACAATATTATTATAACTTGACTCTGCACTTTTTGCCCCATTTTTTATCATCATCTTTCTCCTGATATGGGAAATTAGTTTTTGGGGTTTTCCCAGGCTCAGGTGAGATAGACATTTTTTTTTCCATGGGTCATTTTAGATCTCTAACGGCCATTGCTAATTACGTTGTTAAGCTTCACCTTTCATTCTTGTTAATGGCTAAACGCCTGCAGTCCAAATATACAGCAAGTGAATGTTTGTTTTCTAGATACTTTGTGTGTTTTTACGCTCTGATAGTGAATGATTTCTGCATAGAAAGAGCACCATATTCTGCAGGTATAATATCACATTAGAGTGTGTATATATATATATGTGTGTGTATATATATATATGTGTAAATATATATATATACTCTCCTCACCTCTTCAGAGACCAATTACTCTGGTTTTTTTTGCCTACATCATTCTCTTCCGATCTTTATCTTTCCTTCTGACAACCTCACCTTTCTCTATTTACTTTATGCCTCTCCCTCCCTCCCATAAATATGTTTCGACATCATCACTACCTCTACCCCCTTCTCCTTCTACTTCACGACCCTTGCTATACTGTTCTCTTCATGCCTCCACCATTATCATGTCCTGTATAGTCCCATTTCTCTTATTCAGCAGGGTCACATGTAACTGACTTGGCAGAGTAGCGCACAGAGGGGCAAGGCAGGGGAAATAAAAGACAATGAACAGATTTTCACCAATGGAATAGAGGAACTGCTCACAGCAGCACTTTGATTTTCACTGTTGCAGCAAGAATGCCAGTAGTGAAGGGGGATAGAAGTGTGATTACAAATATCCAGCAATCAAAGATAGGATTTCAAGAGCTTTATGCATGTCTTATTTTAATATTATGGACTACTCCTCTAGCAAGTCAACCTTTGCATGTTTTTAATACAACTTGAGGAACAAACTGGTTAGACACTGAGGGGCATACTTACAAGCCCCTATCACCACCACAACATCACTTTCCTCGATGTTGTGGTGGCGATAGGGGCCTTGCCTTTTTTACAAGGCAGTGTTAAGCCACTTAACGTGGCTTAATGCTGCCTTGTAAATAACGTTACAACAAACAAATGATGGATGGAATGCTGACAATGCAGACATTCTCCCCCAGTCAAGAGATCTGGGTTAAATCCATCGTTCTTTTGCCCACTACGCCACCCCAGTTCAGACATGGCCATATGCAAATCAGTCTTGACCCTGTGCCTCATGGGAACAGTCCAGCCCGAACTGCCAAGCCATGTCTTCCCTGGACCGGAATCAAGCATCCTAGGACCGGTTTCTGGCTAATCAGCCATCATTAGCCAGGCTAGCTTGAATCCAGTGGCAAAGTGAGCAAGGGACCCACATCTGGGCATACCCTGCCAACTTAGGGCGAACAAAGCAAAACCAAAGGGAATGATGGACAGAGTGTTGAACATTGCAAGCACTCACCCCAGTCAACTGATCTGTATGGGAAACTGGAGCTGGCGTTGGCAGGGTATGCTCAGACGTGAGTCCCTTGCTCACTTTGCCACTGGATTCAAGCAAGCCTGGCTGAAGACGGCTGAAATGCCAGAAACCGGTCCTAGGAAGCTTGTTTCCGGTCCAGGGAAGACATGGCTTGGCAGTTCGGGCTGGACTGTTCCCATGAGGCACAGGGTCAGACTGAATTTCATATGGCCATGTCTGAACTGGGGTGGCAGAGTGGGCTAAAGAATGGTGATGGATTAAACCCAGATCAGTTGACTGGGGGTGAGTGCTTGCAATGTTCAACACTCCGTCCATCATTTCCTTTGGTTGTTGCCTTGTAAATAAGGCACCCTTTCACACTATACCTAGCATGAAAGGGGAGGGCAATGGGTGTTGCTGTGGGCGTTCCATCGCAACACCCATTGATTTTGAGGCTGCCCCATTTTTACAAGGGTGGCATAAATATAAGGCAGCGTCAAAATGAAGACCAGAGAAAACCTGGTCTTACCCTGGCGCAACAAGGAAAAATTTATAATTTCTCATAATATTTGCTGTTTCCGTGTGTGCTGCGTTGAACAGAACACATAGAAACAGCGAAATGCCATTGTTTATTTATGTGTAGGAAGGTGTCCCTTCCTACACATAAACAATCATTAAAAAAATGACGTTTTGCAACTTCTATGTGTGCCGCTGCATTAAGCAGTTACAAAATGCCATTTAAAGATTGTTTATGTGCAGGAAGAAACACTTTCCTGCACATAAACAATCACTCCCCTCAATGCAGGCACCCCTGCACTATAGTGTAAGAGTGCCTTCGTTGGTGCTGGGAAGCTACATTTAGCACCAGTGACAAAGCGTGTTGTTAGCCTTCTTGGCTTAACGACACGCTTCGCCACTTTCCTGTAAATATGTTCCCAACTTCCATAATTTTTTTTTTATTGCAAGTAAAAACATCTAGATCGAAACTCAATAAGGAATGGCGTTATCACTGCTTGTTTATAGCAGAAAAGGGGTAATAAATTCAAGTTTATTACAAACATGGGGCCCTCAATTATATCTTGCCTGGGGCCCCACAAATCTTTAAGATGTCCCTGCCCCTTAGTAGGCTAGGAGGCGATTGGCTGCTTTATTGGCTGGATATATGGAGCGTCGTCAGTTCCTTGAGCCCTGAAAGCAGCCCAGAGGGATTGCACAGAATTTACTTATGGCCACATACGTGACTTTCTGCTTTGTTGAACTAGTTCCCTAAGATACTTCCCATAGTGGCAGACACTCACTGAAGAGACTGACTCGTATTCAAGGTTCATGTTTGTGTTGATTCCTAAATCGGGTACAAACAATTTTAGTTATTTCTAGTCACTCATAGCTTATGGTAATAACCTTACACCAGTAGTGATCAACATATTACATGCATTACCTTTACAAACATAAAACATTACAGCCATTAAACAAAGAAAACATGATCTTGCACAAAGCTCTTGCTCTATAGTTTTGCGTTTTTTCCGTTTTTACTTTAAAAAAAAGATACATTTTTATTAGTTTGCAAAATCTTTCCAAAGTAGGGAGCTTGCTATACTTCAATTAACAAATTACTTCAACTCCTTGTAACCAGGACTGAAAGTCATTTATAAAGTACATGGACTGACAAAAAAACATCCGTTCCAAATCAAATACTACTAAAGAATAGCTTTAATTTTATCGAGGTATTTTTTTGTCAAACCCACAGATACCTTTTAACATCAGGAACATAATTTCTAAACGCATTTTTGCTTGTGTTGTTAACTTTTGCAAAGATTTTCAGAAAAGCTGCCACTGCTGTAGATTCATGCAGGCTGGTAATGTGGTGTCAGACCACATACTGAACATTTTGAGGGAGGCAGAACATTGTCTTGTCATAATTAAAATGCACAGTCAGTAAAGCTCCATTGCCCATGCGATGGTTCTTCACAGGGACCAATGGAAGAAACCTTTCCAAACATGTTATCCACAAGAAGAGTGATTTCACCACTGCCCATCTCAGAACTTATGCTCATATCCCTATTGATAATTACAAGTGGGTTTTTAGGCCTGGTGCAGCATAGCCAGACCTTTGGTTCTGAACAAATACATGGAGGGTGGGCTTTTGTTGTGGGTCAACCTTTTTTTTAAGGCAGTGTCATTTACATCTTGGATTAACCCAGAGAAATATTTTTGTCTCATTGTCATACCATTGGATATAAGATGTAGTATTCTGCCTCCTAGAGTGTGCTTTCATTGCAGTGCATAAGGTGCATGTCAGGAGTAAGCTTGGTGCAAGGAGATCTGGGCATGCACTAGGGAAAAGATGAGAAAAAAACATTACACACATTTATGTGGGAGGACTAGCAAATGCTGGCTGCGTCGCCAAGACTGCTAATCTTAGAAGTTCAAGGGGTGGGACTTCCAGGGAACAGGAGGCAGTGGCACTATTTAAGGAGTTCACTTCCCTTTGGAAGGAGTCTGGCAACTTTCCTTGTTCTACTGGCTCCTTTGCCTCTCAATCTAGCTCGTTCACTTTTTTTCTATCCCTCACCTTGCTGTTTTCATCTCTTATTCTTCTCCCTCGGTTCCCTGGCCTTCAACCTAAATTTGACTTGACTCTGGAATGCGATTTGGCTTGTTTACTTTGCTTTTTCTTGTTTCCATCTATCCCTACTGTCCTGACATGTGCTTATCCTTGTAGTGGCTACCTACAATTCTGGCTTAGACTCCTCATGGCCCGCCACTCTGAAGGCAGTAAGCATAACTGCTTGTATTGATAGAGTTGATTGAACTTGCTATTTTTTGTGAATGACACTAAATATCTTTGTGTTCTATGCATCCATAGTATATGCTTGACCTGCCTGAGCATGCCACTTTGTTGGAACACTGTTGCAAATGTTTTGAAGTCCGAGAGACATACACCTAACGAAAGCGCAACTCACTGGATATCTCAGGGATCCCCATCCAAGACTGTCCACAGTGAACACAACAGTGCATTAGACAGGGTTGCCGGCCATAAAGTAAAACAGCACTATACATTTTGAATACGTCTACATGGGTAATGCAAAACATCCATAGCTACAACTCCCCAACACCAAAATCATAAGATGAGTAATACATCTCTCCAACTCAAATAATATCTTTAAATTCATTTGAAAAATAAAATTTTTCTCCAATCATCTTCTTATGAGGTATCAAAATATACAAATTTTCGTTTAGAGTACATGCTTTCTAATGTTGGTATACAAATAATAATTCAATCAAGCAAAAGCTTCTAATTTAGTAGCAGGGCTCTAGGGTGGTGCGACTGGTGCAACCGCATCGGGTGCTGACCTTGGGGGGGGGGTGTCGTGTTTGAGGTATGTTATTGTTTTAAAAGCACCCGATGCAGCATTCCTGGCCTCCAGCAATTTTAAGGCAACAATATCAAGATTACTCCATTGATTAATGTTCTTCCTAGAGAGAGATCATAGGTTTGTCTAGTGGAAGTTTTGACTCGTGGTAAGGTAGCACAGAGGGTTAATATGCCAGCTACAAAGAACTTGTACCATGCAGATAACAAAGTGCGTAGAATGTAAACCGGTCAGTGGGTTACTGCTTTTGTCTGAGAGATCCTTTGTTACTTGCAGTTGATAAATTATACTCCTCACATAGAACAGTGAGCTATTAACTGTCATCAAAGAGCTACATGCAAACTGCAAAGTATAGATTAGAACGTTATGATTTTTTCCCCAGACGTTCGTTATTCTAATGTTGGTAAAAGTGTTCATTTTGTTAGAAATAAATTCTGATTATTAAAGAGAACCGCCAACTGTGGTGTTGCCTTTTATATTCTTAGTTTGTGTTTCTCCAGACCAAGCACTCAAACTATCCTGCCAACTAGCATGGATACCATGTGACTCCTACACCTGGTAGTCCTCTGTCTTAAGTAACATTTCCTATACACTGATTGACACACCTATGATTGATTGTCTCTGTGTGATATGTGTTTGATGTAAAATGCTCTGACACCCCACACTGATATGAGTGGCGGCAGCGCTATAAAACAAATTAAATGCATCTGAGAGAGAGAGCGGTTATGGAGACTTGAGGGGCACTGTTAAAGGGTGGTAGTGAGGCAATCTTTGGGGGAGGTAGTCATTGGGGGGCACCAACAAACCTGGTGGTACCCATGTCGCACTGGGTGCCACCAGTGCCAAATCTGGCTCTATTTAGTAATCTGGGCTGTACACAGGATAACTACTCACTAGTAGCTGGAGAGCCACTGGTATTTCACAAGCTAATCGTTTTCTCTCATTCATGTCACCCTCCCTTCCAGTATTTAATTCATTTTCTTCTGCTAACATATAGTACCTTCAAATTCTGACTGTGCGTTGTTTTTGGCATCTGGCAGTGACTTTTTGCTGAATGCATGGGCCATTATAAACGAGCATTGAAAATGCCAATAGGTCTCGCTTTTGCGAGAGTTAGAGATATTGGTGTTTGAAATGATGATGGCTTTTACCATTGTGATATGGAGTGGAGTGGATGTATGTGGTGTGGACTGGAATTATGTGGGTTGGATTGGAATTGTTAGTTGTGGAATTGTGAATGCAGTGGAATTTTGTGGATAATAATTATGTGGTATTGAGTGTACTGGAATTATGTGGAGTGGGATTGTTTGTCATGGAATGTAATTATGTGGATTGGTATTTTGTGTTGTGGAGTGGTATATAGTGGAGTTCATTTATGTGGTGTGCTGTTGAATTTTGTGGCACACAGGCAGCTGCCATATGGAGAAGGGGCAGACAGAGGAGAGCAATCTGAACTGACTAGAAGTGGGATACTAGTGCTCAGTAAATATAATTGATCCTGTTTGTCACAAGTAAAAAAGACGGGGTAAATTTACTTTTTCGTTCAAGTCTGTTTTAGTGAAAGATCAAAACAAAAGAAACATTACAACAATCGAGTAATCAAAATTTGCTTTTTGTTGAAGTATGATACTGCATAGTATTGAAATAAATACATGAAACTCACTAGCGGTTTAAATGCAAAAAGAATGTTTGTAGCAGCCTTCTTGACTGTGCTTTGCACCAGAGGGCTGTTTTTTAAATCTATTGGTTTTTATTCATGAAAAGGCGGAAAAAAACATATATCTATCATGGATGTGCACACATGGTGCATCAGATATGGTTAACATCTTTACCTTGTACTTATCACCAAGTGAAACAAACTAGCAACAAATGAGACATTTTGCAAACCTTATTGCATTATATTTTACCCCAATAGGGATCACCAATGACAACCTCTTTCTACACCCGCTATCATTAACCTCCGTCATCTTCTTGGATGTCCTCATTGTCTGTTGATGAGTCAACTGGGCGTTTTGATTTTGCGAACTATTCTGAGGCGTACTGTGTTTCTGCAGCAATGTCTGCCATTAGTTACTATCATGGCTGATAGAGTATGTGAGGAGGTGAACGTAGGATACCCCCAGAACCAAGCCACAGAGGTCAACTGCCTGGACAGGGAGAACAAGCAGGCATCAGGACTGGAAATAGTTGCTGCTGCAGACAAACATCAAATCGCTGAGAAAGCCAAGAACTGTTAGTGAGAAGGGCCTGGAGTTTGGTAGGGATGGAGCCAAATGAAGACGATCAATAGTGGAGGAGGAAGAAAGGACATTTGCAAAAAGTTCCTCCACCAATACACATGGAAGGGGAGGGATGGACAGAAAGGGAGTGGGATTTCAAAGCTAGGTTTGTACCAGCCATGAAGACTGGCTATGCAGCAGCACTCTTCCTGAACTTAGGTCCTTCTCCTTTCCAGGTTGAAGGGCTAGAGCCTGCCGTAAACTCTGGAAGTACTAGGAGCGAGAAGCACTGCGGATGAGATGTTAAGTATATTCGTTTGCATTTGTATTAAGTTAGCGGCACCTAAATAGCTGAATAATGAAATATGTTGTTTTCTGACCATTAGCTGTTAATATACTTCCTTTTAGAAGCTGACCAGCTGGGCAAGAGGGGTGGGTTGCTTATCGTGTGACCTTGCCTGTAATGGAGTGTCCACCCTATTGTTGAACTTGGGTTTTAGCATTAAGTCTCGGATTCTTCCATTGGGGCTAAAGTGAAGTTTGGTTTGCAAAGCCGTTTGCCCGGCTAAACTCTGATCACCTTTTATCTCACGCTTTCTGAAAGAGGCTTTGACCCGGTAACAGTAGGCAACTGCTCGTAGTCATAGGAAGCGGATATCACTGATGCCATTGTAAATGCGTGGTGCTTTGAACCCTTGGGAGGCTTGCCTGGAAGTCTATTTTTGCTGAAACTTCATGTAAAGAGTGACGCGTTATTAAAATAAAGTTATTGCATCCATTCAAAGTTGCCCACCCTCCCTTTTCTCTGCTCCTTCCAGCTCCTCTTATAATCTATGTGGAGGCAATGTGATTAGTAACAAACTGGTGGGAAGCAGCTGCAGCACACTTTGCCCCCACTCTTGCCACCTTCATATGCCTTTTACAGCCCCTTTTGATCTAGCGATGGACAGATAAATTATGACATGCCATCAACAAGCAGTGTAATGTGAAACAAGCACCCCAGTCTTGCGGTGTGTTGCCAGCTACAAGGGGCTGCCATGGTTCCTGTACATCCTTGCTCTGTGACCATGCATGGTGGAATGAGCCACCATGCCACATCTCTGTGCTGCAGTTCGGTTGTAGACGAAGATGTGAGTGCCATCCTGTACTGCTGCTTTCCAAGCGGACCAAGCCCTTTCATCGTCGGCCTGCAAAGCAGAGCATAGCGAGAGCTCTACAAGGCCGCCCCTCCAGTGTAAAACAAGCATTGGCATAGCCGATAGGTCTCACCTTTGGGACCTTATAAGTGATTAGCCATGCAGCATATTATCCCATGTGCTGTGCCACCAGGGATTGAAGAGCTATACAAATGCTGCATACTGTGTACCCTTTATAAGATGTATCCATGTGCAAATGGTCTGATTTAGCAAGGACATTATTTGAATGTGGAGTTGTACACTCTGTGTCAGTGCCGGCTTTAGGGAGGGGCGACCAGTGTAGGTACACCTGACACTTCCCTATGTTTAGAAATAATACTGGTTTAAAAAGCACATGTTGCAGAGTTTGTCTGTCCAGCAGTTTTCAGGCAACAATAAAAATGTCAAGATGACTCTAGCGATTAATGTTATTTCTGGGGAGAGATCGGAGTTGAATGTATTGACAGTTTCCACTTATGACAAGGTAGCGCATACAGTTAATGTCAGCTGCAAAGAACGTGTTCAATGAAAATTAGAGTCAGGTAACGTTCCCTGGCGCTGAGCAGGTACATTAAAGGCAGCCGCACTGCAAGATTCATTTACACACACACACAAGTACAGCTGAGGCATTCCTCACTCACAAACAGGTGCAATGGGCAGCAATTTACTCTGTTTTTGATACACCTAGCACATACAGCACAGACACCAACAGTGAAAGCTTCTCTCGCACAGAGAACAAGCGAAGCATGGACATGGGCAGTACAGGCTTCCTTCATAGACATTACAAGTATAGTGCAGGCAGTCGTATTCCAACTTTCCTGCACAGAACACAAGAACCACACAGATATCAACGGTACAATTTTCCCTCACACAAAGAACAGGTCCATCTTAAACAACAGCATTGAAAGTGTTTCACATTCACACATCAGGTACATCACAGGCAGAAGCATTGCAAGCTTCTTTAATCTTTGGGGCACATAACACAAGCTTCTTTGGGCACAGGACAGGTATGAAGCAGACAACATTGCAAATTTCCTTCACATGCAAACAGGCGTTCAAGCTTCCTTCATGTACCTAAAGGGTGCAGCAGACACCCTGGCCACAAAAGTTCCTCGCACACACAAAATATCCATTTGGCTTAATGGCTAGAGCAGCCGACTTTGGAGGTGGGGAACCGGGTTTGAGTCTGGGGAGAGGCTCAAGCATCCTGTGATTCTGGGCAAATCACTTAATCTCCCCATTCCTAAAAATGAATGTGTATGTCTGTGATGCACTGGTGCTCATGTAAAGTGGTCGTGTTTGAGCTATATAAATTTGCAAACATAAAACAGCTAACACTACAAACTTCCCATAGACACTGAAGAAGGACATGGTGGGCATCACCAGTGCAGGCTTCCCCTCACAGGTGCAGTGCATTCAACAGAAGTGCAAGCTTTCATCCCTGGGGCATTTTGGGCAAAAGACAGCAGCAGTACAAGCTCCATTTCCACTCAAAACAATGAATGCACTGGAAGCAGTTGGCCATGTTTAACACTCACAGCTGAAACAGGCACTATCTGTGTATGTGGGGGAACAGCCATTACAACGCGGTTATTACCACGCTGTGCAGTTACATCGCATGCGTTACAACGCATGCGATGTTACAACGCTATGCCATTACAATGCAAGTCTGTACATCGACTTGCGCTAGATGGCGTGCTAACATTACAAATAGTGTAGTTTACTATCCCAACACCTTCCCTACTGTTAAGTGGACTGGAGTTGGAATAGTAAATTACACTTTTTTAATGTCAGCACGCCATCTAGCGCAAGTCGATGTAAAGACTTGCGTTCTAATGGCATAGCGTTGTAACATCGCATGCGTTGTAACGCATGCGATGTAACTGCACGCGATGTAACTGCACGCGTGGTAAAAACCCGCGTTGTAATAAAATACATCCGTGTATGTGTATCTGATACACAGCATGTAAGTCACATTGTGCACCAATGCAAGCTCTACTCTCCAGAACAGGAACAGCAAAGAAAGCATCCCTTGAACAATGAACACAGGCAGCAGCAGTTCAAGCTTCTTTCACACAAACAGGGAGAGAAAAAATGTGCAAGCTTCATTCATAGTAGTTGCTTCATTCACAACAATCGCACATGTGCCTCAGCTCACCAATATATGGACAAAGCAAAGACCTGAAAGTTAAATTAGGTCCAAGCAGCCACCTCGGTATAATTGGTTAAGGTAACAGCACTGATTCCTTGGCCATCCAGACCTGCGCCTCACTGCTGAAACTGCCGGAAAGACTGTATATAAGCAGGCTATCGGAATTATACGACAGGGGGAGAATCAAATTATGTAGCAGAGCACTGTATAAAACTAAGAAAGAAAAGTTTAAGAGCGAGTCAAAACCGAAGAACACAATACTACCTGCCGTAACGTTAGCTGCCTGACCTTAACATGGATACTTATCTTCTTAAATTGGGGAAACAGCTACCACACTACACATGCGTGGTGTGCTGAAGTCTGGGCGTGTTGTTTGTACACATGAAACGTATGATGTCAAGCAGTTTGACTATTGGTGTACCTGCTTTAGTTGCCGTTCAATTTGAAAAATTCTAGTTGTGCACTTGTGCAGCGAAACAGTTGTAGTTGTGGCACATCGCGTATCTAAATGCGGATTACTGCTAACTGGTTTGGAGTCAATTGTTGAATTACAAGAAACTGCTTCAGTTGCCGCTTTGTACGTGGGGAGGGGAGAACAGGGATGGCCGTGATGAGACGGAGGTAAGGGAGACAGTGTTGGTGCCCTGTTCATCAAAGGGTGGGGGGGCTCTAAGGCGACGGCTGTTGCTTTACAAATATTAGGCATCATTAGGGTGCCCAATAAATGTGCAACAAAAAATGCAAGATTAGGAGGGCGGTAAAAGTTGGCAATTTGCGTTACTCTAACCATCGATGAATGATACTTTGGCGGGTTACCGGTTCATGTAAACTTGCACTCCCATTATACTTTAAACAAGCACGGCCGCTTGGATTTTAAAGTGATCAGATTATCCTCACGGAGACCGTAAACAAACAAAGCGGGCCTGGGGGTGCCCTGCCAGCCGTGGCAGAGCTAGGTGCTTGGGAGAGCACTGTGCCTTATGAGCCACGACGGCCAGACAGAGGAAAGACAGATGGCGGCTGCGCGCGAGCACGCGTTCGTAAACACAAGCTTGAGGCCAGGAAAAGCCTCTGGTAGCACTTTGAAAATGCACTAAGTGAATGTCTCGCAGGGCAGCGCATGCGCTGGCTCAGGCGAGACCAAAAAAACAAGCAGTCAGCCGAGCTTGTTCAATTAAATACACGCCTTGGCAAAGAGGGCATAGGGATTGGGAGGAGGTTAGAAGAAACTGTACCTGTATAGAAGCAGATGGCCACTAATCAAGTGGAATTAACCTGTACATTTTTGGTGCTCCTAAGCTAGGAACGGCAGATGTATCGGGTGTGCAAACCAATTAGGAGGCAGCAAAGAAGAGAGACACTGGAGTCAACCTATGGTAAGGAGCAGGCAGGATTAAATTCTTATGTTGATTATAGCGTGTCTCGAAGACAACACATTTGCGTTGCCTTGGCTCGACCTAAAAAAAGAACCTTCCCCTCTAAAAAAAACATATTCTTGATATGATCATCTGCATGATGTTTGTTTGAATTTAAATCTAAATCAGTATGTAAATGCACTATATCATTTGTCATGTGTCATTTTTTAAGAAAATGTTTTTGCTTGTTCAAATATATCTGTACCAAAAACACGCAATAAATTATTTAATTAAAAGTTTAGGCCTGAAAGTGTATATTGTGCGATTACTTACATTTATTGAACATAGTTCAAGAAAGAACAGTTTTCATTTTTATTTATTATATTCTAAAAAGCAAACTCCACACATCCGGTTTTATAGCGAGCTGCATGGAACTTAGAATAACAACTATGTAGAAAGCATTTGGTAAACAATTTCTGAGTGCTATACAAAGCGTTTGTAGTCAAATGTGCAATAATGAGTGAGAGGAACAAATCCAATAGAAAGTGCTGTTCACAGCTTTTAAAAGGCACAAGAACAATGAAAGCAATGACTCTACAAATATTGGAAAGCTATACCAGCGTTTAAAATATTAGGTAGGAGGAGCACTGAGTTGAGACAATAAGAGAGGTACCATCTTGCTGACAAGTCAACACAGCAACACAGAGTTAAGAACATTGATGTGACATGCTGAGAGAGGCTTAGAGCGGGAGAAAACAGCAATCGAATTAAAAGTACATGATAGGATTAAACACAAACAAAATTCTCATAATAGAAATTAATCATGTAGGCGGGAATAACAGAGTTACATTGAACAACTAGGCATCACAGGTGAAGTGAGATACGTTTGATGAGGTAAATACAACAGAAAAGGCTATAATATAGGACAAGAGCCTCGTTCAGTCTGTAAAATGTTTCCAGATTAACAATTTTTGGCAGGTATTTGAAAGCAGTGAAAGGAGGGGCAGTCCTTTACCAAGAAGGGTTTTAATGTATTGATGTTGCTTTGATGAAAGCAATGCACAAGGTGCATTATGTCAGATGCAGAAACCATATTACATAGAAGGCTTCCCCCACGAAAAGTAGAATATTCTAATTGATTATAATACAACTATTACTTACAATTTAAACTAAATCAATATGTAGATGTGCTATAAAAATTGTTAGGTTTTGTTTCAAGAACATCATGTTTTAATTTGCAAATATTGTGAAATTAAGAGAACAAAATTGTTGGAAATTACCATTTTTTGCTTGGTGTCCCTAGATTTTTGCCTTAACTGGTTTTGATGGCTGTATAACTCATAACGTTAGCCCTCCTAACCAGTGGTAAAGTACATGTGCTCCTCCATTCAACATGATGAAACTGGCATACCCCAAATTAGCTCATTTAACTGGGCCTGGAAGTTACCTGTCACAAGTGGACTGCAGCACACATTGTGCCATCCACTAATGTGCCAGTGTAAACATGACTGCAGGCCTACCCTCTGAGCCTGGCTACGCAGTATTAAACTGAAAATTCAGCCTGCAAAAATGACCACTATTAAAGGCCTAAACCTACCATTTAAATATTGATTTAAATATTTATAAGTCACCCCAAAGTAGACCTTATTGCCCATAAGGCTGGGTGCATGCTATTTAAAAGTAGGACATGTAAATGTATAATCTTACTCTTGTCCTTACAATGAAAAGGCCACAAAAGCTATTTCCACTGTTGGAAGGCAGAGAGTGCAGGCTCTGAGACACACAGGAACCATATGACCACTGTTAGGTGTCATCTTGCATCTTCAGAGCAGGTTGTCCTTAAACTAGTTCACCAGCGATCAGTGACTACACCTGTGGTGGCCATGGCATTGGGAATGGGGATCTTTACCCTCATGGGTTTCCCCAAGGGTGTTATGTCTGACAGGGGCATCAACTTCATGCCTGCCTTCATGAAGGCCATGTGCGATGAGTGTGGGGTAGCTTACAAGTTCTCCATACCATAGTACTTGAACACAAATTGGCTTGTTGAGCGATTCAATAAGGTCATCAAATGCATGATTATAGGCCTGTCAGAGCCCTTGAGTTGTTAGTGGGACTTTCTATTACCATGCCTACTCTGCATTAACAGGGAAGCACAACAGAAGGAAGTAGGCTTCAGTCCCTTTGAACTTCTGTTTGGCCACTCTATTAGAGGATCTCTTGGTATTGTCAAGAGATCCAGTTGTTGTTGCCATTTTTTAGTTCTTTTTTATACATGGTCCAGGGTTTTCTACATAACCTTAAAGTGACAGTGCATGAAAACATCAACTCATTTAAAGTGACTTTGCGCTCATTCTTAAAAGTGACTTGTGCATACTGTGGCTGCATTGTTTATCTTTCACTCCCCTCATGATAATTTGAACATATTAACACACATCCTTAAACTGTTTCAAATTTGTGTCATATATAAAATATTCACAATCACCATAAAAAAACAAAAGACTCTTTCCAAGGGTTAGAAAGAGGCTTACCTTAATGGAAAAGATGGCTAAGTACTGCTTGGCCCACCGCCGCATCGGCATCTTGTGCGGATTCCAGGCAATAGTGCTGCGTGAAAGTATGAGCGGTACTCTAGGTTGTAGCACAACAGATCTTCTCTAACGTTACCGCTGTGAAGAAGTTGCAACCGCTCTGGTAGAGTGAGCCTTTACTATCCTTTTCAAAGGCTTGTTGGCTATGACAGAATTGGATCGCAGCTGATATCCATCTTGCGATAGTGGCTTTTGTTATTGCAGTCCCTTCTCTGCCTTGGCCATAGGCATCACGTAATTGATCAGTTTTTCGAATGTACTTTGTTCTCTGAAGATAGAACTTGAGGCAGCATTTGACATCAAGTGTATGTAGCGCCTGCTCTGCAGGCGTTGATGGTTGCGGAAAATAGGACCGGAGTATAACCGGCTCATTGAGTTGGAACTGAGAAGGTACTTTAGGGATAAACGTGGGATTAGTCCTTAGAACCACAGCATTCTCAAATATTAAAAAGGGTTTCTTGATCGTGAAAGCCTGGCTGAGGTGAGGGCCATAAGATGAGCAGCTTTCCATGTGAGGTATTTCAATTCAGCTTTATGAATGGGCTCAAATGGTCTTTTCATGAGTTGAGCAAGAACCACGTTTAAATTCCATTCTGGTGGGGGTGCTCGCACTGAAGGGAAAGCACGGAACAGCCCCTTCATGAATTGTTTGATAAGGCTTGAGGCATAAAGAGAAGTGCCACTGGAAGTTCTTCTATAGCGAGAGATGGAAGCCAGATGCACCTTAACCGAAGAAAAGGTTGAACCTGATTTTGCCAAAGAAAGAAGATATGGTATAATTTGTTGTGGGGATATTTGAAATGGAGGAATGTCATTACGTTGGCACCAGACACAGAATCTCTTCTATTTAAGTTTGTACGTCTTGTTGGTGCTGTCCCCTCTCGATTTTGAGAGAATATCCCTACACTCTTGAGAAACGCTCATGTCTTTAAATTTCAAGAATTCAGGAGCCAGGCGTGTAAATGCAGAGACTCCGGATTCGGATGGTGCACTTGACCGTTGTCCCTGGACAAAAGTGGAGGAAACAGCTGCAGATGAATAGGTCTTGTTTCTGAGAGGTGAAGATGTTCCAGAAACCAATGTTTCCTGGGCCACCTGGGTGCGATGAGAATCAGGCGACATCCTTTTAGCTTCATTTTGGTCAGTACTCTGGCAATCAATGGGAGGGGGTAAAAGCGTAGGCATATATCCCTGACCATCGCATCGAAAGGGAATTGCCCTGTTGGGGGTACCTGCTGGCATAGGACCGGCATTTGGTGTTGATGTTCATGGCAAACAGGTCCAGAGCTGGTTTCCCCCATACAGCAAATACTCCATCCAACTGGAATTGATTGAGTTCCCATTCGTGGCAATTGTCTGTAGCTCTGCTGAGAGCATCGGCCAGTGTGTTATGTAGACCTGGAACATGCTAAGCTTTGAGAGAGATCCTGTGCTCTGTTGCCCACCTCCACAGTTCCTGCTCTTCTAGAGAAAGCGTGAGAGATACTGTTCCTCCCTGTTTGTTTATGTAGAACATACTGGTTGCGTTGACTGTACGGACCAGTACAGAGGCGCCTACTATCCTCGGTAGGAAAGCCTGTAAGGAGAGGAATATGGCCTTCAGCTCCAGGCTGTTGATATGACTTTGTTTTTGAGAATTGGACCATTTGCCTTGAATTTGAAGGTCCTGCAAATGGCCACCCCAGCCGTCCATGGAGGCATCCGATGTCAGGATGAAATCTGGTATGTCCTGTAAGAAAGTAAATCCTTTTGAAAGGTTTGGGGTGTGGTACCACCATTTCATTGCTATCTTCATGGCCGGAGTAACGTGAATGATGTCTTTGAAAGATCCCGATGTTTGAAGCCATTGTTTTTGTAATTCTTCCTGGGGAGGTCTCATTTTGAGACTGGCCAAGGGAACAATGCCGATCGCTGAAGAGCACATCCCTATGAGTGACTTGTATTTCCGTACTGAAACTGAATTTTTTCTTGATATGGCCATAGCCAAAAGACGTAGTCGGGTTTGGCGTTTTGTCAACAAGAATGCTTTGCATTGGATTGTGTCCAATCTAGCTCCCAGGAATGGTACTATTTGACTGGGAATAAAAGAGGACTTTGTAACGTTGACTGTCAACCCTAGTCTGCTGAACAGTTGTAAACAAGCTTTGGTGGTTCTGGATGCCTGTTTTGCCGTAGAAACCTTTAACAGCTAGTCGTCCAAGTATGGGAATATTTGATGGCCTTGAGAATGTAAAGCTGCTGCCACAGGTGACAGGCATTTTGTAAATATCCTGGGTGCCGATTTGAGGCCGAAATGGGAGAACCTTGAATTGGCAGTGGGTACCAGCCACCGCGAATCTGAGGAATTTACGATGCTTCCGATGAATGGGGATGTGGAAATATGCGTCTTCCAAGTCGAGGGATGTCATGAAATCTCTTTTGCTGAACCATCATGGGATCGCGGTCAAAGATACCATTCTGAAAGTTTGTTTCCTTAGGAATTTGTTTCACTTTCTGAGATCCAAAATTGGTCTCCATTTCCCTGACGTTTTCATAATCAAAAAGAAACATGAATAGAAACTTTGCCCTCTTTGCAGAGCTGGAACTTCCTCTTTGGCTCCTTTTGAGAGCATAATCTTCTTCTGCAATATGTGAAGACGAAGGGGAGGGGTTCCCTGGGTGGCATATTTGTAGGTTTTTGTACGTACTCCAGTATGTGACAGAAGGCAATCAAATCCAATACCCAACGGTCCAATGTTATACTCTCCCATTGCTGGAGGGAACTGGATATCCTTGCACCCACCAGAGGGGAAGATGAGGAGGAAGCTGGTACCCTGGTAAAATCACTGTTTTCTTCCATTGTCCCTTCCTTGGGACGTGGTTCTCTTTCGGCCCCCTTGGTGAGAGAAACCAGCAGTAGCTGGTTGACGATAGACAGCAGGCTGATAGGATTATCTATATTGTGTTTGGTAGGGCTGATATTGTTGCGCCCTTTGGTAGTTTCCTCTGTAAGTGGAAAAACCAAACCCTTTTGCCCCTCTGAACTGTATCTTTC
Organism: Triturus cristatus; assembly: GCF_964204655.1. Classification (NCBI taxonomy): domain Eukaryota; kingdom Metazoa; phylum Chordata; class Amphibia; order Caudata; family Salamandridae; genus Triturus; species Triturus cristatus. The sequence goes on from NC_140582.1 coordinate 794,833,600, forward strand.
TGTATTGTAGTGAACCTAATGCTTTAGCAGTATCTGTGTCCTTTTTTGATGGAAAAAAGCACCTCATCTATAAGTTTGTCGAATAAGGCGTTCCCATCAAATGCCATATCCAGAACTTTTGACTGGACCTCTGGTCTAAATGTGGTTGCCTTTAACACACCTAGCGTCTCAATACAGCCGCTCCTGCCAGTTGGTGGAACCCTGTGTTGGGTATGTCCATAGCACAATCAATTGTTTCTGAGGCTGCCCATTCTCCTTCTATGAGGATCTTCCTGGCTTCCTGCTTTCTGTCCTCAGAAAGAAGGTCTAGTAGAGAAGCCATATCGGACCACATTTGTCTGTCATATCGTCCGATGATAGCCAAAGCATTGGCTGCCTTAATAGTAGTCGCAGCCATGGTGGAGAAACGCTTTCCCATAATATCAAGCTTACACCCTTCTTTGTTCGGAGGAGTGGAGATTGGGGTGGCCGGGTTTTTAGATCTCCTTTGTGCTGCCTGAGAAATAACAGTATCCAGTTAGACAAGAAGGGGAATTTTCTGGGGCTCTGTACTTTTTCTCTATGCGAGAGAGCACTGGTGGTATTGTTGCCGGGGTCATCATAATCTTTACACCCTCTTGCCAAATGTAGTCAGGCCAAAACAGGATTTTTGCTACACAGTTTTGTTCAGGAAAATCATTTGTTGTGGTATAAGGCTTGCTATAAATAAACTCAATCAATAAGGAGCTATAGAGGGAAAGAAATAAACAGGCCGCCCTCCTCTCAACATATAATATAAACACAAAGACCTGTTCATCCAAGACTCCTCTTCTTGAGTATATTCATATAAGTGGAGGAAGGGATTCAATCACTCTTCTTCTCTCCCACTTCTCACTTTTATCAGAGGTAGTGTCCTTCCACGTTACTGCCTGAATTTTCTAAAATCAATTTCTTGCAAATGACAGTCAATTCCCACGTACCCAATATATAAAGGGATGTACCTTTATTAGTGAATCAAACACAGGCTACACCAATCTATGTGTTACCCTTTTACAAAAAATGTGTGAAAGGACATGATGGCACCTCACGTGCGCACCACCAGTCGAGCTTGCTGATTGGTACTCACCAGCTATGCTCACTTTTCTCATCATTGGTAACCATCGTGTCTTCAAAAATAAAGATGTGTCCCAAACATTAGTGCCCAAAATGATAATGCCATTGTTATGTATATTTCACAACTACCACAAAAACAAGACCCCGTGAGAATGAAAATTGAAATAAGTAGCACAATTATCAACTTTATTCTTCACTTGTGCGCCTATTCAAAAGTTAAAACCTGCTGCATTTATGCAGACCACTTTATTACTCAGCCGACATGTTTCATTGCCAACATTACTTTCAGGGAATTTCGTCAGGGCAGGGTCATCAATCACCAATCTATTTCTTTAAAATGACATGTGGGAGCCCAAATCAATCGTACCAGGTCTCCACTCCGTCACAGTAAGGAAGCCTCCAAACGTGAGTCCCTCCTTTTGAGCAAGTACTCTGCTGTAGTAGAAGTTCGCCTTCTTCACAAGGAGCGCATCACATGAGGGCTAAAGACTTCTTGAAAATGACCAACGTGGGTCGGGTTAGCCCTAGGAACCTTCCCCGAATTGGTTAGGACATCCAGAGGGGTCATTCTTAATTAATAGCTCATGCTTGGCATAAATGTGGCACCTGCAAACACCCACTTTAGAACACTCCTGGACCTATGGAAGATCAGAAGAAGACTGAACCTGCTGTCTTAGACCTGAAAAATGCATAAAAGACGATACCTGCTTTCTCTCTTGTACCCAGGACAAATAAGTAGGCTCTTAGGGTCATAAGGCTGACCTTGTGTTTAAGCTACAGGGACAAAACACGCTACAAGAGACCTGTTATTGAAATTGCCCAGCTGAACAGCGGCAACTGGAGATGAACTGGACCCTCCTGTTGGCTTTTGCCTTGTACTCTGTAAATCTCCTAGTGCCTCCCCTGAGATCCTGGGGGCTTTAGAAGTGTATCCTGTGGTAGATTGAGACTATGGAGAGTAAAGCCAGAAGGTAAAATGTATGAGAAGGGTGAACCTGGTTAGTGTATCAGAACACACTCTATTGCGGTCACTGTCAAATTGTGCCTAGGTGCTGTTCTACCGCAACCATTGACTTTGGGCTTCTTGGCACTATTTCTATTTAGAATTTAAAAAGTAATATCTCCAGTTCCCCTTATTGGATTTTTATCACTTTGGTCTCATTTTCTTTAATACATTTTACTCTAGTTTTCTAATTTATTTTGGGATTGTTATGGTTTTGCGTTTTGACTCATACTATTTATTAGAACATTGGAATGTTGGGAGCTCCATTGAAGACAATGGAGTGCTCCCTGCTTCTGCGGGCCGGTAAAGGCCCGCAGAGCAACATTCCAATGTTTTACAAAGGCCTCTCAGAGCTCGACGGGATTTAAATCCCCTCGAGCTCCGAGAGGCCTTTGTTTTATTTGTTAGAAAATTCTTCCCTCTAGTGGCAGAATGTTCTAATAGCCTTATAGCCCTTCATAGCAGGGCTATACCGGCTATTAAAGTCCAGTTTCCTTGTTAAAGTCCCTCGCCTTCGGCTCGGGCCTTTAACACAGTAGCAGGCCTTTAATAGCTGGTATAGCCCACTACGACGGGCTATAAGTCTGCATTAGAACATTGGAATGTTGGGAGCTCCATTGAAAACAATGGAGTAGCTCCAGGTATATAATTGCTGGCATAGTCCTGGAGCTCCAACATTCCAATGTTTCTTTGTTCACAGCTGTGGCTCTCAACAAAGGCTTCAGGGAGCCTGAGGGGATTTCAATCCCCTTGCGCTCCCTAAAGCCTTTGTTTTATTTTTTAGAACACTCTGCCCTCTAGTGGCAGAATGTTCTAATAGCCTTATAGCCCTTCGTAGCTGGGCTATACCTGCTATTAAAGTCCCGCTCCCTTGTTCAAGGTGATTGCCTTCGACTCGGGCCTTTAACAATGGAGCGGTCCTCTAATAGCCAGTATAGCCCGCTACGGCGGGCTATAAGGCTATAGATTTGCATAAATGCTTTATACATTGCGTTTAAGTCAGGCTTGTCTGTCCGGTGCCATAAATTACCAGAGGGCGGAGCTCAGGTTTATTTAGTAACTTTAATAGCTCACTCTGACAGGGATTGTCATTATTACTTATGGTGAGTGCTTACTCCCTCACCTAATAACCCAATTTATAATAAAAACATTAAAAAATAAAACATAAGTATTATAAGATATTTGCTTACTTATGGAGATATTGCTTCAAGTAAGCATTTCGAATTTATGCAGCTTCTGTTGCTTTTTTCTTTTCCATGTCATACTAATCTGCACAGTGAGTCCTTTAAATCTTTCAAGGAAACTTTAATCTACATTTTGAGCTTTTTTTCCTCTCCACAGCACATGCTTTCTGCAGTCCTCATATTTCACTTGCCAGACTGGACCTTATGTGTGTCTCTGTATAACTGTGCTTCTGTAGGTGTTATGCATAGTAAGGCATCTCTCTGTTAACAGTGCAACCCATTTCCCTACTTTAACTTTAGTTTTCACTCAACTGTTTTATTGCCAGTGGAAAAGACTGTTTCCTTCTACTAAGCATTTTATAGTTGGAAGAAGCCATGAATTCAGTTGTATGAGCTCGTCTCATTCTTGTAAGCATCTGCAAGTACTATACATAAGTGAAATGCATTTCATACAGAAACATAATTCTAATGGATGGTCTAAAGAAATTGTGAATAAAAAAAACATCTGCTTCATTTTGGAAAAGCTGCTTAGATCTAATGATATTTTCAGTTTTGGTCCCATTGCCTTGCAAGTTAGTAATGAGTATCTAACTCTCAACTACAGCTAAACCCTTCAGAAATATGGAGCTTCTTGACATCAGACAGCTATAGAACCCGAAGTTAATGTCAAAACTACAGTAAGGACCCATGTGTGGTCTCATTTATACCTTAAACATGAGAGAATGCAGGGGAAGTCCTGAGGTTGCAATAGATATCGACACAGATGACAATGTATGTCCTGTATCTTCCCTTTCTACTCTTTTAGTAATTTTCTCTCATAAAACTAATTTCCAGCTTGAAATAGTGACCAAATAAAAACTGCAATATTTAAATAAATAAGAATCAAATAATAAACAAACACAAGCAATACACTCCACTTGATATATATTTTTTGTTGTTGTCTTATATTACCAATCTTTCCAACAATCATTTGTTGTACGGCCCATGGATCAGATCAGTCATGATTAACTATCTCTTATGAACCAATTATACCATGATTTACCTTTTCTCGAGGCCCAGAGACATTCAGTCCCCATATTTTCACACCACAACAACTGGATATGGAATAATCTTTGCAGCTGCAAACAATCAAATATTTTTGATCCTTGCGAGCTCAATTCTCCAAAAGATTCCACCATACACATTCAGTGTGTCTCCCGGAAACCTGGAAACCTTTTAAACTGAATACATATAGGCCCACTGGATACAGTAGGTGGTACCCAAATGACTCATTACTGGTCTCAGGTCCATGCCTACCACCACAATTAGAATTATTGGGGTCCTAAGGCAAGACATATTTTGAAATAATTTACACTTAAAAGTGCTCAATATAAAAAATATACTGGAATGTCAGTCAACAAGTGGAAGGGTAAATAATCCAAACCGCACATGTGCTGAAAGTCAATTCCCTGCCCATCACACATTTCCAGGATACTTACTATCATGGTGGTTTCCTATGCAACGAATCAGTATCTTGAGATCATCTGCATTGATGGCCTCAAGCTTAGAAAAGCACATTGTCAATACATAGTGTGGTTGATTACTGAATTCAAGCTGTGTGAGCATTGGGAACACATTCCATGGTAGAAAATTAGGTTTGAAGTATGTTTCGCAGTGGGCATGGACTATCGCATGTCTACAGAGACAGCGGCCATCTTGGAGTTTTCATAACATTTGTGTTTAAAAAGGTTCCTGGTTGGTCATGAAGTGGGAGTCTCCTGGAAAATGTCCCGAGTTAATCTGGTAAACAGATAGCTCTGATTTGCCAGTTTAAAGAGAATGAATAAATCCAGATTGGCTGACCACAACATGAACAATATGTTGTGGCAGTCATTACAGTACTCCGAGACATTGTCCCTGCATCTTGCAAATGATTTAAGACAATGTGGTGGCAATATGAGTACACCCTGACCCACACTGGGATGTGTGGGATGTCCACCCTTGATTGGCTGATCACAACATAGACAACATGTTAAGGTAGCCATTACAAGACTCTGGGCCATCCTGCCCATTGAAATGCATTGATGGTCATAAAAAGGAGCACACACAAAGGGTGAGAACAGATTGTAGTCACAATATAAATCATTGTTGGTGGTGTTATACTTATTTTCGGAGTTCAGGTGAGGTTTTGTGCGATTTTACACCGTGTGGGAAATGCTGATCTTTGACTTGAGATAAAACTGTTTTCTGTCATGATTATCTCATAGAGGTTATGGAAGGTGTTCCAGAAGCTAGCTAAAATGAGATCACATTTTCTATAAGTTCACACTATCTCCCTCAGCCATGTGAGAATAAAGTCTAATATTTTGAGTAAAACAGGTACTTTCAACAGTAGCAGCAGTGTGATGTTGATTCCCCAGTTTTTTACTGCAGTTTCTCCATACTGTTCTACTGAACAACTAGAGCACTAACATTCTGTATTCATTACAAAAGTATCTCACACCTGAACGCCTTCTTGGTGTATTCAAAACCGTAAACCTTAAAACATTTCTTACAGAGGATACTGCAGCAAATTCAATTATGGTTAGTGCCCTAGAAAGCTAAAATGAGGACACATTTTCTATGAGTTTGCAAATATCTTCCTTTTACATTTCAGTAAAATATTCTGACATGAAGAGTGAAATGTTCTTCAAACACCAGCAGCAGTCTGTCTAGGATTGAAATCCAGCATCACTGCTGAGTTCTAATAAACTAGAGCGCTAACTTCTGTATTCAAGACAAAAATGAGGCACTCCTGAATGCCATTTTGTTGGCATAGGAGCTGTTGAATTTAAAGCCTTTTCTGAAGAGTAGACTGAACTAAACGAGCATTTACATGTTCATGCAGGTACTAAAACCAGTGGGTTAAAAATGTGAGGGAAGATATGGATTTTTAGTAATTGAAAGCATTATGTATTTTTAAAGGGGATATAAACAGTTTAAAGAGAAAGATGTCTGCAAACGTACAGCATCCCATTTCTGCATCTTTTTACCCTGCCTACCCATCTCCAATATATATATATATATATATATATATATATCTACAGTCCAATGCTCACTCGAGGAAGAATGAACCCGACATGTGCTGGGGTTAAACAGAAGGAATATCAAAAAAGGGGGGAAGGAGAGGTTTAAACGGTTAGGTTCAACCTCCAATTGTATACATAGAAAAATAAATAGCCTGAACCTTCATATTCTGCCTTTTTTCCTCTAACTTCTGTATTTTTATATCCTACAGATTTTTACTAGACGTACATTACGTATGTATTCTCCCTAACGCATGCTTATTAGGCGCAGCGTTTGTTTGTTTTTTCACTTATCTTTGCACCGGAATCAGGTCTTCTAGGAGTGGTACTTGCACTGGGCTGGTCCCAGTGTAGTCCGGAGGAAGAGCTAGGGAAGCTCGAAACTAGTCGACCATATGCTAGATACACTTACCCATTAAAGTAGTTTATTCTAGCATATTACCCACTTTTTTAACCAATTAGCTAGGAGCAAGAATAAAATATATTTGGCCCACTAGTTGATTATTTTAATTCACTTTATTCCACTCCACACCACGACACTTGCACCACACATAATTTTGTTTAGTGCTCCTACGTAATCCGCAAGTTGCAGCACGCCTCAGTCCGTAGAGGACTGAGAGGACCCCAATGATGAAGCATGTCATCGTGGGGAAACCCTGGTGAGTGAGGGGACTCAAGAAAGGAAGTGTTCTGCCCCTTTCTTTTCCTTGGGTGTTTTTTCGGGAAACAAGTGCCTTCCTGACACCCCTAGGTTAGGTTCTTATAACCTGAAGGTTCAGGCTATTTATTTTTCTAGTTAAACAGAAGGATGCATTCGTCATTAAAATCACGAGTCATGCAGAAATACAGGAAACACCAGGCAGACGCGTTTCAGCAGTTGTGCTTTCCTCAGTGCCGGTTTCCAAACAGGGCCTCTCACCTGGGGGTCTTTAAGAGTTCTATGGCAATCTTGCGGCCACTCCCATTCAATTATAGTCCAGCCCCGCATCTGCTTGTAGCTTGCATTCACCACTGAGACCCAGTGCATGATGGTCACTGAAGTTGGATGGAGAGACCCATACAGTGAAGGGCCTCTCAAACACCATGTGGCATCCCAAACTAGTTGGCTCACCGGGCTTCGCAGGCCTACAGCATCCCGGTCCCAATGGGAATGAATGTTGATTGCTGGAATATACAGTCTAATGCTCACTCAAGGAAGAATGAGCTCGACATTTGCTGGGGTTAAACAGAAGGATTTATTCCGGTCATTAAAATCACGAGTCATGCAGAAATACAGGAAACGCCAGGCAGACACATTTCAGCAGTTGTGCTTTCCTCAGTGCCTCTCACCTGGGGGTCTTTAAGAGTTCTATAAATACATACATATATATATATTCTATATATATATTTTTTTTTTTCTCACTAAAACAAGGGCTAAAGTGACATTATAGTTAAGTTAGGTGCCAAGACCTTAACTTATGTTAAACAAAACCCTGAATTTCACTGAAAAAGTATGGTTAAAGTGACTTTATAGTTACCCACTGAAATACGCTAGTTATAGTTTAGTGAACTAAACATGACATGCACCACTATTATGCCCTGAATATGACTTCACATATTACTTCACTTATGACATGTTGAATTACATTATTCAGTCAGTCAGTCAAAACCACTTTAATCGATTAATTAAAATCATAAAAGTACATCACAAAAATTCATACAGATAAAATACATTAAGAAATACAATGTGATAAACACTTCCTGAAAAGATCATCCAGACAAATAAATGTGCCACTGATGTCATGGTCCAGGCTGGACATCAAGTTTTTTCCTTGTCCGCACCGCAGAAACCAGAAAATTAGCAATATTAAAAATGATCCATGGACAATCAAGTATTTGCAGGTACATCAGAGCTGGTTTAACTTGATAAAAACCTCTCCCTTGAAACAATGGTAAAATGTACTTCTCTCTGCTTGCAGTATAATAATTACAAAATAGAATAAAGTGCACAGTGTCTTGGATTGAGCTATCATCACATTTGCAAAGAGCAGCATCTTCTGGTTTACTCCATCCTTGGAAGCTCCCTAGATTAAAATGTATCAAATTAAAACGAAATCTAGTCAACAGCCAGCGGTGAAAATGGTTCGTGACCAACTTAAGATCAGGCTCAATCTGGGGGGAGGTTATTAGTAAGAAATGAGCCCTTACAGACACTTTGTTAAGTTCTTCTCCCTCCCGCTCTTGAGACCTTAAATTCAAGAACTGAACTTTAACCACCACACAGCCCCCTTAAATTTTTTCTTAGTACCACCTATCCACCCAACCCGCCTGGCTGTCAAAATATAACGTGAAATATTAGCATCACCCGAGCAGTTCTGGTCACACCATTTCCTGTTAACTGACAGTAGTGCTTCGGATGATTCCGTTTTTCCGTATGGTAGTGGCGGGACTTTAACCAGGATGACCACCAACGGGACAGCCTCAGGGGGGAGATTGAGAATTACATTATTGATGACATCACTCATGAGATCTCAGTCATAGTCTCTGGCCCGACCCTGTAGCCAATCCACATCTGCACTTGGACTCAGCGCTTAGGCACCAGTAAGGCCCTGTACCCAACCCTCTGCAAGCATCAGACTTCCACCGCACACAATCTTCTGCTATACATAGGACATAGGGCTTAGCTTGCGACCGGGTCTGCACGCACCCCTCCATGAGCAGCGAGCCCCCAAAATGCACAGACTTTAGATAAACATAGTGGAGGTTGTCTGCAAGGCATGGTATCGCACCAGACCCTGCATCCAACATGCAATACAGGGTAGGGTTGTGAGCTTGCTCTATGGTCAAACCCTGCGTACAACACTCCGCAGGTGGGCAAGCCCTGGGCCCACCACTCCATGACCACCTAACATGACATCTTACTTGCTGAGACTTCATTCCTTAACAGCAGATATTTATCAAAGGGATTATTGTTCAAAGATGTTCAGTGGCACGCTCTCCACAAATGACCTGCCCCCACCCCACCACCATCCACATCCATCGAAAGTGCTTTACTTCTGAAATATCCAGTTACATTTGCATCTTTTACTAGTTTACAGATGTGCTTATATGTGTTCAACTATTGATTTAGGTTATTGTATTACTTCTCTTTCACAAATTATGGCACCCTGTCACAATCATTGGTTGATATTATTGGTAATTTCAACAATGTTGTTATTTAAATATAATCAGTATCTCATCAATGATGTCGTTTTATATACCAATAGTGATGTATTATGTGAAATCATAAAGCAGTTCAGGACAGGGGTGCAAATTATAGTTAGTTTACTAAGGCATTACTGGTGTATGTCAGTGGTTTTTAATTTTGTTTTTTAATTAACTTGTGTCTTATTCCAATGCCTAACTGCAATGGTTTTTTTCTGTGGGAAATATATGTATAAATATATATATAAGTATGGTCCCTGTCAGTATGACAAAAACTTCAGTTACCTCTTCTAGGGCCTCATGTAGGTAAATAAATTTTACCGGTTCTTAAATACCGAGCCGTACCGAATCGGTAAATTAGAACCGGTAAGTTATATGTAGGTAAAAATTCGGTAACAGTTACCGATTCGGTAACAGTCGGTAAATACGAATCGGAATTCACCGATTCGGTAAATACCGAGGTGATAATTACCGAATCGGAAAATACCGAGGTGGTATCTACCGAATCGGAAAATACCGAGGTGGTATCTACCGAATCGGAAAATACCGAATCGGTACGTACGGATTCGGTAAATAACATCACATGACTTGACGAAACAGCTAATCCTGTGCAACGACAGCCCACCCAACCAGGAACTGCCCACACCCAGGCAGGTGTACACAATTAGCCGAAGTGGCCACACCCAGGCAGGTGTACATAATTAGCCGACCCTGGAGAGGCTTGGAGTGCAGAGGAGAGGCAGGGAGCAGTTGCATGTGCGAGCGGGAAACGAACAGCATGTCCAGCCAGAGCACACAGAAAGACGGAGGGGAAAGGAGGAGGAAGCTCAAATTCAGCCCCAAGGAACTCCAGGTGCTGGTGGAGGAGGTGGTGAAGCAGCACCAGAAGCTGTTTGGGAGGCAATCCCTGCAAGTGCCTGAGGCCGAAAAGCGCAACATATGGCTGGCCATCCAGGCGCAGGTCAATGCTGTGGGAGTGACCCACAGGGAAATTGAGGTCCTCAAAAAGCGCTGGTATGACCTGAGGATTGTGACCAAGAGGAAGATGGGCGACATCCAGAAGGAGGCCAGCCAGACCGGAGGTGGAACCAACAGGGCACCTGCCCTCACCGAACTGGAGGAGCTGGTGGCGGCCACACTCGAGCAAGAGAGCGTCGTGGGTCTTGGGGACGCCGACAGCTCTGCCAGAGCCGCAACACACCAAGGTAAGACGAAAGCACAGCAATGTAGCCGCCCCTACCCCTATCCCACATCCCCCATTGTGAAACGAGAATCACACTGCAGTCCACACGTGTCAGTGCAGACAGGCAATGCATTCCGGGAGATGTAGTCAGGGCAACACTAACCATGACGTAAATGTCACAGGGCAACAAGGCATGTCACGCACTCGAGGCACAAGGAGACAGAGGACAGATTGGAATGTGAAATGATTTATTGTGACGCTTGCAATGCAGCCCTTCGGGGACACTGAGCCAATGTTGTTTTTCTGTCCACAGATGTGACATCATGCAGTACAGGGCATGCTGCAGGGGAGACGGCACACCGGCCACAAAAATCACCGCTAGCCAGCACGAGTGCAGACCAGGGAGCAGGCCCACTTGCAGCCGCACCACCTACGCAGCCAGCCTCGCCGCACACAGAGCCAGCATCACCTCACCGAGAGCCAGCATCACAACCACCAGAGCCAGCATCGCCACTCATGTTCGATTCACCGGCCACATCTCCGCTTGCAGGTGTGAGAATGAGGAGGCGTCCAGCAGCCAGGCTACGAGCCTTAGACACCTCGTCAGACGACAGCATGGGCCCAGAAGACCGCACCGGGCCCCAGGAAGGGAGCCATCCCACTGTGCCCCACACCTCACAGGCAGCACAGACGGGAGCAAGAGGGCGCCGCAGGTCGCGTGTCCAGAGTCCACCAGCACCCACTGACGGCCATGGTGTCTTCTTGGGTCTCGAGGGCCAAATGTTGAAGCAACAGCGCCTGCAATCAAAGGCAGTAATGTCAGTCCAGAGGCACATGCGGGTGATGAGGACAAGCTTAGTCAACATGGACACAAACATTGGCGGCATGGCTGCGGGCATTCGGGACATGTCCCAGTCAATCCAGCAGTTGTGCAGCAAATTAGATGCTGACATCGAAGCACGGCGCCGGGAACGCCAGAGAAGGGACACTACCAGCAGGGCACTCAACCGTCTGGCAACTGCGACTTCCCTACTTTGCCGGCGCTCTGTGACGATGCAGGAGGGCCTAACACAGTGCTGCAGCGACCTGTCACGGGGGATGGTGCAGGTGACAAGTGCACTAGGGGTGCTATTGACAAGTCAGGCGTCGACAACTGCTGCAGGGGATGCTGCGGAGAGCATCGACACCAGCAGCAGCATCACACCCCCCGTCCCAGAAGCACGCAGGAGCAGCAGGCGGCTTGGGGTTGGCTCTAGTGAGGATGCACAGGCCGTGCAATCCACCACTGCAGCGCGTATGCGCAAACATTGATGTGGCCCTGCTTATCCACTTGCCATTGGGTGACGTAACCCTGGACATACTCATTGTATAGATGGCATATTGCCAGATTGGCCTGTTCATGTGTTCATGGCGTGGTGCCACATTAAACAACGTCATGACTTCTCACGACTCGCTGTGTCCCCTCACTTACTCAGAAATAGTTGCATGTGATCTCTGCCCGTCTCTCTCTCCCATCGATTGCAGTTGGCACTCTAGCTGCGCTGCCCTCTGGCTGGCCTGACTCATCCTCGTTGTCCTCAAAATATGTTAGTTCCACATCTGTACCTTTTTTCGTGGCAAGGTTGTGCAGCATTGCACAAGTGGCAATTATCTTGCAGCAGGTGATGGGTTTGTACTGGCGTGCGCCTCCGCTCTTGTGGAGGCAGCGGAACCTGCTCTTCAGCAGTCCAAACGTGCGCTCCACCACATTGCGTGTAGATTTGTGGGCCACGTTGTATCGTCTCTCACTCTGGGTTGCTGGGTGTAGGTAGGGAGTGAGGATGAATGACCGGCATGCATATGCACTGTCGCCTGGATGAGTAAAAGGGAACCATCAGTTACATGCCTCTATACACTCTGATTTGCAGGTTTCAAGGGGCGTCACTGTTACTTACCCAGCAGGTATCCCTCTCCGAATTCTCCGGCTCTCAGTCGTGTGTAGATCCCACTATTCTGGAAGATGTAAGAGTCGTGGGTGCTCCCAGGAAACTTTGCAACAATATCTGTGATGATGTTCCCTGCATCACAGATCACCTGCACATTGATGGAGTGGGTGGACTTCCTGTTCCTGTAGATGTGCTCTGTGTCAGCTGGAGGACAGATTGGGATGTGTGTACCATCAATACAGCCGATGACATGGGGGAACTGTGCCATGTGATAAAAGTCTGTTTTTGTTTTCTGCAGTGCAGCCTGTGTGTTTGGGAAGCTGATGTAGTGGTGCATTCTCTGCATCATGGCATCCAGGAACTTCCTGAAGAAACGTGACAGGCAACTCTGGGATACCCCACCCACCGCAGCTATCACCACCTGATAACTGCCGGATGCCAACAGATGTAGGCTGCAGAGCACCTGCACATGTGGGGGTATGGCGTGCGCCCTTCTTATTGGCTGGTCCAGGAGTGGGTGAAGGTCCCTGATTAAGTCCATGATGGTTTCGGGGTGTAGCCTGTACCTCTCATGTATCTCTGCATCAGTCAGCTGGAATAGTGTGATGCGCTGTCTGTAGATTTGTTCCTCCCGTCGCCAAACCCTCAGTCCTGCTGCCTGTAGACGTAGGCGCCTTGCAATGACGTACATGGCGGCCATGTTGTCCACGCTGTTGCATTTTGGGATTGCTTATGTGCATTGTTGATGGTTACCACCTGCTTTCCATCCGTGTTAATTACCGACTCTTATTTACCGATTTTCCTGGATTTCTTAATTACCGACTGCTCCTACATGTCATTTTAAATTTTTACCACTTCATATTTACCACTTCATATTTACCGATTCGTTAATAATGTATTCGGTAAATATGAATCGGTATTTTAGAATTCGGTAACTATGAATCGGTATTTACCGCCTCATATTTACCGAAAAGTGGTTTTTGGACTCCTACATCTCACTTGTCTGAATACCGGTCGGTAACGGCATATTTACCGAAAATCGGCCGTTACCGACCGGTATTTGGCTACCTACATGAGGCCCCTAGTGTTATAAAACACAGAAAATTCCTAATAAGCAAAAAGGATTTAAAAAATGATGTTTAACAATTGTCATCTTTTTTACATGCATCTGTATTTTGAATAATAAGCACATGCCCCATGAGTCTTTTGGCTTTTATTAGTATGTCCACATCGGCTATATAATTTAGGTACATTTGGGAACGCTGGGGGCATTTACAATGACAAGAAAGAGATACACGAATAAACCTAGGTGTTCTGCAATTCACTCGCATGCATTCACGTTCCATAGATCAACTAATACATTTCTAGTATAATGTATTGGGTCCATTCCTAAGCTGCTAATGTATTTATAAAGTGTGAATTAAATATGTTGTATAAAATTCTTTTGACTAATGAATTAATCAATCACTACAATATATTCAAAAATGTCACCTGATTCACTATGATGAGTCTGTTTTGGTTTATTTGGCTATCTTTCCAGACAAACAAAAAATAGCCAGTAAGTGACAAAGAGCGGGAACAGGCAAAACTCTGATGCAAGACGGAGAAAATATTTGGATGTAATTTTCAGTATTGTTCAGTTCACTATGCTCAGAGACAAATCGGATATGTAATGGAAAGTTCTGAAAAAACTAGTCAGTGGTTATGATGGGAAAGGGCGCCTTTTACTCGGCACATGCATTGTTAGTAGGGGCCTACTCGTTTAGTGAAATTCAATATGGCGCAGTCTATTTAAATGTTCCATGGGGACAATTGATGTGAAAAGAGCGCTGTGCTAAAGAGTGGCGTTGGTCTGGGGGCATCAAGGCCAGCTAAATCCTTCCTCAGGTCATGTGTCAATGCCCCTCTTGGGATTCCGGAGAGTTAAAGGCTTTAACACTGACAACCTGTCCTCTCTGAGCACTTAATCAGCCAAGTGAGTCAACTTGAGCTATTCATATGGATGCCTGTCTGTCACTCGTGTATTCACAGCCATTATTTTCTGTTTTTCCTTTTCACATTTTTGACCTTTGGGGTGTTTAGAAACAAACCCAAAGAATGGCATGGCGCGAATGTAAACTCGCTACTCCAAACTGAAGCACGTCCTCAATAAAAGTAAGGACATTCGTGAATCTCTGTCTGTCTCAGAAAAAACACACTGTTGCGACTAATCGCTGGGTGAATGTGGCAGAACACTGTCTACAGTTCACTTTCACACGTGGATATAAAATCACACTCCAGCCTACACTACATTTATTTTTAATTTTTGAACAATAGCATTTTGTTTGAAATGGACAAATACAGCACTGCTCGTTGTATATTTTAACTCCTAGATGTTGGATTTTTTTATTTTGAAAATACCCCTTGAATAGAAATTATATTTAACCAGACACTACTAGGAAAATAACTGGTGAGAAACTGAAACAGTAAAATGTATGCACATGCAACTTGAAAGCGTACCTCATTATTTTCAATAAGTGGGTAGAGAGCATTCAGGGGATGAGTTGAATACCCACTGGCTATACCTTTGGCCTCTCTCCATCCATACTCAGAAGTAGAGTATGGTCAGCAGCAATGATGCGTATTTTCTACACATAGGGAACCTTTCCCTGGTGCTGCACTTTTAGACACTATTCTGTGTTTGTGTGAAGAGCCACACACTGCCGGTCCTGCAACTGTTCTGATCGGAAAGTTTGCGACCACAGTACCCATAAAACACTTCTGTGGTATACTCACTATTATAGCTTGAGGAACAATTGTTCACTATGCAAAACATGATTCACATTACCTAGACAAGGAGATTTTGTGTATGTTATTCCACTTCACTGGGGAAAATTCTGAATAGGTTATATTTATTGAAATTGATCAATTCCAAACCTAAGGGTGTTGGACTTTATCAGGTGCAATAAATACTGAATACGCATCTGGGGCATTCGCCATCAGAGCCTAAATACTGTGGGACAGATTTAAAAGGCCCTTGTGTCATTTTTTCGCCGCCGTTGTGTCACTCTTTGTGACGCAGCAGCGGCGTAAAAATGCAGTCCATTTACAATGTGACGCATCTAGGGAGCTGCATCACGTTGTAAAGCCCTGCTCCACATTATACATGCGACAGGTATAATGTATGCAGAATGGGCGTTCCCATGCCACTGCGTCAAAACCTTATGCCTGCTTGGATCAGGCATAAGGAGTGACACGTCACAATGAGGATAGGCCTCCACATGCATTGCTGGAGTTGCGTTGTGCTTGCGACACAACTCCTGCAATGTGCGACTTTTGCGCCAACAGATGCGTCCGAATTTCTGACACATCTGTCAATCCTTGTGCCATGGTGCACCGTATTGTAAATACGGCGCATCCATGGTGGCGCAAGGGTTTCTCAGGGTGGCGTCGGGAAAGTGATGCATCTCTACTGATGCGTCACTTTCTTGTAAATCTGCCCTTGTATTTCCCTTTCTTCTCTTTCAATTCCCCCCTCTATTCTTTTTCCCACCTATCTCTTTACAACCTCTATCTTACTCTTCCTCCTGTCTCTGTCTCTCTGCTATTGGTCTGCTATTAACTAGGTTTTTTATATGCTGCATGCCTCTTTCTTCTTTTCTATCTAGCTCGCTCTTCTCTTTCTGGTGTCTACCTCCTCTCCAATTTTTCCCCTGCACTCACATTTAGCTACTTTGCTCCCCAATGTGTGAAGTGATAGAGATTCATAAGGGCACCTATTTCCTGGAACTTTCTATACTGTAACACAAATTCACTAAATGTGGCAACTACATTTTCTTTCAGCTAACAACACATCTCAGAGAGCAGGCTTTGGACAGCCAGCAGCAGTTGCCCTTCTTTTTTGTGTTAGATTTTACTGGCTTGAGGGGCCCCCTCAAACAACCCCTGCCACCCCCCACCCTGCAGGGCCCTGCGTAATGCCGGGGGTGCTCAGGTTGCAGTGTGCATGGAGCAATTAAATGAAGAGTGCAAAGTGTAAGTAATGGCAAGTTGTAGAAAGCCCAGAGTCTAACGCTGAATGGCTGCATAGTGCAAGATGTAAGAGGGTTGGGAGTCTTGTGTTTAATACCGAGCTCGTGTTGCAGAGCAGGATGTAAGGAGGGACGACAAACTACAAGGGGAAAGAGAGCATAGGGTGCATGGGAGAGTTCAGTGAAAAATAGGGTGAGGAGTGTAGAGTGCCAAGGGCTGGGCAGCACAGGGTGTAAAATGCTGTGGAAGGCAGGGTGTAAGGTGATAAGTTCAGGGAGCAAGGGGGTGAGTGCATGATGCAAGGTGACCCGTGTGCAACAGGCTGGGGAGATCTGGGTTGAAAGGATGGAGAAAGCCTGGTGCAAAGGGATGGGGAGCTAAGTAAGCAAGTTGGTGGGGAGTGAAGAGACAAGGCGGGAATGAGCACATGTTGCAAGTGTGTGTGTAGTGCAGAAAACAAGGGTTGGACAGTGCAGGGTTCTAGGTGGATATGTAGCACAGGGGGCCCTGTGGGAGTGCAGTATGTATGTGATGTTTCTATAGCACAAACTCAGCCGAGCGCTTTACATCTTCAAAGTCCAGCATTAGGTCAATGAGTGGTAGGAGAGGTAGTGAGTCTTTGAACTGTTAGTTCATTGTGATATAGTGTTCTTTATAGAGGTGAATTTCAACTCTTTTCCTAAATTGGAGCAGTGTTGAGGTGATTTTGATGGATGAGGGTTGTTGTTCCAGATCCTGGACGCATAGCTGGAGAAGGACCGCTGCCTTGTGTTTTCTTTTTTTTATTTCATCACTACACTGATGAGGAGTGTGCTAGCTTCTTTTGTTCATGCTGAGCACGGAGACCATAACATGCTCCATCAGCCATCTATGAACAGAGAGCAGACGGCACAAGCATGAGTGAGGTCCGTGTCAGGGGCGGAGTCCACTGAAGTAAATGCCAACAGTCACTCATACAGCATGCCTTTTC
The DNA here is from genome assembly GCF_964204655.1 of Triturus cristatus. Lineage (NCBI taxonomy): Eukaryota > Metazoa > Chordata > Amphibia > Caudata > Salamandridae > Triturus > Triturus cristatus. Next base: position 794,851,195 of record NC_140582.1, read on the forward strand.
AATTAATTTGTTCTGAAGTGGAGATCCCAAATCCACACAAGCTGGTTTTGCTGGGTTTTGAGGATCCTTGGAGATCCATAGATCCTGTTAGAAAATCAAACATACTTAGTGTAAATACGTGGAGGGGACCTCCTAGGCTAGGTAGTCAGGGTGTTCTCATCCTGCCCGCTGATGTGCCCTTTAAAAAAAATTCAGAACTCATTGACCAAGTCCGCTACAATATTTTCTTTCAATGTTGTAGACGCTAATAACATCCTTAAATATCAGACCCCTACTGCATACAGTGTTCAATCTGTATACAACTGTTCAGAGAAAACCAACTTCCTCCAGACACTCAAGCTCCTCAAACATTATTAGACCCCGGAGCACACCATCCTGCGAGACTAAATGCAAGACAAGACTTGCAACCTTCCTCCTCAAGCCTTCTTGGGCCTCGGGGACCCCCTACCCAGGGGCCAGAGATGGGTGCCCCTGGTAGGTGATAGCTGCCTATCTGCATAGAGCGGGAGCCTGCATTGCTCCTGCCCAGTGGGAGAAGCTATTTTAGCTTCCTCCTGTTGCGCGGAAGCAATCTGTATCCCTGCCCACATCAGTGTGGGCAGGTAAACAGACGTTTGCTCCCAAAATGTGGAAGCATGTTTAAATCTCCCACCGCCTGGTAACAGACATGTCTTCTCTGCCTGCGCTGCTGCAGGTAGGGAAGACATGTTTTCTCCTGCCTGGATGGGGCCCTGAGAATGGGGTCTCTGGGCCGACATCAGTTAGCGGAAAGAAGCTGTGCACCTCCTCCCCTTAATAAATGTATTGCGCCCCTGGTGATGGGGTCCCTGGGGCCCAAAATGGGCTCAGGGTGGGGGGCCCTACTCAAGACCCCCTCCCAAAATATTAGTTTTTTTATGTTTAAATCTATTTTTATTGTTGCAGAATAGAGTCAAAACAAGAACTTACATATCGAGCGAGCATCTCTCTAGTTTGCAGTATGATAATACAACTTGTAGATTTGACAAAGGAAACAAGAAAAACAAATAAACAAATGCCCTCTCACCCTTCCCCCCAGAAACTCTCCCTCCCCCCAATCCCAGTACCATCAGCCGTATGATCAGTCTTGTCAGGGGAGGTGTGTAATTCATGTGTAAATGTGCTACAAGCTTAGTTGTGACAGGCTCCGCTAGGCGAAGTAGCCACAGATAACGGGGATGGCAATTCTCTGAATTCCTTGGTCAGTAAACCTATGAAGGGCTGCCATATTGTTCGGAAGGTGTCATCTTGTGATGTCAATGATAGGGTGAGCTTTTCCATCTCCAAAATGTCCCATAGGCGTCCAAGCCATGCCAAGTGAGTTGGGACCGTGGGAGAGCCCCGGAGCGTTAAATAGTCTGATGGGCCGCCCACAGAGCTATGCTAGTCTGACGCCCCCTTTGGGAAGTGACTGGAAAAGTGAGAGGGGTTAGGTAACCTTAAAAGAGTGTACAATGGGAATCTAGGAAGCTGCATAGAGAAGTGGGCATCAATGCCATCTATAACTGCGGTCCAGAATGTTGCCAGCCCCGGACAGTCCCAGAGAACAACATGCCTTTAGCCCCACACTGTCGCCAGCATGCGTAACTGCGGGCTGGGTTCCCTCTATATAGTCGTACCGGGGTTAAGTACCAATAAGAGGTAATTTTGACTGCCGTTTTCGTGCTTGCCATATTATACGTAGTGTGCAGCGCTTGTTGGTAAATACTGCACCACTCCTTCAGGGTGAAAGACCGGTCGAGCTCGGACTCCTAAACGTTTTTGCAATGGGGATTTATCGTTGGTCTGAGGGGGTTGGAGGAGAACGTTCAGCTCCGAGATGAGGCGTTTATCTGTGTCTTTACCCAAGAGCCACCTCTCATGCAGAGTCAGCGGCCTTTCCGCCCCAGGGCGGACCGACTGATGTGTCACCCAGTGAGTGCTCTGGAGATATCTAAACCGCCCTGCCTTGGGGATGGAGTAGTCCGCTCTCAGGGTGTCAAAGGGTATAAGTCCCTCTAAGTCAAGGAAGTGGCCTATCACCATACAGGGCGATACTTCCTCCAAATCTGGAAATAGGCTCCTAGTCCCGGGGTAAAGTCTGGATTGTCAGTGATTGGGGTCAAGGGGGAAGGCAGAGAAGTAAGTTTCCCTCTGCGGATTCACCCATCCCAGATTTGAAGCAGTGAACTTGTTATCAGGGAGATATAGAGGCTTGGAGCTCTATGTATTCGGGACAGGAACGGTACCTTTGCTAGTGATGTGCCATAAAAGGCCCTGTCCATAAACAGCCACCATTTTCCGAATCAGGTCTGGACCATTTCACTAGACAACGAAGCTGGGCTGCCTGATAGTATCTAGTGAGACAGGGGATCTCCAGTCCTCTTTCCGCCGGGGGGAGCCAACTCCGCTCCTTGCACATTCTTAGAAGTTTAGCAGCCCATATAAAGTGGCTCAGTGCCGCCTGGAGAGCTGAGACAGTACCCGCCAAGGGAGCCAGCGGCAAGGTCTGAAAGAAAAAGAGAACCTTGGGCAGAATGGTCATTTTCGTGGCTGCGATGCGGCCTAGAAGGGAAAGCGGATAGTGCCGCCACCTATCTAGCTCGTTATGGACTCGGGTCAATAATGACCCGTAGTTTAGGGAGTTCATCTTTTCAATAGTCCTACATAGCTGTACGCCCAGATAAGGGATGGAATCTGTAGCCCAGCTAAGTGGATGCGATCGCCTTAGTGCCTCTAGCTCCAATGGGGAAACGGTGAGGTTGAGAGCCTGTGACTTATGGAGATTCATGCGAAAACCAGACACCACCCCAAACTGCTCCATCTCAGCCCAGAAGGAGGGAAGGCTCCTGACCGGGTCATCCAGCATGACCATGACGCTGTCTGCATGCAGACTGATGCAGTGATCTTCCCCCCAAGGGGTATTCCACGAATGAGTCTGTGGTCTCGGATGCGCTGGGCAAAAGGCTCCATGTATAGGGAAGCAATAGGGGGGAGAGCGGGCAGCCCTGTCTTGTGCCTTTGCAAATGGGCAAGTTCCTCGAGCTTACCAGGCGCCTTACGGAGGCCTGTGGGGCCCGGTAAGTGATGAATACCCAGGACCAGAATCGCTCCCCAAACCCAAAGTGCTCCATTGTTGTAGTAAGAAAGGACCAGTGGACCCGAATGTAGGACCTGGGGTCTCCAGGCCCTATGGGGCGGTAACGTGACACGAGCGGTCGGGCCACGAAAGGTCTGTGTGTAAAGCAACCATACAACACGCACCTCACATGGGACGAGGAACACACACAATAAGTGACGCCACACTGTAGGAGTTAGGTAAATACTCAAGTTTATCCAAGTAGATCACGTTAGATGCAGTTCATGAGGTAGCAGTACATTTCATAGGCTGATAACACAATTCCTAGCGATATACATATCAGTCAGGAGTTATCACAGTTGGTCATACCCTAAATGCAATTCATGAAATATCAGTACTGCCTGAGGGACAACTACTATTCACGTAGGTGTCCACGCGCGCTTCACTTTCCTGTAGCGCCCTAGGGGGGTGATTACAGCGCTGTGCGCGCTAACTGGTGACGACCTCAGAACGGGGCATCTAGCACAGAGAGCTACTCGTAATAGATGACATTTAGCACTTCAATATGAAACATGAATAACAGAGCGCTACTCGTGATCAATAGCACATAGCACTTCAATATGGGCGTGAATAACAGAGCGCTACTCGTAATCAATAGCACGTAGCACTTCACTATGGAACATGAATAACAGGGAGCTACTCGTAATCAATAGCACGTAGCACTTCAATATGGCACATGAATAACAGAGCGCTACTCGTAATCAATAGCACGTAGCACTTCAATATGGCACATGAATAACAGGGAGCTACTCGTAATCAATAGCACGTAGCACTTCAATATGGCACATGAATAACAGAGCGCTACTCGTAATCAATAGCACGTAGCACTTCAATATGGCACATGAATAACAGAGCGCTACTCGTAATCAATAGCACGTAGCACTTCAATATGGAACATGAATAACAGAGCGCTACTCGTAATCAATTACATTTAGCATTTCACTACGACGCATAACTAACATAGCGCTGCTCGTAAGCGATGACATTTAGCACTTCAGAACGGAGCAGAGATGTCAGAGCGCCACTCGTACTCAAGGGCAGTCAAGGCTTCCCACGGGGCTGTCAGAAGGGAGCGCACGGGACTTGCGGAGTGAGTCTCTCGGGCTCCGGTGCAGTTCGTAGGGCACCGCGCTTCAGTGCAGTCACGGGGGCACCAGGGAGGGATCCCTCGGCGGGGTCTCTCTGTCGTGAAGACAAGGGGGACTCCCACAGAGAGGGAACCTGGGCTGAGGGTGCGGTGTGGCTCCCAACCAGTAGGGGGTGCACCAGGGACAATCCCAGCCTCCGGGCTTACCTCGTTCTCGGCGTCGGAAGGCGTCCGCTCCAGCGACGATGGGGAAACTCGGCCCAGGCCTCGCGCACCTTCTCACGGGGCTGCGACGGCAGCGGCGGGGCCCCGGGCTTCTCCGCGGGCCTCGCGACTCTGCAGGGCACTTCTTCTGGCCTCCGGGCCGCGGCGGTGAGCGCGCTGGCTTCCACGTCACAGGGGGGTGCTCAAGTTAAGGATGGGGGTTCCGCGCTCAGCGGAGCACGCTGCCGGGGGTCCCAGGCCAGGTCAGGGAGCGCAGGGGTCACAGCGCCAATACCTGGTCGATCCCCGGTGGCTCTTCAATCTGCTTTGCATACGGTTTCAGGGGTCAGTCTGGACACGCAGTCTCAGTGCTTGGCATATAAGTTTAGAGTTCAATCTGGACACGCAGTCTCAGTGTTTGGCATGTAAGTTTCTGTTCTCAGATGCTAGTTGAAGTCTTGTTGGCGCAGATGTATCTGGCGCCCTTAAGGGGTTCTGTTACAGGGGGGTAGGGATGGAGAAGGCGACTAGGTCCTTCCTAGTCAGGCTGGGCAGAGGTTCTCTGGGTCCTCCTACTGCTGGGCAAGATCAGTGGGTTTCACAGGGTCCCTCACTCAATTAAGAGGCAGCACCTAAATCCTGTCACTCTCAGAGGCATAAGTCCCTGGCTAGGCCCTACCGCCTACACTCCTGGTGGATTCTTCCAGCTCTGCTTCACCCCACTGGCCAACTCACCACAAAAAATTCCCTCCCTCACTTAAGTAGCCCTAGGTCAGGTGACCTCTAGCCAAGGCGGCAAAAAAAAAACACACCTCCCTTCTAGAAGGTTCCAGCACATTCCAGGAGCTTCCCCACTCTACCTATGGGACAAAAAGGCGGGCTGGTGTCGCAACATTGTTGTGGGGTTCCAGCCAGCTCCTGGCAGCTAGGGAGCTACTATGAAAGACCACTCTGCAGTAGCAGGGGCCTGTGGCAGCCATCTTGGGAGAAGGGAGCACCTGCACCTTAACACTGATTGTCAATGAAAAGGCGCCCGGAGACCTAGTCCAACATAAAAATGAGGGTGGAAAAAATGAGGCACGATCAAAAATGGAAGGGGAGACCACCCTAGGGCTGACAGGTCCAACATGCGTCCCCCCCAGCCGAAAGAGGGGAGAGCTACCCAACCTCTAGGGAGTTCTCATCACTAAGGCGGAAAAACCTGGAGAGACCGTCAGCATTGGCGTGGTCAACTCCGGGCCGATGTTCCACCCGAAAATCCATCCCCTGTAGGGAAATGGACCATCTCAACAACTTGGGGTTTTCGCCTCTCATCTGCATGAGCCAGCGAAGGGGCCGGTGGTCGGTCTGAATAAGGAAGTGAGTTCCAAAGAGATATGGTCTCAACTTCTTCAGGGCCCAGACCACCGCAAAGGCTTCTCTCTCAATGGTGCTCCATCGCCGTTCCCGAGGGAGGAGTCTTCTGGATATGAAGGTCACTGGTTGATCTTGCCCCTCGGCATTGAGTTGCGAGAGCACCGCACCTATGCCGTGCTCTGAGACGTCTGTCTGTACAATAAATTCCTTGCTGAAATCTGGTGTTGCTAGTACTGGAGCGGTACACATCGCATGTTTCAGCGTGTCAAAGGCTTCTTGGCATGCAGCTGTCCATATGACCTTGCGAGGTTGCTTCTTTGAGGTCAATTCCGTCAAGGGGGTTACGATGGTACCATATCCCTTGACGAACCAGCGGTAAGACCCAGTGAGGCCAAGGAAAGCTCGGACCTCTGTTTGGGTCTTGGGGGGCTCCCAAGCCAAGATGGTCTCTATTTTGGCCTGGAGGGGTTGCACCTTACCTCCGCCCACCAGGTGTCCCAGGTACACGACAGATCCCTGTCCAATCTGGCACTTGCTGGCTTTAATGGTTAAACCAGTGCGTTGCAGCGCCTGCAATACCTCCTGGAGGTGTTGCAGATGGTCCTCCCAGGTGCTACTGAAGACAGCTATGTCATCCAGGTAGGCTGCTGAGAAGGACTCCAGGCCAGATAGTACCTGATTCACTAACCGCTGGAATGTGGCCGGAGCATTCTTGAGCCCAAAGGGCATCACTCGAAACTGGTAGTGGCCCCCGGGGGTGGAGAATGCTGTCTTCTCCCTTGCTCCATCGGCCATGGCAATCTGCCAATATCCGGATGTCAGATCAATGGTGCTGAGGTACCGGGCTGCTCCCAGCCGGTCCACCAGCTCGTCTGCACGTGGGATGGGGTGAGCACCTGTCTTCGTGACAGAGTTCAACCCCCGGTAGTCCACACAGAAACGAAGCTCTGGTGTCGTACCCGGTGGGGCCGCTTTCGGCACCAGCACCACTGGACTAGCCCACGGGCTGCTGGAAGGTTCTATCACCCCCAGCTCCAGCATTTTTGCCACCTCACGCTGGATGCTATCCTTCACTCGGTCAGAGAGCCGGTAAGACTTGTTCTTCACCGGGGGGCTGTCCCCTGTGTCCACATCATGGGTACACAGATGAGTGATTCCAGGCGTGAGGGAGAACAACGAGGCGAACTGTCCCAGGACATGGCGACAGTCCCTCTGTTGCTCTGGGGTCAAGGATGGGGAGAGGACTACACCTTCCACCGAACCATCCTTCTCTTGCATCGCTAGAAGGTCAGGAAGAGCCTCACTCTCTTCCTCTTCGCTCCCATCCGTCACCATAAGGAGAGCAAGCTCTGATCGCTCATGGTGCGGCTTCAGGCGGTTGACGTGGAGCACCCTGAGGGGCTGACGGGGGGTTTTCATATCGACTACGTACGTGGTCTGGCCTCGCCGCTCCACAATGTCGAACGGGCCAGTCCACCGGTCCTGGAGGGCACAAAGCTCCCCAGGTTCCATAACCCACACCTTCTGTCCAACGTCTAACTCGACCGTCCGAGCGTTGCGGTCATACCACTCCTTCATCACGGTCTGGCTAGCCTCCAGGTTCTCTGTGGCTGCCTTCCACAGCTTGGCCATCTGGCTGCGGAACGCCAGCATGTAGCTGACAATGTCACGGGGAAGCTTCTGCGAAGTCTTCTCCCACCCCTCTTTCACTAAACTGAGGGGACCCCTAACGGGATGGCCATAGAGCAATTCAAGGTGCTCCCCTTGTGGAACATTATACCAATATGGGTCACACTCATGAACAAATTGAATGGTGGGTTATTGAAAAAATTATTATACATCAGAGGGGCGGTAATGTGGCTAGTTCCCTCAACTACAAGGAATGTCGTTGGATACATACCCTTGAGGCTGTTGATCATGGGCTTAATGAGCACGAGGAGACCTACATTCAAATTAATAAATTATAAGTTTCTACTGTATACTGTGAACTTACTCGTACACATTTGTTTTGCCTAAATTCAACTGTCTTTCAATGTTCAGCTTAACATGTGATCAAAGCTGTTTCTCAATTTGGCTTGTTTTCCAGATAAACTACATCAATGTAGATGTGTGAGCATGGATTGATCTTGATGGATAACGCCTTCGATTCCTCGCTCAAGGAAGATCTAATGCTTCCCTGCGCCGCGTTTTCACTAATGTTTTCCACCGGTATTTGTGTGAATTCCTCATGCAGTATAAATACTGTTCATAAAACATTATATGTCAACATCTATGATACGATTAAACGTGTCAATGCTTTTATTGAATATATTCCCTAGAGAAATATCTCTTTTGTGAATCAGTTTACAATAAATCGGGCGCCGGTAATTTTCATGCGGAAGCGATGTATAAACATATATGAGAATACCTTTCCATTCCCTATTCTATCCAGGCCCTTCCCTTTGATGCATTATCCTGATTTTCTAGTTGGAGGTTACACTTCTAGCAGGTCATTCTGGGACCCCGTTTTGCCTTAATTCCAGGGCTATGGTGATCTCGCATCCATTTCACGTTTTTCGAATAACACCTGACTTAGCCATAGACCACGATCTATGCCGTGTTTTCGATTTGGCTGACTCGGATTTTTCGCGCGCGTTTATATAAACAGCTGATTGTATCTCCAGGTTCGGCTTTGTGTCTGTCCGGACTGTGAGAGATTGGAAGCGGATTCACTCTGCTCTAAGTAAGTTATGGGGCACTTATATGTAGGCCATAGATGCACGTTTTTCAGCGGCGGGTATTATTCACTCCGTGCTGTTTTGTTCCTGTTTTAGTCAATTTCAGAGCTTTCGATTGTAACGGTTTGCTGTAGGGTGTAAATGCACGTTTCTCAACGACGGATAGTATTTGAGCCGAATCGTTTCGGTTTGGTCATTTTCATAGCTTCACAATGTGGAAATATGGATTTTTATGATCAGTTATGTCCCCTATCTTGGACCCCAACGGTTTCATGTATAAATCACAAGTACATGTATGTTCCCTCCAGTTCCAGTTATGAAGACGCAAACACATGTGCGTCCACCGTCAACATGTCCTCTTTCAGATCCGCCATGAATGGGCCGGATATTCTATTCCTAAGTATGAAAGGCCACCGGCTTTATATGGTTCATTTATCCCATTTTACAGTCCAGGCGAGTAGGCCCTGATTCTGCCATTAAGCCTTTTCCTGCCTTCTGCCTCTGAAAGCTCCAGTCTGAGCCTGCATCTGTGACCATGAACTTTGTCTTACTCCCTGCGCGGCTAACGGTGCCTGACTCGGCCTGTCTGCCTGCCAAAAACTGTATTTCACCTTCAAGATTATCTGCTCTGCTCCGCTCCTCATCCAATGCATTCCTGTCTAGTAGCTTAAGTAAACATTCTTCCAGCTACCGAGCAAAGGGCCCGGCTTCCCTGTCCTCATGCAAGTAATTCATAGCCCTGTTACCATGGAATATTCCTACCCCCTCGCATCTAGTGTAGACACTTAGACGCTTGTACACGCACTAACAGTCAGTATAGTCAGTATAGAATAAGATTCTATCCTAAGAGACCTCTCTTTTTGGATAACACAGTTCTTTAAACATAGGATGTTAGATATGATTTGGGATTAGGTTGACATAACCCCAGACTTTTGTCTCCACATGTAGAGCTAAATGTCAAGTCCCCTTCACCCTCTAGTTGCACGTCAATCACACGTCATGCTGCCGCGCGCGCATCTCTGCCAAGTATTTTTGCTGACATTGCGCAATTCTTTCATGGAACCACCCATTTGTGACATCATACCGAATGACGTTCTTTAGTTACGCCTAGTTACACCCATTTTAGTTACGCATGTATGTCTTTATCTCTGTTATCAACTGTTACGCCTCCTGCATCTGTTTCACTATAATGCCTCTTCTATAAAAATGATTACCTGTCAATAAAGTATTGTCCTTCACTTCCTGAACCTCCGTGGTGATGGAATATGAAGCCCACAAATTCGAATTGTGTTATTGGAATAAAGCCCGTTCCGAACCTCTAATACCACGGATTCTGTCTCTTATTTTACTGAGCTATTCTTGTTAATTTTCCGCATCAAATTAAGTACCGGTAATTAAATTATTTACCACATATATGGCGCCCGAACAGGGACACTTTCTCATCTCACGCGCCGGAGGTGCGTTGCAGGCCCGGTCTCCTGCCACAGCTGGACGGACAACAACGCGTACCCACAGGATTTCCTGTATCTCCCTCCTGCCGAGCGGGGGTAACTGAGACTGCGATCGACACCCAGACGAGGCGGTGAGAAGTGCGAAGTATCCCGACCAGAGCCTAGCTGAGAGAGCAAGATCCGAGGTATACAGAGGCCCACCAGGTTCCGAAGTTCCGAAGTTTCGAGTCGAGTCCAGTCCGGTCCAAGTCCAGTTCAGTTCAGTTCCGAGGCCTTCCGTTCCGAGCTACCCGGTGAGTACCATTGCCGGGGAGGCGTTCTGACGTGCACATAGGTTGTGCCGGTCAAGACGGGTTTGGGTACACAAATCCGGTCTGCACTGTTTCAGCAGTGTATCTGTACTGTTTAGCAGTATATCTAGTATGTCTAGTATATAATTCAGAATTACCTAGTTAGTGCCGAGTATTATGCTTAGTGACTAGTTCCCTAAATGGCCATCATTGTTGTTCATTAAATGTTAAATGTTAAATGTTTTAAATACGTTCTGCATATTGTGGTATGAATGACTGTTCATTATTGTGTTTTGTTGTATTAAACGTGTTCAAAATTAGGTATCAGATCAGTTCTCAATATGCCGCTCTTTTCGAAATTAAGACAGATCAAAACTAGAAAAGGGGTACTCGAAGAAGCTGTTCCCATTCCTCCTAGGGACACTCCAGGGTACTTCATGTATCATAAACATGGCCTAGACGCCATATTATTTCTTGATTTATGGGTAGACTACACCAAGGAATTACCAGAAAGTCAGAGGTGGCCCGCAGCTGGGACCTGGGATGCAGATTGCATCATGAAAGTAGAGGAGGAATTATGGAAAAAGAAAGCTAGACAATCACAGAAAGATGCCATTGAACTATGGCGTAAAGAATCATATAGACGTACAGAAAAAGCACTCAGACAGGAACAGAAGAGTAAGGAGAATTCAAATAAAGTCCGAGAAACTCTATTAATTGAAGAAGGTACCCGAGTAAAATCAGAACAAGTAGACAGACAAAGAAATGCCCTTATGAATGGTATGTATCCTCTTCTGGCCGAAGGGTTACCTAAGGCTACTCCGGAGATACCCAAAGACTTGCCACCTCCATTGTTTCCGATAAAAGCACATCCCAAAGGGCACCCCAGAACCGCAGAAGATGTTTTCCTTTCCTCTTATTTAGACGACGCAGCTCCCGAGTATGCTAATACTGCACCACATAGACCGCCTGCCGAGGGGGTTCAACGCCAAGACCCTCTGTCTGTACCTCCGCAACAACAAACTCCGACACAAGTTCCGGCAAGCACATCTGTTTCTACAGCTGTACCCACACCTATGGTTGCTATATCACGTTCAACGAATCCTTTCACATCCAGCACCTCAGGCGGTGCTACAGGAGGTACAACAAACATTTTTTCCACGCCACCCAGAGTAAATAAACTTTCCTTTCAAGAATTAGCCCACCAACGTACGCCCAAACTAGTAACTCCCGACATGCTTAAGGAACTTCTAGTAGATTGTAGATATGACCCTGTGCCCGGCAAAGAGGACGAAATGCTGCTGGCATCATTACGTATCCGACGAGCTGCAATATATTTAGGGAGGCTACCAGGAATGACTACACATTTAGAAAATATATATCACTTTGTCCAGTCAGGGCGAGGTTCTGAAAGTATTAATAGAGCCATGGAGTACCAGAAAGTGGAGATACAGGGGGAACTGTTACGTTTCCTCATAAATTGTGTGATCAGAAATCAAGACCGACCAGGGGTAAATCCGGAAGAAATGCGAATTCTTACCACATGGAGTCGGAATATATCAGAGGGAAGACATGATAAACTACTAAGTATAGTAGCTATGTGCCGAAAGATCCGCAAAGAAGTAGAACGAATACACGAAGAAAGATTAGCGGTAGACCAGCCTGAACAAAACGAGGAGGAGGAAGAATTAGAACTACCCACAGGACAGTTAGAAACCATGGCCTATGTAGGTAGAGGAAGATCTTGTAATAATACTAGATGCTTTACTGATCCGATACGTCCGATACGTCCAGAAAATAACAGAAATTTCCAAACCCCTATTATACATATAAGGTCCCCCGAACATTCGTTCCAAGCCGCTGACAAATTACTCCGAGAACGAAGGGGTTATCATATACTCGATTCTATGGACGAACAAGAATTAGCCAGGTCAGCCGTTCACTGGGTTGACAGTCCCGGAAAATATAGTGATGATACACTAGCGCACACGTTTTTGAACCTCACCCCAGATGAACAGCGTTTAGCTGGTATCTACATGATTCAACAACTCCTTATATTATATAAAAGCCAACACTCCGATCCTGGTCCCTTACCTGATATATTGACTGAATTACTCATGAATAAATGGAGAGGTTCAGGTACTGAGTTAATTAGAGAAATACTAGAATCCAGAAAGCAGTACATTCTTTTTGTATGTCCCGAACATGTCTCACTGCCCATTAAGGAAAGAACGACGTATTATATGGATAGACAGAATCCCTTACGCGAAGTGCACCCGATAAAAGGTGATGACAATCAGTTTAAACGTGTGTTTGTATACACACCCATATCTAAAATGGAACTATTAGAAATGAAGAAAGTGGTACCCAGTCATGACAAAGACCCAGCGGGTTTCCATCGTGAAATTAAAGACATGTTGCTCATGGGAGAGTATACCTATCCCGACATTATGAAAATATTAAAGGTATTAATGCCTGCGGGCATTTACGAAAAACTCAAGGAAAAGGATTGGGAGGTGGGAGACCAAAAGATAGATTGGACAGCATTAGAAAACGAAGAAACAGCTCGAGGTCCAGGTTTAGGGCTTGGGGAAAAGACCAAAATACTACCAGGTTTATTAGTACAGGTACTGCCACGTTTACTAACTACGAAAAAGGAAGACTGGGGTGCAATCTCAGCCTGTAAACAAAAGCAAGATGAAGACACTAGTGATTTCTATGCCCGATTCGAAAAATGTTTTGGTATAAATAGTGGAATAAAAGCAAGTAGCGAATCGTATCCACATCTGTTTGTGACAAAATTAGTTGAAAATGCCTTGCCCCAAGTTAAGAATAGAGTATTGAAATTCGAGAGTACCTGGCAAGGTAACACTCCGTCACAAATGTTACAAATGCTACAGTATCATCACAATAGAATTAGAGAGGAACAAGAACATGAACAAAGACGCATGAAAGACACGAAAATGAAAATGCTAGTTTCCCAGACAGTTCCCGCTGACGGTCATAAAAAGGGTATGACACAGTCCAGTGTTTCAGCAGGTTCTGTAAAAGGGACATGCAACTACTGTAAACAGCCAGGTCATTATGTACACGATTGTCCAGTTTTAAAACATAATATCGCCATAGGTAATACAAAAGAAAGACCACGGCCACTTAGACAGGATCAGAACCAACAAGGAGCCCCGCAGCATGCACAGTCTATGCCAGCTCCACCACCGCAGCCTATTGCTGCCACACAAACAGCGACACGACAGATGTACCAGACCGCACAGTATGACTATCCTGATTATCAACGATACTCATGAAACAGCCTAGAGAGGGAAGTTGGCTTACCCCTTATCGAGGTCCCTGTAGATCAAGAAGGACCTTATGTACACAGTGAACTATTAGGCCAAGATAGAAATTTTTTACTTGATACAGGGGCAAGCCGAACAACCATAAAACGTAGTGAAGTTCCAGGGGCACCCCTCTCAGGCTCACAGAATATTTCCCTTGGTTTTTCAGGAAAACCTATCATTAACGAAGTATCACAGCCTCTTCCACTTACGATTGGTCCCTTGACACGAACTACAGATTTATTGCTTACTAAATCATGTCCAGAAAACCTGTTAGGTATAAAAACATTGAAAGCTCTAGGAGCTATAATATGTTGTTCTCCGGAAGGAGTAAGATTGTTTTTACGTGATTTCAAAGGGCACTATGTGTCCCGAGACATGGATCACCGACTGCAGACTTTACCCACACATTTATGGGCACAAGGCCCCACAGATGTTGGTTGCATGAACATTACACCATATCGAGTCACACTAAAGACAGGAGTGGTACTACCACGAATGCGACAATACAAGTTACCCCCAGATGCTGTAGTGGCTTTACTGCAAATCGTTGATGAGCTTATTACCCAAGGAGTGGTTGTGGAAACCGACTCCAATGTATGTAATTCCCCGATAATTCCGATTCTTAAACGAACTGATCCAAAAGCCCCGCCAGTATATCGATTGGTTATTGATCTGCGCGAATTAAATAAATGTATTGTACCACAATACCCCGTAGTCCCAGACATTTCTTCATTACTGACAGCCATTGATTCCGAAGCAACATTCTTTACTGTAATTGATCTCAAGAATGCCTTTTTCAGCGTCCCAATAGATCCGGAAAGCCAATACTTGTTCGGATTTAGTTTAAATGGACGAAGCTTTAAATTCACACGCGCACCTCAAGGATTCACAGAAAGCCCCAGCATCTATAGCCAAGCACCGAAACGAGAACTTGACAGTATCCACATGCCAGTCAACACTGCCCTGCTTCAATATGTCGATGATCTGCTGATCACCGCTAGAAGCGAACCTGAATGTGAAAAGGCCTCACTGACGGTTTTACAATTTTTGGCCGAAAAGGGGCACAAGGTGTCCCCTTCTAAGCTGCAATTCTGTGTCCAGCGAGTTGTTTACCTTGGGCACTCGCTGTCCAAGGAGGGAAGGCAGCTTACGTCAGATCGCATCCAGTTAATTGCTAACATGCCAATACCCAAGACGCAAAAGGAGGTACGGGCTTTTATAGGCCTCACTTCATATTGTAGGCAGTGGATCCCTCAGTATGCATTTCTAGCAAAACCACTCATTCAGTTGACAACACAGGAGGCAGCCACATCGACTGTCCTCCCTTGGACTCAGGAACATACACAAGCTTTTGAAAGCCTAAAGAAAGCTTTATGTCAAGCACCTGTTTTAGCAACACCATGTTACAATAAACATTTTACGCTCTTTGTTACAGAACGCGAAGGTACTGCCTTGTCAGTACTCACACAGGAACAAGCAGGATCACACAAACCATGTGCTTATTTTTCTAGTACATTAGATCCCGTAGCTCAGGCTCTGCCTGCGTGCCTGAAATCAGTGGCAGCGACAGCTTTAGCAATCCGACAAAGCGATGCCATAGTGTTAGGACATCAATTGACAGTACAAGTACCACATGCAGTAGAGGTTCTCTTGAACCGAACGCAAACACAACACTTGACTATAGCAAGACTCACCGGTTACGAATTAACATTGTTTCAGCCACACATAGAAATCAGACGTAGTAGTACATTGAATCCTGCAACACTTTTGCCAGTAAACGGAACAGACCCACTAGCACATGATTGTATTGAAGTTATTACTATCACGACGAAACCCAGACAAGACTTGACAGACGTCCCATTGTCAGATCCAGACCTGACGTTGTATGTAGATGGTTCATGTATGAGAACAAGTACAGGAGAGCTAGTGGCCGCGTATGCAGTCACAACAGACACTGAAGTCATTGAAACAAATTGCATAAATACCTTGTCAGCTCAAGCAGCAGAGCTCATCGCTCTGACACAAGCCTGTATTCAAGCCACAAATAAGAAAGTCAACATATACACTGATTCACGTTATGCATTCGGAGTTGTACATGACTTCGGCGTGCTGTGGCGAGAGAGAGGTTATTTAACTTCTCACGGTGCCCACATTCAGCACGGACCCCTCATTCATGCCTTATTAGATGCAATACATCTACCCACTGCGATATCAATTATGAAATGTAAAGCTCATACGAAAGTTACTGATATCATTTCCCAAGGCAATGATCTAGCTGACAGAACAGCTAAACAGACTGCTCAAACTCACACATCTGACATGACAAAGACAATAGTTCCGACACCAACACATTGCATGACGGTTAAGGATCCCGCTCTTGACGTAATTGACATACAGACACATGCTACACCAGATGAAATAAAGAAATGGACTGAATTAGGAGGGATCCAAACGGATCAAGGATGGATGACGAAAGAAAAATCTGTATGGTTCCTTCCTGACTCTATGGTTCAAGTTATCATTAATACAATACATAGTCCAGCGCACCTAGGAGAAAAAGCTATGCTAGACAGCATTCAACACATTTGGTTCAACAAACATTTACGAGCAGCAGCTAAACAAAAAGTTCGTACCTGTATGATCTGCTGTCAGTTTAACCCAGGCAAAAGCATTCCCGTAGAACAGGGTGGATTTCAGCCTCCTGATCACCCTTTTGAAGTCCTCCAGATGGATTATATCCAGATGGAACGATGTCGAGGATTCAAATATGTTCTCGTAGTTGTCTGTGCTCTTTCCCGTTGGACAGAGGCATACCCGGTCTCAGATTACACTGCCCCGACTACTGCCAAACAGTTAGTTCGAGAATTCTTCCCACGGTACGGTTTACCACGTGTTGTCTACTCAGATAACGGCCAGCCGTTCTCATCCGAACTAATGAAAAACGTTTCACTTTTGTTAGGCTATCAATGGAGATTTCACTGTGTCCGACACCCCGAGGCAGCAGGTCTCGTGGAACGACATAATCAAACTCTGAAAATTAGATTGTCCAAAATATGTAGGGAGAAAGGTGTCGATTGGGTAGTAGCCTTACCAGTTGCACTCTTTTACATGAGAATGGTAGCGCACTCTCGAACAGGGCTATCCCCTTATGAGGTGATCTTTGGCAGACCACCAAATATGTGGGGGACGCCTATACCACGCAAAATAACTGATGTTGACTGTAATATGCTGACAGATTACCTGGCTTCCTTGATGTCTGCACTACAATCTTGTCGTTCACAGGTAGCTGCAGCCTTTCCCGACAACACCGAGGTGAAACCCCATGACGTAGTTCCCGGGGACTTGGTGTTAGTGCGGAATTTTGACCGGAAGACTCAGCTGGATCCTAGGTGGAAATCGCCTCAACTTGTACTACTCACCACGAGGACAGCCGTGAAGATCGAAGGTCGCAAGGGATGGCTACATTCAAGTCATATCAAGAAATTTCATGGACTACCGTCTGATGTAAACGTTACACCTCGCGTGTCTTCACCGATTGACTCAAAGCTTCCTTTGGTTGAACAAAGTGATAAGGAACTATACAAACTAAAATTACGGTCTAATAAGTCAGACAATTTGATTGTTTAAGTCCTCTCCAAGGTGAATCGGTCGAATTTGTCTCTGACATGTATCCCCTAGACCTGAATAGAGAAAGAAACCGAAAGATGCAGTTGAAAAAACATGCGTACTGTAAATCACTGCGTAGTCATTGCACAGTGACGTTATTAGTTTTGTTTTTCATAAGTCTTTCAATAATCGCTGCAAGTATATTGTTGCACATATATTATCCTATTTCTAAACATGTTTACAATGTTACTGCTGAACATTCTTTTAGTGAATTACCCCCGCATGAGTTGTCCTATAGATTTGCGCTGCGCAATAACACTTTCATTAGTATGCTACATCATTCCCATCAGACTAGCAATGCTACAAATTGTTGGATATGTGGCCGACTCCCTCCCTATCAGAACTATAAGGGAGTTTTGCCTCTCTTTCCATATCCGTTCACACACAATGGCTCCTGTGGAGCATGGTTTAGTTTAATTAATTCCCTAGATTCGAATTCCGCAGTTTATCAAGACAACTGGGTATGGGGAAACCTGAACTTAGTTTTGCTTAAAGTCTGCTACCCTAACAAGGAGGGACTTCCCAAAAAAAAAACAGGAACTGATCTAGAAAATGAAGTATACGGATTAGGTAATTTTACACTTAACCTCATGATCCTGAACGTTGAATCTGAAGCTGCACCAATTTTGCCCGCTATGTCAGTATTTCCAGTTAAAGGTGAATTGTGTGTAAGAAAGAATGGTTCCATACATATGGGCCATAGTAGATGCACCACTGTAATAGAATTCAGTGATCAAGGCAAGTCTACATTTAGAGCTTCTCGCCATTCCTACTTCGTATGTGGTCAGACTGCATATATACGTTTGCCTCTAGATTGGGAGGGTACCTGTTACATCGGATTCCTTTTGCCACCTGTTTTCCTAGCTCCTCCTGATTATCATAGAAATACTCATTTAGTACACAATAGACAGCAGAGAGATCTCCCAATCGTCGATTACACTGAAACAGCATGGGAAAAATACACAGATTTCAATAAAGGTTTCTTCCCCTATATAGGTACAGTCACTAATAGTAAGTTGATACGTAGATTAACCAGAACCCTTGAAGCAGTAGTGAACGAAACTATTTCCGCCTTAGGCAATTTAACAGAAGAGCAGTCTGCTATGCGGATTGTTGTGCTTCAAAATCGTCTTGTCCTTGACGTCATCCTGGCCGATAGGGGCGGAGCTTGTAGGGTCATCGGATCAAGTTGTTGCATTTTCATACCAGAAAATTCGCCGTCAGTATATAAAGCCATAACCCGCCTTCATAAGATTGTAAGCCAGATACACCAGAATCCAGGCACCTGGACTTGGTCCGGTTGGTTTTGGAGTGTGTTGTCAGCCTGGGGATGGAGAATCCTATCCTTCCTAGGTATTGGCTTTCTCATACTATTCAGTTGCTGCTTATGTCTACAATGTGGACCAGGGATTTGTGGTCTGTGTGCCACATCGTGTATTCCACCACCAAGATTTCATTCATACCGGAAGAAGAAAGAAGAACAAATGATGCTATATGAACAGATCGACGGATTGATGAAGATTGATATCTCCTAAGGGCAAGTAGGGGACAAGGAGGGAATGTGGAAATATGGATTTTTATGATCAGTTATGTCCCCTATCTTGGACCCCAACGGTTTCATGTATAAATCACAAGTACATGTATGTTCCCTCCAGTTCCAGTTATGAAGACGCAAACACATGTGCGTCCACCGTCAACATGTCCTCTTTCAGATCCGCCATGAATGGGCCGGATATTCTATTCCTAAGTATGAAAGGCCACCGGCTTTATATGGTTCATTTATCCCATTTTACAGTCCAGGCGAGTAGGCCCTGATTCTGCCATTAAGCCTTTTCCTGCCTTCTGCCTCTGAAAGCTCCAGTCTGAGCCTGCATCTGTGACCATGAACTTTGTCTTACTCCCTGCGCGGCTAACGGTGCCTGACTCGGCCTGTCTGCCTGCCAAAAACTGTATTTCACCTTCAAGATTATCTGCTCTGCTCCGCTCCTCATCCAATGCATTCCTGTCTAGTAGCTTAAGTAAACATTCTTCCAGCTACCGAGCAAAGGGCCCGGCTTCCCTGTCCTCATGCAAGTAATTCATAGCCCTGTTACCATGGAATATTCCTACCCCCTCGCATCTAGTGTAGACACTTAGACGCTTGTACACGCACTAACAGTCAGTATAGTCAGTATAGAATAAGATTCTATCCTAAGAGACCTCTCTTTTTGGATAACACAGTTCTTTAAACATAGGATGTTAGATATGATTTGGGATTAGGTTGACATAACCCCAGACTTTTGTCTCCACATGTAGAGCTAAATGTCAAGTCCCCTTCACCCTCTAGTTGCACGTCAATCACACGTCATGCTGCCGCGCGCGCATCTCTGCCAAGTATTTTTGCTGACATTGCGCAATTCTTTCATGGAACCACCCATTTGTGACATCATACCTAATGACGTTCTTTAGTTACGCCTAGTTACACCCATTTTAGTTACACATGTATGTCTTTATCTCTGTTATCAACTGTTACGCCTCCTGCATCTGTTTCACTATAATGCCTCTTCTATAAAAATGATTACCTGTCAATAAAGTATTGTCCTTCACTTCCTGAACCTCCGTGGTGATGGAATATGAAGCCCACAAATTCGAATTGTGTTATTGGAATAAAGCCCGTTCCGAACCTCTAATACCACGGATTCTGTCTCTTATTTTACTGAGCTATTCTTGTTAATTTTCCGCATCAAATTAAGTACCGGTAATTAAATTATTTACCACAACAATATAGAGGCCACGCAAACTTGAATACTTTGGTTGCGTATTGGCACTTTGAGTATGCCATTAATTATGATCTTGCAAGCATTGATGATTGGGGCGTTACTTAATTTACTTAATTTACGTTCATGGGGCACTGTAGACATATGCATTAGCTCACATAGGATACAGCTATCATTTTGTGAATTACCATTTAGTGCGGATGGTATCTTAGAATCGTGCTCAGACCTTGAAAGTGCATTTAAGTTTATGAATAGGTGGCTATTTAATTTCTTTGTTTACTATGCCACTAATGAAGTCTTAAATACGTTTGTTTGTAGAAATTGTTGATCGCCTTGACGGTACTTGTCTGCCCTGCGCAGGAACTTCGTAAGGTATGTGTCGGCCATAAGTCACCTTACGGACTATGATTATATAGTATATCATAGATGATAGTTAATTTGCGTTATTTATTGCAGGAAATTTTGCCTTGACGCAGTGATATTTTGATTGCCTTCACCGTATGCGACACAAGGATATATATTTATACAAATCGATTCTTAGTCCTCAGGTGAGCAGCAGCCACATAATCTCTGTAGAATAACTACTAAGACACACACATAACTTTTAGTTTTTGATTATATGTTTTGTAATTACAGACTGACCGGTTGTTGTTGTCCTGATGAAGACCCGTCTTTGATGCGTATAAATCTACACGTAATCCTAGGGTCGAAACGTCGACGTTATCTATCTGATTGATCCATGCAATTCCACCGTCTAAATATTGAATAATACATATTGTGGTGCTATATGCTACGAACCTCGGATCATCATTCTTTTAAAGTGTTTTTTTGTCCAAGTATATGTTCATGATGTCAATTTTATGTTGATTGCTTATGTTATTGTACACTATTGAACACTAAATGTGTTGTGAGTTCATGTGTTGTCTTTTGGGTCAGTTCTATATTGCAATAACAATCATGCATATTTAAATATATTGAGAATGAAAATCACTTTGCGTTGGTTAGAGTAATGTTTGTTATATGTGTGTGTTTTCTTATGATTAGGTACACCTTTTTGTAATAATCTTTTGAACACATTCAGTGTCCCTCAAATCAAGTTCACTCCCAACAGAACCAATTTTTCTTTTTCATATACGTACCCAGGTTCTGAGGGTTACTGGGTTACCCCATTAAATCTAATGGTCATAGAGCAATTCAAACGGGCTGAACCCGACTCCCTTCTACAGTACCTCCCGGTAGGAGAATAACAAGCAGGGGAGGAGGACGTCCCATTTACGCCTCAAGTCCTCTGGTAGGCTTCGGATCATCCCCTTCAATGTCTTATTGAAGCGCTCTACAAGTCCGTTAGTCTGGGGGTGGTAAGGAGTGGAGAACCGGTAGGTCACCCCACACTCCTTCCACATGGCCTGCATGTAGGCCGACATGAAATTCGTGCCCCTGTCCGACACCACGACCTTGGGGAATCCCACTCGGGTAAAAATTCCCAACAGTGCCCGCGCCACCACCGGTGCAGTGATGGTCCTCAGAGGAATAGCCTCTGGGTACCTTGTGGCGTGGTCCACCAAAACCAAGATGAACCGGTGTCCCGCTGCGGTCGGAGGCCCAACGATATCGATACCGACCCTCTCAAAAGGGGTCCCGACCACGGGGAGCGGTTCCAACGGGACCTTCAACTTAGTCCCAGTCTTGCCACTGGCCTGACAAGACTTGCAGGTCTTACAAAAGATGTCTGAGGCAATCCTCATCCTGGGCCAATAAAAATGGGGGACCAACCGTGCAAAGGTTTTGAACTGACCCAGGTGTCCGGCTAAGGGTATCTCGTGCGCTAACTCCAGCAGGAAGGGCCGGTAACATTGGGGGACCACTAGGGCCCTCGAAGATCCATGTACTGGCACCCTGGGCTCACTGTATAGGAGACCATCCTCCCAATACACATGATAACCTCCCAGTTCCTGACTGGCCACTTGGGCTTCGGCCTGCCGCCGCATGCCTTCAAGCGTGGGGCACGCCCTTTGTGCCTGACAAAATTCCTCCCGGGTAGGCCCTCCTTCCACATGCCAGTCAGCAAGGGTCGGCAAGTCCTCCACAGGAACGACATCTACCTCCGCGGACTCCGGGGGCACCTCTGCGGCCTCCCCATCCATCTCACGGGGCATGTCCTCTACCACCTTCTTCTTTCCATGTTTGGCTTTGGGTTGGGCCATGATTCCAGGCTCTAACCCAGGGTGAGTTCCATGCCGGGCAGCCATGGACCGCGTGCTTACGCAAGTCCACCCTGGTAATCCCAGCATCTCGGTGTGAGCGTGAAACTTGACATCTTTCCACTTGGTGTGCTCCAGGTCGTTCCCTTGCAAACACCCCACAGGCAAGGCAGGGCTCACAGCAACTCTCAGTAGGCCTTTGACTCCTCCCCACTCAAATGGAACACGAGCCACTGGATAGTGACTCATACTGCCATCAGCCAATACGGCCGGATGGAACTCCTCGGGGGCTACTTGGTCTGGGGACACCAGCCGCCGCACGACAGTGGTCATGCTGGCCCCTGTGTCTCTCAGAGCTTCCACCTCCTCCCCATTAATTCTCACCCTCTGCTGATATTTAGCAGTGTTCGGGGGCAGGGACACTACGGGGACTACCTCTCTATCCCCGAGTGAAACCAGCGTTAGGCCTGTCCACTCCCCTTCCCTATCTAAGGGCAGCTCCACCCCAAGCGCTATACTACTCACCCCGGGACTTTTCCCGCCCGTTGGGGCTGGTGGTCGCTTGCGGCACTTGGGATCTCCCCGGTAGTGTCCAATCTCCCCACACTCGTAGCACCACACAATCCTTGGCTGCTGACTCCTGTCAGGGTAAGTGGGTCTTGTGGAATTGGATGGGGGTGGGGTTCCTACTCCCTTCCCAAACTTATTTTGGGGACCTTTCGAGAACTCCACCTTTTTATCTCCCCCCTCTTTCTTCTGGGGGAAACCCTGTCCGCCTTTCGAGCCATCTCCCCCGGGGCCCTTGTGAGACACCCGGGTGCTCACCCAAATATCTGCCTCCTCCGCAAGCTCACGGGGATCCATCAACTTGCGGTCCACCAGATGTTGGCGCAGCTCCGGAAAGCTCTTATCCAAGAGGTGCTCCCTTAAAAAAAGATAGTACAACCCTTGGTAGTCCTGCACCTCGCTGCCACGCACCCAACCATCTAGTGCCTTCCTCGCATAATCAAAAAAATCTACCCATGTCTGGGTGGACCGCTTATGGCTGCCACGAAACTTCTGCCTGTACCTCTCGGGGTTAAGACCAAACTTTTTTAACAAGGCCTCTTTCATGGGGGCATACCTTACCTGATCCGCCTTGGCCAAATATAGTAGGGTGTCCCTAACATTGGGAGGTATATACCGGTATAAACCACCTCCCCAATTACTCTCGGGTACCCCATGGGCCGTCAAGGCTACCTCGTATGTCTCCAACCATTTCATGATGTCGTCCCCCACTGTGTAGTTGGCAATTACCTCTTTAGGTAGGTAGAATTTTGATTCTTGAGGTTCCTTAGGTATGCTGCCACCATTGTCCTTATTGGACATGTTCAATTGGAGGGCGCGTAACTCCAGCTCTTTTAGCTGAAGCTCGTGCGCCAGCTTCTTTTCCTCCATTGCCCATCTCTTGTTTTCCCTTTCTTGTTCCAATTTGGCCAATTCCCTTTCTTTCTCTTGTTCTAACTTGGCCAGCTCCCACCTTAACTGCCTCTCTTCCCTCCTGTCCTCGTACTCCTCTGGAGACGCGCTCCTCCTCGACCCTGTCCTACTACTGGCCCCAGAACATCTCCCTGGGGGCACATTTTCGGACACATCTACATTTAGTATGTCATCACTTCTTGGGCGCTCTCCTCCTGAAGTGCATCTGGTGCCTCCTGTCCCTCATCCCCTCTCCCTTCTGGGTGGGCTTCTACCCATGCCCTAATGGCGGTGCGGAGTTCCGGTCCTTTGGCCTTCCGCATCCCAGGCACCCCCATCCCCTGCCCGAACTCCCTTAGTTGCTTCACAGTGTACCCCTCGAGGTCAGCTAACCGGAATTCCATTCTAGCAGGTGGGGACCTAGACACTAAGGAGAAAAATTCCTAGGGTATAGGCAACAGTTATCAGCTAACCATGCTTCTTGCACTCTCAACCTGGACAGTGGAAATAACAATGCAGCAATCAATGGTTTTCAAGCTCTGGAACAAATAGGCGTTTAATTGTGGCGCCCTTCGCTCCACGGAAGGGTGTTGTATGGTCACAGGTCCTAAGGATCCCACCGCTCGCCAACAATGTAGGACCTGGGGTCTCCAGGCCCTATGGGGCGGTAACATGACACGAGCGGTCGGGCCACCAAAGGTCTGTGTGTAAAGCAACCATACAACACGCACCTCACATGGGACGAGGAACACACACAATAAGTGACGCCACACTGTAGGAGTTAGGTAAATACTCAAGTTTATCCAAGTAGATCACGTTAGATGCAGTTCATGAGGTAGCAGTACATTTCATAGGCTGATAACACAATTCCTAGCGATATACATATCAGTCAGGAGTTATCACAGTTGGTCATACCCTAAATGCAATTCATGAAATATCAGTACTGCCTGAGGGACAACTACTATTCACGTAGGTGTCCACGCGCGCTTCACTTTCCTGTAGCGCCCTAGGGGGGTGATTACAGCGCTGTGCGCGCTAACTGGTGACGACCTCAGAACGGGGCATCTAGCATAGAGAGTTACTCGTAATAGATGACATTTAGCACTTCAATATGAAACATGAATAACAGAGCGCTACTCGTGATCAATAGCACGTAGCACTTCAATATGGGCGTGAATAACAGAGCGCTACTCGTAATCAATAGCACGTAGCACTTCACTATGGAACATGAATAACAGAGAGCTACTCGTAATCAATAGCACGTAGCACTTCAATATGGCACATGAATAACAGAGCGCTACTCGTAATCAATAGCACGTAGCACTTCAATATGGCACATGAATAACAGAGTGCTACTCGTAATCAATAGCACGTAGCACTTCAATATGGAACATGAATAACAGAGCGCTACTCGTAATCAATTACATTTAGCATTTCACTACGGCGCATAACTAACATAGCGCTGCTCGTAAGCGATGACATTTAGCACTTCAGAACGGAGCAGAGATGTCAGAGCGCCACTCGTACTCAAGGACAGTCAAGGCTTCCCACGGGGCTGTCAGAAGGGAGCGCACGGGACTTGCGGAGCGAGTCTCTCGGGCTCCGGTGCAGTTCGTAGGGCACCGCGCTTCAGTGCAGTCACGGGGGCACCAGGGAGGGATCCCTCGGCGGGGTCTCTCTGTCGTGAAGACAAGGGGGACTCCCACGGAGAGGGAACCCGGGCTGAGGGTGCGGTGTGGCTCCCAACAAGTAGGGGGCGCACCAGGGACAATCCCAGCCTCCGGGCTGACCTCGTTCTCGGCGTCGGAAGGCGTCCGCTCCAGCGACGATGGGGAAACTCGGCCCAGGCCTCGCGCACCTTCTCACGCAGCTGCGACGGCAGCGGCGGGGCCCCGGGCTTCTCCGCGGGCCTCGCGACTCTGCAGGGCACTTCTTCTGGACTCCGGGCCGCGGCGGTGAGCGCGCTGGCTTCCACGTCACAGGGGGGTGCTCAAGTTAAGGATGGGGGTTCCGCGTTCAGCGGAGCACGCTGCTGGGGGTCCCAGGCCAGGTCAGGGAGCGCAGGGGTCACAGCGCTAATACCTGGTCGATCCCCGATGGCTCTTCAATCTGCTTTGCATACGGTTTCAGGGGTCAGTCTGGACACGCAGTCTCAGTGCTTGGCATATAAGTTTAGAGTTCAATCTGGACACGCAGTCTTAGTGCTTGGCATATAAGTTTAGAGTTCAATCTGGACACGCAGTCTCAGTGCTTGGCATGTAAGTTTCTGTTCTCAGATGCTAGTTGAAGTCTTGTTGGCGCAGATGTATCTGGCGCCCTTAAGGGGTTCTGTTACAGGGGGGTAGGGATGGAGAAGGCGACTAGGTCCTTCCTAGTCAGGCTGGGCAGAGGTTCTCTGGGTCCTCCTACTGCTGGGCAAGATCAGTGGGTCCTGTCACTCTCAGAGGCATAAGTCCCTGGCTAGGCACTACCGCCTACACTCCTGGTGGATTCTTCCAGCTCTGCATCACCCCACTGGCCAACTCACCACAAAAAATTCCCTCCCTCACTTAAGTAGCCCTAGGTCAGGTGACCTATAGCCAAGGCGGCAAAAGAAAAACCACACTCCCTTCTAGAAGGTTCCAGCACATTCCAGGAGCTTCCCCACTCTACCTATGGGACAAAAAGGCAGGCTGGTGTCGCAACATTGTTGTGGGGTTCCAGCCAGCTCCTGGCAGCTAGGGTGCTACTATGAAAGACCACTCCGCAGTAGCAGGGGCCTGTGGCAGCCATCTTGGGAGAAGGGAGCACCTGCACCTTCACACTGATTGGCAATGAAAAGGCGCCCGGAGACCTAGTCCAACATAAAAATGAGGGTGGAAAAAATGAGGCACGATCAAAAATGGAAGGGGAGACCACCCTAGGGCTGACAGGTCCAACACCGATCAAAAGCCTTTTCGGCATCCACTGAGAGTAGCATGCTGGAACCATACCTACGGTGCGGTTTATGTATGGTATGTAATAGTCTCTTAGTGTTGTCTCCACAGAGCCTCTGCCGGACGAATCCTGCTTGGTCAGGATGGATAAGACCCTGCATCAGGGGGTTTAGGCGCGCTGCCAGGATGCTCTTAAAAAGTTTTGAATCTGTGTTAAGAAGTGATATTGGGCGGTAGCTCGCCCAAGATTCGGGGCCTTACCAGGCTTAGGGATAACTGTGATGGTGGCTTCCAGCATAGAAGCCGGGAGAGAATCCAAGTCTGCAATTGAGTTGAAGAGTCGGGTGAGGATTGGAGCTAGTTCAGGGCAGAAAGCCCTGTAGAACCCGGCGGGGAAGCCATCCGGGCCTGGGGACTTCAACGGCTTCTGCCTTGAGATGGCTGAGATGACCTAATGCAGCCGGGTGGGTTCATCTAAGGAAGACGCCGAGGAGTCTATCAGTTTGGCCACAGGGGAGTCACAGAGATAATCTGCTATGTCCTCAGGGGAGGTGGGTTGTGCCGAGTAGTGTGTTGGGTAGAAGTCCCTGAACTGGTCTGCTATAGATATATCGTTCGTCAATTCAAACCTACTCTCAGTCAGAAGAGAGTGGACCCTGTTGGCTTTTCGTTGGGCTCTTAGCTTTGTGGCCAGGAGCCTACCACTCTTGTTGCCATTAAGATAGTATGTGTGCTTCAGACATAGCAGGGCAAATCCAGCCCTGTCCAGGTCTAGACCAGCTAATTGTTGCCGGGCGACTTCTTACTGGTGCCATACCCTGGGGGCTCCAGTTTGATGATGATTTCCCTCTAGCTTCCTGACCCTCTCTTGAAGCTCAGCCCTTTGGAGTTTTCTCTCCTTGTTTTTGGCAGCTGACAGGGATATGAGCTCTCCCCTGACCATCGCTTTTAACGCGTCCCAGGCTATTGGAAGTGGTACCTCCGTGTTATCATTGGCCTCTAGGTAGTCAGTGATGACTTTCTTAATTTTTGCCTGGGCTTTCGGTTTTCGTAATAAGGTCTCCCTTAATCGCCATTGGTTTTCACGCACATTCAGAGGCACTATTGGCCCTAAATTAGTTGAACTTAAGGGCTGCCAATTGGTTCACCAAATACAGCTGGGTACGCAAACTTTAACACTGGGCACCTTTTATGCGCCAAATGAGGGGCAGGAGCACTTTGTTTGGGAGGCACTGGCAGAGACACATCGCAGGACCGCTTAATCCTGATTGGGGGCGATATCAATTTAGTCTTGGACAAACATATAGACCGCTCCGGACACAGAGAGGGAGGGTCGGGCTCCCTTTTGGGAGAAGGCATTGCTTGGCTCAAAGAGGCCGGTCTTATAGATTTGTGGAGGGCCAATCACCCAAACACCAGGGATCACACATTCTATTCTCACACTCACAAGTCCAAATAGATTACTTCCTGGGCTCCCAAAACCTACACCAGCTTCTCTGCTCAGTAGAGATAGAGCCAAGAACCCTCTCTGATCACTCATCCCTAGTCTTAGAGATACAATCTCCCCTACAAGAACAGGCTCGGCGACTCCCATCTTACGACCCGTTGAAGAGAATAGCTGCTGTGGAAAGGTCCTGGACTTAAGTTGCTGGGTGTCTCAGACCATGGCGTGAGTCTCCTGGAGGAGGCATATATCTGCCCCAGTGTATTCTAGATAGAAAAGGATAGCTTTCCGCTTGATAGGGTTGTTCAACCCTTTAACGTTCAAGGCGATAATCTTTAAAGTGCCGCCTGTAGCCATACTGGGCACATAAGGACTTGCCATATGAAAAAGACCTGACCAACCGTCCCCCCTTCTTGGGTAGCATGCAAAGTGGTATCATGGGACCTCGAAAGTGATATCTTAACATCCCCTGCTAGCATTGAGCATTGGTACTTGATGAACAAACGTTCAAAATAAAAACAACCGCAAATAAAATGTATCAACAATTCGAACAATGTCTCTAGGAGGGGCCCGAGAGAAGTCCCCACCCACCAACAAGGAAGTTTCCTGGTGGGGTTCATCGGGGCCAGAAGTCATCAGAAGGATCGCTCCACTTTTGATCCCGGATAGCATCCTTTAAATGCCCCAAGGCTGTCAGGGCATGCTAAGTGGATTCATTCTGTCCCCCTGCCACTGTGCCCCCGGTAAGGATCTCCGGCACTGCCTTTCTCTCCTGAGCCATAGCCTCAGGTCCTGGTTTCATTCGTTTTTTGCCCCCCCCGCCTCCATCACTGTATCTCCCACTGGCCCGCACTTGCCCCTGCTTCATCTGCGCTCCCTACCTGGGACTCTGATTGCTCGATCCGGAGTAAGAAACAAGCTGCACTTAGGGAGCATAGTGAGTCCTCGCCTCCCATTCAAAGATCAGGCGGAATGGGTGGTCCAAAGCATAAGAGATGTCATGGTTCCTGAGAAAGGAAGTCACTGGACAAAACTCTCGCCTCTTCTGGAGCATTATTGCTGAGAGATCTTGAAACAGTTGCAGTGAATGGCCCCTAAAGGTCGTGGTGTCAGATCCTCGTACAGTTCGTAGGATGCGTCCCTTCAAGGGGAAGCTGTGGACACAGGCTAGTATATCTGGGGCTGGCATGTTTGAAGCTCTTGGTGGCCCCACACGGTGGACCTGATCTAAGCGGATATCCGATGCGAATGTATCACCCAGGATCTGAGCAAAATGGGCTTGGACAAATTCCTCCACATTTCCTGCTTCTGCCGAAGAGGGTGCGTTCTGTATCCAAATGTTGTTTCGTCTCAGCCTATTCTCTAAGTCCTCGGCATGGGCCGGGAGGTCGATTTGCCTGTCTGAGGGGCATATTATTTCTTGGCGTAGTTGCTCCAACTCCTCGCCCATGGATGTTTCATTTGCCTCTAGAGTGTAGACTCTGTCTCCCATGTCAGAGATTTCTCGCCTTACTCCTTGCAAGTCCTTGGCCAGATTGCCTTTAATCTGTTGTATGTCCTCTTTGAGTGATGAGAATAGTGATTCCAGATAGGAGCAGGTGATGGGGGCAGCACATTCAATTCCACCCTCAGGAGGTGAAAAGCCCGCCGGGTGGTCAGGGCGGTCTTGAGGTGGAAGCTTGACTCACATGTCTTTTAGCGAACTGTCTTTTTTTACCCGGGCTGCTGCCATCTTCTGTGTGCTAGTTACAGGTGCTAAAATGGCATCAGGGTTGGCGGGGAGTTGTTCTGTTTCCACTACTGTTCTCGTGGCCCTATACTGGGCGTCTTCCAGGATGTCGTGGGCAGTCAGCCCGAGGAACGTATTGTTCTTGGAAGAGGGTTCCCAGGGGGGCCCCTGATGCTGAAGCCGCTATGGGGGGGTCAACCTGCGTGGCAACAGGAGTCTCTTTGTGCGTCTCATCTTTCCAGACCTCAGGCCGCTCCAGTGCGCTACTGTTAGATGGCCAACCGGGAACAAGCTAGACCTCCAGTTGTACCCCTTTTATACCCCCGCCCACTGGGTCTTTTGTGCTTTCAGTGGTGCCGTCCCATAATTTAGGCCCTGAGTCTCTCCACAGGACAAGGCCTCTGCACGGGTGCCCCCGCTACCAAGACCGGCCCCACCGTGGAGTTTCGTGCTTTGTGGGGAAAGACGGGAGCCTGAGGCTTTGACGCTCTTCCAGCCCCCCGGTTGGGCTCCTCCCGCTGCCCCGTTCCTCAAAAGACTAGGCAGTGCCCCTCACCTCTTTATAGGCATCACAGGGGCCGGGCATTGCCGCTGGATCATTGTCCACTGCTGCGAGGGGAGGTTTCTGGCTTGGAGGGTCCGTTGAGAAGGGGGGTCCCGTCAATCAGCCATGTGTTGTGGGGGGGAAGCCAGAACTGTCCCATTCTGCGGCCCCCGGCACCACCGGATTCACTTGGCCAGCCTCTCATAGGGACCAGGAGCTGCGGGGGCCCACACCAATGCGGGGGCAGGCCCGGTCTTCTTCTCAGCTTAAGGGAGGGGCACCGAGTACCTTCCGGGCCCCCACAGCAGCATCACTCAGGCTGATCCAGATGGGGCCTCCCAGGCCCGCTGCACTTCGCAAGTGGCTGCCTGAGGAGGGGCCGGGCCCATGGAGTCCAAGGCCTTCCCTCTGCCCATCATGTCCGTGTTAACTTGTCTCTACATGAGCATGCCGCTGGGCTTGAGACACCGCCCAGGGCCGACCCCGAGTGGTGGCGTGTGTCTCCGCGCCCTCGCTAAGCCCGGCAGGCCTCCTCTTCCCCGCTGGTCACCGCTGTCAGGGCCACGCTCTAAGGCGCCGCGGCCCAGCGATCTCGGGTCCGGGGTCCGCCCACAGCGCGATACCTGGACCGCTAGGTCTGCTCACTCACTCGGCTCCCGGCCTGCCGCAAGGTTTGTCAGCAGGGCAGGAGGTTCCCAGAGCCCTGAGTGCGATGGAGGCCCTTTGCAAAGCCTCGGGGCGCCGCTGTGACAGGCTTATGTGCCGGCTTGGAGTGGAGCGATCGTCGAGCACGTCTACTCACTCCACCATCTTGGTTACGCCCCCCAATATTTGATTTTTTAACTATCGGGATGCCATTTCCTTTTCTTTTTTTTCATTTTGTCCCCAGTGGGATCCCTCGGGGTCTCCATAACAGGGCCTGGGGGCCAGCGTATTCCTACCCTGCCCCCTTATATCATTTTCATTTACAAACTTCAGGCCAGAGTCCCCGAGTCCTGTAATGACTGCCATCAACCTTTATCTCATGGTGCTGCTATTTATCAGAGCGCCCACTCCTGGGAGAGAATTGGTCCAAGTTACGAAAGCTCCATGGGCCAATAAAAAGGCTCTATTTTTAAAAATTGGGCTTGAGGGACTCCCAAACGTCCAGATACACAAATATTTTTCCACATTGATTTCTCAAAAACTACTGAATGGATTTATGCCAAATCACAAAAAGCACAATTTGTGGACAAAATCTAGCTTCCTGCTAAATTTGGTGTAGTTCCGTAC
Source organism: Triturus cristatus (assembly GCF_964204655.1). NCBI lineage: Eukaryota > Metazoa > Chordata > Amphibia > Caudata > Salamandridae > Triturus > Triturus cristatus. The sequence continues at coordinate 794,882,759 of NC_140582.1, forward strand.
TGCAGTTTTTGCGAAAACTCTTCTGACAAAAGTCTGTGGAATGCATGGAGAAATTTGCTTTGGCAGGTGGCGCTAGAGGGCGCGCAAGCAGTATGGCTGCACTAGCGTGAGGCTCCTGCAGCCTGGTTGCACGATCCTGAAATTATCCTGGTTGCCTGACCGCCGTCTGAGCCACGGCCAGATGGGGTTGTAGCTGGTGTCCCCACGCGGCTCCGCTTCAAGTTTGAGAGCTGTCCGACCTCTGGGGACGGAGATAGGGGCGCCGCGGTCTTGACCGTACCCCTGGCTGCTGCGAGGTGGAGGGATCGGCCGGACTCTGCAGCTACGCGACTCCGGTGCATTCCACGAGGCAGGTGGGCCCAGCGGAGCAGGCTGTTGTGGTGGAGCCCCCCTGGGGCTCGGATCGGAGTGTCAGCTTGGCGGCGGGTGCCGGAGGGGACTGCAGTGGCGCGGGACTGTTTGTTGGCCTGGGTCGCGCCCCCCTCCCCCCTGCAGGCGCTCACCACTGGACGGACGGAGGAGCAGGGACGCCTGACCTGCCGGAGCGGACGGGGATTAGGGGTCGGTGTGGACCCTTGGGGATACTGGCGTTGTGGGCCGCCCCCCCCCTCCTACCTCTGGAATGCCCTGTGCTGACGGAGGTGCTGATGGAGGCCCCCCCCTCTGTGCTGCTCCCGAGGCTGCTTCCTGATGCCTGATGTCCCGCTCTGGATCTCCTGAATTTGACGCTTTGGGGCCCCGGCTGTGGAGCGGCCCTCCTGCTGTGTGTGCCTCCGTTTCTCGTGGGGACCTGGTGTTGGTGGCACGGCCCCGTGATTGCCTGGTGCTTGGGTGCCCTTGTGGCGCTGGCGGCCGGAGTCGCGGTCCGACTGCATGGACCTTGCTTCGACACATGCGGCGTCCGCATTGAGCGCGGCCTGACCATTCCTGCGGACCCCTGCCGGCTGGATCCTGCCCCCCCTCCCCCCACTGTTGCCCAGTGGGTAGTGTTGTCGGCTCGTGGCCCTTCCACTGTTTGCGTGGCGCTCTTTCGGAGTGAGGGGCTGGCTGGCGGGGTCCTAGTGGCGGCGAGGACTGACGCCGAGCTTCCTGCCTACATTCTTCTCGCAGAGACGGACTGGGCCATCGTCGGCGCGACCGCCGGCGGGTGCTGGGCAGCTCCTTGGATCCTCGGGCTCTGCCCTACCGGTGGCGTGTGTGACTTCCGATCTCTGGGGGTGGACGACGTCCCCCTTCGCCGGGCCCACGATGGGCAAGCACGACAAAAGGCAGCCTAAACTGTCCTTTGCGGCCCCGGCTGTTAAAGCGGGGCTGCGGAGTGCGCCGGATGCTGGAGGTGGGCAGGGCCCTCCGGTGGCCGACGGGGACGGGGCCTCTCCGACACCGGATCTCCAACAGATGATGCGGGAGATGAGGCAGGGCTTTGCCACTGTAGTGGACAAGGTGGACCGCCTTTCCTCACGCGTGGATGCGTTCGCCCAGAAAATAGATGCGAGGAACGTATCACTGAGGTAGAGCGCCGAATATCGGATAATGATGATACCACTGCAGCCCATTCTACACAGCTTACAAAAATGGACAATGTACTGAGGGTCATTGCCGCTAAGAACGAGGAGTTGGAGGCCCGCAGCCGACGTAATAATATACGCGTGGTAGTTGTGCCGGAGTCCACCAATACCGGGCGCATGGAGGAATACGTGGAAAGGATTCTACTGGCCGCTGTTGGCGCGGAGACCCTCTCTAAACAGTTCATCGTGGAGAGGGCCCACCGCTCCCTCGGGTCGCGGCCCCGTCCTGGCACCCCGCCTAGGCCCATCATCGCGCGGCTCCTAAATTACCGGGATCGAGACGCTGTGTTGCGGGCCGCACGCATGAACCAAAATTTATCTTGTGATGGTGTCAGCTTTACTATCTATCCAGACTTTACGCCTGTGGTTCAAGAACAGCGGCGCAAATTCGTTGAAGTCAAGAAAAAGCTCCGGGCCCTCCAAATTGATTACGCGTTGCTGTACCCAGCGAAGCTACGAGTCACCCATCAAGCGAAGCAACATTTCTTCTTGAACCCACAGCAAGTGGAAGACTTCTTGAAATCTTTGCGGAGAGTGCAAGACGCACGACTTGAAGAGGAAGATGCTGATCGAGGGAATGAACATTAACTACTAACTTGCTTGCCACTGAGGTCAGGCTCCTGACCAAGTAAACAGCCCCTCTGCTTTTTCTTGGTGGCTCGTCGCAGGCGACCCTCCTGTTGGGCGGTGTTCATGACTGATCGAGACTGTTCTGGTCGTGTGCTGGTCGATGGTCGGTAATGTATTCCAGGCACCACCCTTTCCCCCCTCTTCCTGTGTCTCGGATGGGGAGCGGGCTGCAGAGGGTGGATATGTGTGCCCCCTGGATGACCCCCGTAGGGTGTACCCCATTGACTAAACTGTCTTGGTTGCTCCTGTTGAGCTCTTTGATTGCACTGACGGGTGGGTGATGGGTAGTCTTTTCTGGCGAGTTGGGGCTGCTTCAGTGGGTGGGGGGTGGGTAGGTGGGTTTTGAGGCCATGCAGGTTTCCTCCTTTCACCTCCTGGGGGCGGATGGGTTGGTGCTCCTGTGGGGTGCGAAGTGCTCCCTGGGAACTCTGATTGACTCTTCTGCCTTATTGTGTTTTGCTGCCCCTCCTGCGGGGGTTCACAGTGCGGCCCCTGGGCTGGACGAATTGCCTCGAGTGCTTATTACCTACTCTGTTGGTCGGGGCAGCGGGGCGCATGGCGCGGGATGTAGTGGAGTACTGATCTCAATTGGGTGGAGACTGTGGGATAGGGGCGGAGGGTGGGCTCCTTTCCCTGGGGTTGCAGTTCTGCACACCGGACTAGGGAGGCTGCACGGCAGGGTGGGTTCCTGGATGGTGGAAGGCGGTCCTGGTTCCGGGCTTTTTGAGATGGGCTGTCACACTCCTTCTGCTCGATTCGCAAGGGGGCTTTGCATAGGCTGCCAGTTGGTACTGTTGTCAGGGATGGATGGGAGTTCGGGAATGTTTCGTAAGGTTAATACATTGTTGGGAGCAGCTGTGGTTGGGATGATACTGTCCACGAAGATGCCCGGGGTTATTGCTGTGTGGGCGGGACAAGGCCCCCTTGCGTGGTGTGGAGGTTACACAATTGATGACGGTGTATACGGTTATGGCCTTACAGCTGGTGGGGGCTGTGGAGAGACGGGGCCTCTGCGCGAGGTGATTAGAGTGGATGGCGTGCGTGCTTGTTTGGAGATGTGTGGCCGAGAGCCCTATGCCGAGACCTGCTACTATTTTCTTGTTCTGACCCTCTTATGGGGGACGCTGACCTAAACATCATTACCTGGAACGTCAGAGGCCTGGGTGACCCTAGAAAACGGAGGCACATCCTGTCTTATTTAGATCGTCATGCAATCCACATCGCGTTTCTTCAAGAAACCCACTTCCGGGCGCAGTCTACTCCTACCTTTGCTGGTAGATGGGCGAAGTACACTGCCTTTTCTTCCTACTCTTCATACTCACGTGGGGTTGCAATATTGGTCAAAAAGGGAACCCCCTTTGTTCTAGCGGGTACCAAAGGTGATGCCCAGGGCCGCTATAGCTTGATGCGGGGCAGACTGGGACACAGGGTGGTTACACTTGCATGCTGCTACGGTCCCAATGTGGACGACCCTACCTTCTTTGCGGACTTGGGCGCAGATATAGTAGGTGTGGGCACGCAGCACCTCATATGGGGAGGGGATTTTAATGTCGCACTCAGCCCGGCGATGGATAGATCCCACCCGGCCCCGCATCATTATACTAGGTCCCGGGAGGCGCTGTCTGCGATCGTGGAAGAGCATAGACTAATCGACACATGGAGACACCTCCACGCTGAGGCCCGTGAAGGTACTCATTTTACAGCGCAGGCCCGCACCTGGGCTCGGCTCGACTATGTCTTCCTGGCCCCGTTGTTCCATGCGGCGCTGGTTACGGCGCGACACCTCCCGCGAACCTTCTCGGATCACGCGCCAGTACGAGTTACCTTGCGAGCTGCGGGCCTCGGCCCCCCTCTGGCGGCCTGGCGTCTGCAACCCCTGATGCTCCTCGATCCCCCTTTCCAGGAGGAGCTTTGGGAGGACTGTCTGGACTTCTTTAGGCGCAACAAAGACTCCGTGAGGGACGTTGAGACTATCTGGGATGCGTTCAAGGTGACCTTGCGGGGCCTGTGCATTGCCAAAGGATCGGGAGTTCTGAAGAGCATAATGACGCGCCTGCGTGCCTTGGAGACAGATCTTCAGGCGCTGGAGGCGTCGCTGGCTGTAAATCCTGATGATGCCACGCTTGCTAGTATTCGGGACAGGGTCTCGGAGTATACTGCTGAAGCTGCAAGGGAAACAAAATTTAGAGGCAGGTACTGGGTAGCCCGGAGTTATGGTGAGGGCGAGAGGCCGGGGAAAGCCCTGGCGGCGACCATGAGACTAGTGCGTCCTTCTAATACTATCATGGAGATTGTGGGGGCGGACGGCACGCTGTATAGGGATACTGCGCAAATCCTCAACACCTTTGTGGCACATTATCGTGTGAGGTACGCGTCGACTAGGGCGGAGGAGCTACGATTGCACGACTACCTCGCAGATGTCTCCCTGGGGTGGCTCAGTGATGCACAAAGAGAGTTCCTGAGTTCTCCTTTTGAACTAGATGAGGTGAGGGAGGCCATCATGCACATGAAGTCAGGCAAGGCCGCCGGACTAGATGGGATACCAATTGAATTCTACAAAACCTACATCAATTTTATGGCACCGGTCTTGAGAGAGGTGTATGAGGACGCCCTGGAGGTGGGCCACCTCCCCCCTTCTATGCGCATGGCCCTCATCACTTCGCTTCTTAAGCCGGGGAAGGAGGCGAGTGATTGTGACTCCTACCGGCCCCTCTCCCTGCTAAACTGCGACGTGAAAATCCTAGCTAAGATCATAGCCACCCGCATCAACCTGCTCCTCCCTAACCTGATACTGCCCGATCAGTCCGGGTTTGTGCCAGGTAGGGCTACATCCCACAATCTCCGCACTTTCTTCTCGGTCCTTAATTCTGTGCATGAGGACCTACCCATGGCCGCCGTGTTCCTTGATGCCACGAAGGCATTTGATTCCCTTGAATGGGACTACCTGTTCCAAGTGTTGGGGCGAATGGGATTCCCGAGCATATTCATTTCGTGGATCAAGTTATTATACATTGATCCTACGGCTAGGGTGCTGGTAAATGGTCAGCTCTCCTCTGTGTTTCCTATTACTAGAGGCACCAGACAGGGATGCCCCCTCTCGCCCCTGCTATTTGCCTTGGCCATGGAGCCATTGGCGGCCAAGTTGCGGCAACACCATCGTGACAAGGCGTTGCGATGCTTCCAGCGGCAAATATTGATATCCATGTACGCTGATGATATCACCCTTTACGTCCGCGACCCTAAGGAGAACCTAAACCCGATCCTTCGAGAATTTGTTCGATTTGGCATGCTTTCTGGTATCCAGATCAACTGGAGCAAGTCTTGCCTGTTCCCCCTTACTGCCTCTACTGAGCGATTCGGGCTGGACTTCCCCCTTGCCTGGAGTGAGGGGGATTTCAAGTACCTGGGCATCCGCATAGAAAAGAGCAGGGACGAGCTTCTACGGGCTAATTATGGTACTGCGATGTCTCGCATTACGGATTATGTCACTCGCTGGATCGCTCTGCCCCTCTCCATGGCTGGCAGGTCATCATTGATTAAAATGGTAATATTGCCGCAACTGTTGTACCTCTTTTTGAATATTCCCTTTTCCCCCGGTGCCTTCTTCTTTCGCCAGCTCCGCTCGGAACTCACCAGATTGGTGTGGGGAGGTAAGACGCCCCGGCTCAGGTGGGAGATACTTATTAAGCCCTACGACCAAGGTGGGTTTGGCATTCCCAACTTCGAGCTCTATTACCTAGCGGCCCAGGCGCACTATGCCTACTTCTGGATACGGCAGCCTAGATATATGCCGCAGGTTGCGGCTGGACACTGGCTAGCGCACCCCATTCCTATAGAGGGCGCATTGTACATTCCGGTGCAGGGGAGAGACAAGACGCCCACGACGCTGATTAGCACTGTGACTGCATGGCACCAGTTGGCTACCATTCTCGGGCTGGACCTGATGTACGCGCCGCTGTTGCCCCTTGCTTACCACCCGAATATGCCCCTGTTGCAGGAGGCAGGTTTTCGGAAATTACTTCACGCTATACATGTGGAGACATGGGGGGATTTGTACCACAATGGCGCGTTCCGTTCTATGGAACACTTGTATGGTGGCTTGCAGCCTACTCCCCTCGATGTTTTTCTATACCTCCGCCTCCGGCAGGGGGTGAGGGCACTCACGCCCGACTTTCCGCAGGAACCCTCGCATATGGTTCCACTGCAGCGCATATTGAATGATGACACTCCGGCCAAGCTCGTTTCCAAAATATACCGATCGGTGCACTCCTCGGCGCCGGCACCGCAGTTAGCGGCCAGGGAGAAATGGGACAGGGAACTACCGGCCCCGCTGACGGATAAGCAGTGGCAATTCTGCTTAATGCAGACGGATCGCGTTTCCTCCAGTAGCCGCCTTAGAATTATCCATTACAAATACATCCACAGGCTTTACTATACCCCGGCCAGACTTCATAGCTATAAGCTCCGCGATGACGATCGATGCGAGCGCTGCCGGGCTCCCGGTGCGGACTTTCTTCACCTGGCATGGTCGTGTGCAGCGGTGCACCACTATTGGTGTCAGGTGTTCGATGCGCTCTCGAAGATGATCTCCACGGTGTTGGTGCCCTCCCCCTCCTTGCCCTGCTGGGCTATGTAGAGCCTATACAGGCAACGCACCGCAAATTCATAGCGCTTGCCTTTCTGCTTGCTAAGAGACGGGTGGCGTGTCGCTGGGGCAGAGGCAGGGCTCCGAAATTCAAGGACTGGGTGCGGGATCTTGTATACTGTCAAGAACAGATATGTACTTACTCTGAGCTTATGCCCCCAACGTCTAAGCCCGCAGACATTTGGGCTCCGCTGCGTTGTTATTTGCTAGCTGTAGGGGCCGCCACGGGCGACGTGCTGACAGCCGAGTAGTGCTGGGCTGGCGACCGAGGAGACTGGCATAAATAGCTGCCTGGGGCTGTTGGCGTGTGGCGAGAGCACGGTGAGCGCTGTGGTTGTAAGTCGTACAACTGGCTGACGTGATGTCGGCGGTAGGGAACAGGGATGTTGGTTTGCATTGATTCCATGCTGATGGTCTCGCTAATGTTGCTTGCATTGTACTACGTATTCCTTCACCACGCCTAATGTGTCTAATGATGTTCGCTGAGTGGGCTCAGTGTTATTCTTTTTGATCACAGCTGTATGTTTTGCTCTAAAGTTTTCAAAATAAAATTTAAAAAAAAAAAAAAAAGAAATTTGCTTTGGGCCCCCCCTCTTTTTTCTCAGCCCCACTTCATGGATCACCCTAAAACTTTCCAGGAAGGAACTGAAGTGCATTTGTCTTTTGGGGGGGGGGGGGGGGGATTTTGTGAACAGTTGTCGAACGGCGCCAAAGTTATTAGCAAACCAAAAAACACTTTGTCTACGGAAAGTGGTCCTAGCTTTAACTATGTGTGTTTATCCCTATCTATCTATCTATCTATCTATCTATCTATCTATCTATCTATCTATCTATCTATCTATCTATCTATCTATCTATCTATCTATCTATCTATCTATCTATCTATCTATCTATCTATCTATCTATCTATCTATCTATCTATCTATCTATCTATCTATCTATCTATCTTTATATAAATATATACTGAAAAAAACAAAGGTTACAGAGACGTTATAGTTGCACTCAAATTTCACTCACACAAAACCAGTGAAATTCAGCAGTTAGAGTTACCTGAGCTAACTATAACTTACGCCCCTGCAATGCACTACTTATGACCTCACCTATTACATCACTCATGACAAGGTCAGTGACATCCCTAATGACATCACTGCTGACATCTCAAATGACATACAGAGATCTGATTGACTGCCAACACTTCAACCAGGAAGTGTTGGCAGCCATCTTAGGACTCGGACTCATTCGAGACCCAAACAAAACCAGTAGAAAACAGAGAAGGGGACAAGGTAGGAATACCCTGATCGCTTAGGCCTGGTGGTGGGGTATCCCAGGGACCCTGCTATGGCCAAAAAGCATTTTTTATAACTTTTTGCAGGATAAATTGCAAAGATTTGCAAATCCTTGGGAAAATTATAAAAGAAAATAAGTGTGGTCTCCCTAGCTTGTTTATGTTTCAGCCCCCAGGTGAGCTAAGTGCCATGGGCATTTCTATTTAATAAATGTGGGGCTTCTAAGAGCCCAGGGGTATACCACCTTCCAAGGGCTTGATTTTTAAATTGGAGGGGGCCACGCTGACCCCCCTTCTATGGCTGTAAAGAGCCCTGGGAACCACCACCTCCCTGGGGCTTAATTATTATATTGGAAGGGAACCACACAGACCCCCGTCGTAGGACTATTAGGATCTCTGAGGACCAGCACCTCCCAATGGCTTCAATAGTAAATTGGAGGGGAGCTGCGCTGACCCCCCTATTTAGTTCAGTAGGACCCAGTCACCACCACATGGCCTGACTTCAAATTGAAAAGTGGTGGAAGCGTGGCCCCTCTCTCGCAGCCATTAATGGCCCTGGGGACCACGACCCCACAGGGCTGGCTCCCTATCTCCTGAGGTGCCCACCCACATTGGATAGCAGTTCTCATTTTGCTTGGCAGGACCTTTGACAGCTCCCACCAAGTGAGAGCAAACTGTAACTGTAACTCCGCTCCCAGCGCACGGGAGCAGGAAAACTGCTCCCACCTGCTAGGAGTGGACTTTTCATTTGAAAAGATTGCTTCCAAACGCAGCGAGCAGCATTTTTGCCAGCTCTCGACATGCAGGAGCAATGCCGGCTCCCACTAGAGACGGGGAGCCAGCAGGCACCAAGGGGGCATAAAGGCTCGCCCCACAGTCCCCAACGCTGCACCATGGGTGGGCTCCAGGGCACCCAACATCAAGAGGCCAGGCCCCAGGGGGTGGGGTCCCTGGGGTCGAATTCAGCCCGGGAAGGGGGGCCACATGACACCCATCCCCATGCAAACCTTAAAGGAGGTGAATGCATTATTGATCAATTGGAGCACAATCTAATCTGGGGTAACTCTGATTAGTGGATTCGTCCTTGTTGTCTCCCGATGAAAGCAGAGTCCATGGTTCTCCCTTTTAATTACCCTGAGTGTGCAAATGCCCAAAATCATCTGTAAGATCTGGCCATTTGACCATGCCCCATTTTCTCTATTAGTATGCAAAGGTCTTCCCTCCTTTTGCCACGTTGATGGATAGTTTACCAGAAGGCCCCAGAGCGTCTTTCCCGCCGATTTTGGTGACACGCTCTTGATATAGAGGAATACGAGGACATCGCCACCAAACAAAGAAGCACTTACTTCATATAGTTAAGAGGAAATACCCTTGTTTGGTTTAGATTCCCCTCTGCAGTCTCATCCTTTTCTCTAGATGGGGATTCATGTTATCACTTATTTGTAAATGAAGATGCTTGAGGAACAATCACATTGCCGAAATTACATACATCCACACAAGGTCACTGGAGACATTTAATTTAATTTAATTTAATTGTGGGTTTATATAGCGCTAGAATCGACTCCCGGAGGAGTATCTCCGCGCTTCGACCGCTGGGGAACCCGTCCTGGCTCACCCTGAGAGATGGTCCCTAATGGGTATCTCTAAGGTGCGACCAAGCATCCCCAGCGGTCTGGGGGGGCCGTTGTGAAGATGAGGCAAGCTAATGCCCAGAGTTGCCGAGTGTGGTCCCTGACTGGAGTAGGCACCGAGGCGAGAATTATCGAGCCCGCTGACCCTGGTCCACGACCCTGCCGGGTCGGGAATCGAACCCTGGTCCCAGGCCGTCCTCTGCTTACGGGTCTGCCGCCTCTAACCAGTGAGCCACACCTCTCCACTTACCTCATAGTCTTTTACACAACTGTAATATAGAATATGCACTAGACATTTACCCAACGAGGTAGCACTTACTAATTAACCATTAGAAAGTACTCCCATTGGGTAGACATTTTGGGGAAAAGTTCTTGGTAAAAATGAGGTTCCATTCTGGTGCTGATGCTCATTTCACAAAAACTGAACCTCAAAGGGACACACTTGCAGATATAAACATAGCAGGTGTCCCAGTTAAAGCTCCACTTCTGTAAAGCACCAGGATCCTAACTTCTTGGTCTCGGTGAAGAAAAAGCGTTGAAAATCAAACTGAAATCCTTAATGGAGATGAATGCATCGTTGATCTATTGGAGCGCAATCTGATCTGTAGTGACTGTGACAAGAGCTTTCTTCCTTGTCGTCTCCTGGTGAGAACAGAGTCCATGGTTCTCCCTTTTAATTACCCTGAGTATGCAAATGCCCAAAATCATCTGCAAAGTCTGGACATTTGGCCCTGCCCAATTTTTCTTATTAGTATGCAAAGGTCATCTCACCTTTTCCCACCATAATGGACAGCTTACCAAAAGGCACTGCAGAGTCCTTCCCGCTGATTTTGGTGATGTGTTCTTGATGCAGAAGAATACGAGGACATCTCCATCAAACAAAGAAGCACTTACTTATTAAAGTTAAGAGGAAGTACCCTTGTTCGGTGAAGATTCCCTTCTTTGTAGTCTTGTCGTCTTCTCTAGCAAGGATTCATGTTCTCACAGAGTTGTCGATCAAGACCTCGAGGAACAATCACATTCTTGAAATTATATGCACCCAAGGTCACTGGAGACATTTCCTTGTGGTCTATTATGTTGCTCTAGTTTGATTATGCACTAGACATTTACCTAATGAGGCAGCACTTACTAATCAGCCAATACAAAGTACTTCAGTTGGGTAGACATTATGTGCAAAACTGTAGTCTCTTGTTGGATATAGGGGCAGGCGAGGTTCTGTTCTGGCCCATTCACCCACACTGTTACTGAAACACCCACACAGATACTCACAGACCCATACAGCCATTCACATACCCACTCACAGACCCATACAATCACTCACACACCCATATGGCCACTCACACACCAACTCACACACCCATACAGTCACTCGCAGACCCATATGGCCACTCACACACCCATACAGTCCCTGATACATCCACTCAGAGACACAGACAAACCACTCATATACCCACTCACACACCCATGCAGACACCCACTCATTCTGCCACTCTCACATCTGCTCACAGACCCACACAGTCACTCACACAGCCACTCACACATCTGCAAAACCACTCACACACCCACTCACAGACCCATACAGCCACTTACATAGCCACTCACACCCCTACATAACCACTCACACACCGACTCACATACCCATACAGCCACTTAAACACCTACTCACAGACCCAACCAGACACTCACAAACCCACTCACACATCCACAAAATCACTCACAGACCCACACAGCTACTCACACACCCACTCACTGATCCATACAGCCACTCATACTCCCACTCACAGACTCACAAATGCATTCACACACCCACTCACACACCCTCAAAACTACTCACACACCCACTCATACACCTGTACAGACACTTACACAGGCATTCACAGCCCCATACAGCCACTCACATACCCAGTCACCAACCCATACAGTCACTCATGCACCTACCCACCACACTCCCACAAAACCACTCACACACCCACTAACAGACCCATGCAGCCACTCACACACCCACTCACAGACCATATACCCACTCACAGACCCAGACAGCCACTCAGACACCCACTCACTGACCCATACAACCAGTCACACGCCCACTCACAGACCCATTTAGCCACTCTCAAAGGTTACAGGTTACAGTTAGGAAATGAGAAGTGTAAAACTTTTTAAATTTACTAAAAAAAACAAAGGTTACAGTAACGTTATAGTTAGAAAATAACATTAAAAGTCCATAGAAATTCACAGAAAAAAACAATGTTTATAGGGGCATTATAGTTAGGAAATAGAATTACAAAAACCTTAGAAATTCACTAAAAAAACAAAGATTACATGGACGTTATAGTTAGGCTCAGATTTCACCCATACAAAACCAGCGAAATCCAGAAGTTATAGCAGCCTGAGCTAACTATAACTTAAGCCCCCGCAATGCACTGCTTTTGACGTCGTATATTACATTACTCATGACATGGTCAGTGACATCACTGATGACATCTCAAATGACATCACTGATGACACCACTGCCAGCATGCCTCGGCTCCATTATTAAGTAGTCTGATTCCCTATCACTATATTTGTGAGGAAAAATACTAAATTTGGGAAATTGGCAATGAAGGGTGACGTGTATGGAAACAGTGCAAAAGATTTGTGTAATAGATTGGGTTGAAAGTTGGGCTTATTAGTGGTGCCAGTTGATCTGAAGGAGGGAGTCTTGAAGTTGACACATGTCAGCCATATTTGAATCAGAGCAATGATATGAGGGTTTTTCTGGTGATCAGCCGTGGACATGTCTGCTGAGCATCCTTTGCAAGGGTGCATGGCTTGCGTAGTGAGTGCAGAGTTGCAGATCACTGTTCCTAACTCAATAAAGCATGTAGAGGCACTGGATCATCCTTGGTGTAAGGTGACTTGATTTTTTCAGCAGTTATTCCTCGTCAAAATGAGAGAGTGTTGTGTAGCATGTTGGATGCACAAACAACTGTGGCTTTGTATTCTAGTTTGAATGTTGAGAACAAAGATAATCATCCTCAAAGCTATCTTTTCAAGCCCACATATCTGAGCCAATTTGTTGATAAATGAAGGGGAACATTAACAGAAAGAAGTGTGTGTTGTACTTTTCCACGAACCACACTGTTCTCTGGACTTAAATTCTGAGCAGGTTGTTGCATTAATTGGTTGCAGTCGTTCATTTGCACATATTATTTTATATCCAAGTTTCATTTTACTTCTGTGTTTAGTCCTTCCATGCCAATGTATTATAGACTAGAGTATTAGGGATTTAGGGTGAATGGAGGAGGATGAGTTGGGTCTTGGTTTAGTGTTATAGAAGATTCTTCTTGTGTCCATTGTTCCATAGAATACGACTAGCCTGTGGCAGCCGCGGTCGGTAGTAGGAGTAACTGCAGGGCGGTGACGTGGGAAGGGGGAGGGGCAGGGTGGGGGATAGTAAACTATGGATTACGGAGGTTTACAGGTAAGTTAACATATAAATTAATAAAACGAATTTCCTTGCGTGCACTGCATCACATTTGGGGATGCAGTGCACGCAACGAAATTTGTTTTATTAATTTATATGTTAACTTACCTGTAAACCTCCGTAATCCATAGTTTACTACCCCCCACCCTGCCCCTCCCCCTCCCCTCGTCACCGCCCTGCAGTTACTCCTACTACTGACCGCGGCTGGCCTGTGGTAAATGGAAGAGTCTAATTCAGGCAGTTGCATCTTTAGGAACTTAACTGGTGTGCTCCTGTTTGTCATCAATAAAACTAATACACATACCAGTCTGAGTACCTCTTTTCACACAGAGCGAATCAAAACTTGCCAGCTGCCGGGTATTTGGTTTTCTTTAGTAAAAAAGGAATTTCTGAGGTGTAATTTTGTTATAAACTTACATTAAGAAATTGGAGTATTAGTTGGAGGTGGGGGTGAGAAACCATCTCAAATAATAATCAGAATCCTTGTCTGGGTGAACCCCAAAAGACACTAAACAAAAATTTGTGTAAGCCTCTGGTGGCTTGGTACAAAAGCAGTCAGTTAACTTAAAGTCAATGTTTGAAATATTTATGCATTACTGAAGCAGTAATAGAGTGAAAACAGCACACAAGAAAATTCCCAAACCAATTTAAAATAATACAATTTAATAAATAACATTACATGAAAATGGCAAAAATCCAATAAGGGGAATAAGGTTATGAATCTTTGAACTTTAATCCTCAAAAAATCACCAACAGTGGCCATCTGGTTGTGCTTGACCAGGACAAATTCTAAAGTTAAGTCTGACCATGTTGGAGTGTTGGTTAGATACAGGGACTGGGTTCACCCCAGTGAAAAGCTTTACTATCAGACTCTGGGATGGAAGTCAAAAATTATCAGTGGGCCAAGGCAGTGACTGTGGCCCAAGAAAAGCTCCATGCCATCGGATAGCCGCTGGACGATCATTCGGTGAACCCATTGAGTTTGTGCAGGAAAGCTCCAGGTGGCAAAAACTTGAATTTTGCACCCATCTAAGGTCCCTTGCCGTTTGGATACTTTTCAGGCCTTTGTCTGGTGAAAATTTCAACCTTAAAACTTTTTTGGAGCTTGGATTCTTCCAGCCGGGGAAGGCTGCAGGCTTTAGCTGAAGAGGCCTTTACAAGACCAGGCACCTTCTCCACGAAGTTTCACTGGGTCATATTTTTGGTTACAGAGAAGAACTTAGCCAAAGCAACCTGAATCTTTGGTGCAGCAGATCATCTTGTAAGGTAGGGCTCGGTCCCCCCTTGGTTCTCAAAGCAAAAAGTTTGCAAAAAAGTTTTTAAGTCACAGATTTCTGGCTACTTTATGAGGAGTACACTTTGACAACAGCCAAGGGTTCAGGATCTTGGGGACAGCACTTGGGGTCAAGACACACTTCAGCAGAAGGGAGCAACAGGCGCCAGAACAGGTAAAGCTGGAACTGGTCTGCTGGGCAGTTGCAGAAAAGGTCTATGGAAGCTTGTTGTAAATATAAGTACAGATTTACTATACTTAACTCTACATATGTGTACCTTGATGATATAAATCGTCATGGTGCACGTATGTAGAGTCAAGAACAGTAAATCTATGCATATGTATTATACTTACCTTCACAAGATTTTGATTGTTGATGGGTTGGAGTGCCACCCCAAGCAATTGCCAGTAGTTAGATGTATTGTGATCATCTACCCATCACATTTTGTGTGGTTGATGTAGCACCTAAAGTGGCTAAGGGTATGCCCAGACGTGGATCACTTGCTCATTGTGACACTGGAACCAAGCTGAACCTGACTGATGAGTCCCAATTAGGGCGAAGCTGGTCTTGGTTTGCTTGTGTTCTGGATCAGGGAGGACCTGGCATGGTAGTTCGGGCTGGACTGTTCTTACTGGGAAAGGGGCTGATGTGCATATGGCTAGGTCTAAACTGAGGTGTCACAGTGGGTATCAATCAATCAATCAGGGGTTTCTATAGCGTGCTACTCTCCCACCATGGTCTCAAGGTGCTGGGGGGGGGGAAGCGGCTCCAGATCAGTCGAAAAGCCAGGTCTTGAGGTCCTTCCTGAACGTGTGCAGGGTCGGGGAGCGTCTGATGTTCACAGGGAACTCGTTCCAGGTCTTGGCTGCGATGTAGGAGAAGGCTCTTCCTCCGTCTTTGTTTCTGCGGATGCGGGGGACCTCTGCCAGGGCGAGGTTGGCGGAGCAGAGGTTCCTCTTGGGTACATGGAAGGATACTCTCTCGTTGAGTTATTTGGGTCCGATGTTGTTGAGGGCTTTGTAGGCGTGGGTCAAGAGTTTGAAAGTGACCCTCTTCTTGATGGAGAGCCAGTGGAGGCCGCGTAGGTGTTGGGTCATGTGCTTGTACCGCGGAGTCCCTAGGACGAGTCTGGATGCGGCGTTCTGGATGGTTTGGAGTCTGTGTAGAAGAGTTCTGTTGATTCCGGTGTAGAGGGTGTTGCCAGAGTCACGTCTGCTGGTTATGAGTGCGTGGGTGATGGTCCTTATGCAGTCGAAGGGGATCCATTTGAAGGTCTTACGGAGGATGCGGAGGCAGTTGAAACTGGTGGAGGCGACGGTGTTGATCTGGCGGTTCATGGAGAGGGAGGAGTCGAGGATGGTGCTGAGGTTCTGGGCGTGGTCTGTAGGGGTGGGTGGGGTCCGAGGGCGGACAGCCACCCGGTGTTGTCCCAGGCGGTGGTGCAGGATCCAAGGATGAGGACCTCAGTCTTCTCTGAGTTGAGCTTCAAGCAGCTGTCTTTCATCCAGGCTGCCACGTTCTACATTCCTTCCTGGAAGCAGAGTCTGGTGTCTTCAGGATTCTTCGTGAGTGAGAGGATGAGCTGTGTTTCGTCGGTGTAGGATACGATGCTGAGCCCATGCTATTTGACGATGACGGCGAGGGGGGCCATGTAGATGTTGAAGAGCGTGGGGCTGGGAGATGATCCCTTGGGTATACCGCAGTTGATTTCAGTGGGTTTGGAGAGGAAGGGCAGGAGTCGGATCCTCTGGGTTCTACTGCAGAGGATTGGATCCAGTCGAGGGCGGCTCCTTGTATCCCCGCGTCGTGAAGTCTGGCTGTAAGCGTGCGATGTGAAACGGTGTTGAAGGCTGCGGAGAGGTCTAGAAGTATGAGGGCTGCCATGTGTCCCTGGTCCAGTAGCATGCGGATGTCGTCAGTGGCGGTGAGGAGGGTGGTCTTGGTGCTGTGGTTGCTGCGGAATCCAGACTGGGAGGCGTCTAGGATGGAGTTATCTTCGATAAAGGCGGTCAGCTGGGCATTTACGAGTCTCTCTGTGACTTTGGCTGCAAAGGGGAGGAGAGAGATGGGCCGGTAGTTTTTCAGGTCCGTGGGGTCGGCCGATGGTTTCTCGAGGAGGGGTTTCACCTCCGCCGTTTCCAGTAGTCTGGGCAGATGCCGGATCTGACGGAGGTGTTGATGGTACGTACTAATTGGGTGCAATGACGGCGGCGGCCCTGTGGTATAAGTGCGGTGGGCAGGGGTCCGTTGGGGCTCCTGAGTGAGTTTTCTTCATGGTAGTGGTGATGAGTTCGACGGTGGAGGGATCCCAAGACGTGACGGTCGACTTGGCGGTGGTGGGTAGGAGGGTGGTGTCTGGGGCTGGTTCGTTGAAGAACGATGGGTTGGAATGCTACCCAAAGTGATTGCCAGCTGTTAGACTTATTGAAACATCTTCTCTTCACCTTTCATTTGACTGATATTCTGGCTACGATATATGTGTAATAAGAAAAAACCACCTGGCAATACTGATAATTAATAATAAATCCAAATTGAAACGGCGCAAGAACAATGGATCAATGCATACTGTCACTAATCAATAGTGTTTATTTTCAAGTTCATGATGCATATCGAACCCGACATTGACAGACTTCCTCTTTCTTATTTTCTTGTCTTTGTTCTGCAGCTGCACTAGAGCACCCTTTTGTATTTCACTCATTTGGTGAGAGTCGAATAGGTAAGATGGCTTTTAGAGGTTTAAACAAGGCAGTGGCGCGTGTTAGCGAAGCAGTCATTTTTTAAAGTAAAAATCTTCTTTTCTTTTCTTTTGTCCTACAGTGTCTTGGTCCTGAAGAGAACCCCTGAACAAAGTGGGTTCGAAACGCGTAGACCTTCTTTATATACCAAACAATTGTTTTTTCAAAATATGTTGTTTTTGTTGTGCTTTCTTAAATAACAGATGCTTTGAATCTAGATTTTTGAGATTAGATGGTTTGCACAACTAATTGTTTTGTAGATTTTCCCTTTATTTGGTCTAAGTTCCTTGGTCCACAAGTTAGGGAATAGACTCAGGGATCCAAGGAATGGGCATGTGAGTGTTTGTAGGATGTTATTTGTTGATGAATGGGTAATGTTGTATGAATGATTTAGTATGTATGCGAGTAGGGTTTTTGTGTGATTTTGTCCAAAATCTTTTCCAAAATTTTCTTTTTTGTATCATTGTAGTGGTGTTTTTGGACTCTTTGTACATAAAGCATTGTTTTGAGAAAAAAAGATAAAAGTGAACAAAATGCTGTTGTCTAAATAAACACTATTGATTAGTGACGGTATGCATTGATCCATTGTTCTTGCACCATTTTAATTTGGATTTATTATTAATTATCAGTATTGGCAGGTGATTTGTTCTTATTGCTAAAAGGGATCAGCCTTACTGATTAGAGCCACACCCATTATTGTTCTATCACTTACGATATATGTGTAGCATGATTTTTTTTGCATGATTTTCTGATTTATATCCACAGGTGGGTAGTAGAGGCAATGAGATGTATTTTGGGGGAGCTGGAGCTAGATGGGTAGGAAGACATGTGGGGGAGTCAGATAGCTATCAGAGACATAGAGTTGGAGGAACATTATTGTATTTTCCTAGAGGTTGAATGTTAGGAGTATGACACTCGTGTGGGATGGAAAGGCTTTGTAGAATGGTGAACGTATTACTTATTGCATCATTTCCTGAATTCGAGGGATGTGGATAAAGAAGGAAGGGTCGCATTCACCAGTGGCGTAACAACATTTTAGGAGGCCCCCTGCATGGTACATGGAGCGGTACATGGAGCAGCCCCTCTCCAGACTCAATCGATAGCTCTCGGACAGAGCACTGTGCTGAGGGGTCCTGAAGCTTGGCCCCCATGCACCTCAGGGGCTGCGGGGGCCTATGTTACTCCACTGACATTCACTAGAGGGCCGCAAACCAGACTCCACATCGTTTAGTGAGGATTGCAATGCCAAGAGTTGCAGCGAGATCTATTGCACGGTTCATTCTCCTGAAACTGAGTCATTCTATCCCTGCCAGGGTTCGTTCTCAGCAGAATAACTACACACAGTGCAATGCTACTGACCTGGAAATTATTACTTGCCACTGCCAGTCTTGCAAACTGTGGACCGACACAGCACAAACTATTGTGTTGTGACGTGTTGTCTTTTGACTCCCTAACAGAAGTCGAAGAAATACTTGTGACACCTTTGATCTCACTTTAATTCACATTATGTCTGTTTTTATGCACTCATAAAATGTAAACTCAATTTACCAAACTGGGAGACAAATGCCTTGTGCTCTCCCCACTTCTCTACTGGCATAATAGCGTCCATCAATGAGGATAAGCCAATGAAGAACCCAAAACTGAATTTGAAGCCCAATGATCATAATTTCTGATGGTTCAATGTGGGAAAAACAGTGCAGCTTGGATCATCAGAATAATGTAGAAATCAGTAGGGGCAGTGACTAGTAGACAATGTGCCTTTCGCATCAAAAGTCAGAATACACCACAATTGTTTTTTGAAGGTCTAGTAACAATATAGTAATTAACCTAGAGGCAGGAAGAGTAGAGGGAATATAGTAAAAATCTAACACAATTGTTCAGGGTTGTACCATAACTGTAAGAACATCTGAAAGGTTTGACCAAAGAAAGCTGGGTGAAATGAGGAAAAGGATCTTCTGTTACTTTGAAACAGTAAAACAATATGACTATGATTGTGCTTAGCCTTAAGGCCATTAGGAACTCATGAAGATAAGGGGGCTTATTGAAAAGGCCATTGCGTAGTCGGTGTGTACCTTTTTTTGAGGCACCAGTAGCGCAATGGGCTTACCCATATTTACAAGGCTATGTAAAGTCACCCTGCATGACTTTTAATGGCCTTGTAAATATGGGGCCCTTTCTCGCATTACTCTGCATGAAAGTGGCGTTCCATGGGTGATACTGTGAGTGTTCACATGCAACATTCTTTGAACTTGACACATTCACAGATTTGCAAAATTTTGTAAACCTGGGAATGTGTCAGAATCCTACCCTCCCCAGGGGAGGTGTAGGAATGGTGCAACGAGGAGAAACACTTTTATTTCTCCTTGTTTTTTCCTCTTTCTATGCGTGCTGCATTTTGCAGCACACCTAAAAAGAGGAAAATGCCATTGAATGTTGTTTTTGTGCAGGAAGGTGTCCCTGCCTGCACAAACACAGACATCCCTGCAGCTCAAGCACCCTTACAAAATGACAGGGAAGACTGTGCTAGCGCGTGGCAGCCAATTGTGTGCCAGCGTAGGGGAAAGCACAGGATGCGTCGTATTGTTGTTAATACAACACATCCCTGTGCTTTGAAAATGACGCAGAACGACTCAGCAAAATGGCTGGCGGTGCCGAGCTGCGTCATTTTCTTGCATATGAGGCACGCAGTTTGCCAAATAGCGATATAAGGACAGAGGTAGAGGTGTCAATCAAGTAAGCAGAGGTAAAACCAGTCGTGTAGGAAGGGGGGTGCAGTGGGTGTGGGCCGCCCCGGCTGTCATCACTGAGGGGGGTTACAAAATGGGAAAAATATATGTTTTAAACACATATTTTTGCCATTTTGTCAAGCCGGGTATGACAAGTGTCATCACTGCAGGGGTGACAAAATGGCAAAAATATGTTTTGGTTTTTTTTCAATATATTTTTTATTGTTTTTTACAACATATAACATGTAATCGTCAACGCTTTGTTGTTACAGGGTGGCAGCCCGAACTGGCTGTGTTAGTTGTAGTACAGTTTTCGGGTAATTTCTGCTTGACTGCCCCCTATCCACTGTCACAGTAAGGGAAAAGGAACGAGTGAAAGGGGAAAGGATAGGAATTAAGGTAGAGAGAAAAGGAGATAGCATACCAGAAGTTCACTATTTTCCTCGCTAGTGTCTTGACCCAGTGGGGGTGTGCTTTTCGAGCTGAATGTTTCGTTCTGTTAGTACTATTCAAGGCGGATTGTATGGGTCTAGGAACTTGTCCAAGGACGCCCACATTCCCCTGCAGGGTTGTCTCCATGGTGAGTTTCGTAGGGCAGTTGTGTCAGAGCCTCTAAGGTACGTCACCCAATTGAGCCAGCCCTTGAAGGTTGCCTTGGAAGTGTCTTTCCATTTGGTGAGTACTATTTTGACTGCCGTTGTTAGTAGGAGATTCAGTAGGTCTCTGTCCTGTTGTGAGTCTACCTCTGTTGTCATAAATGCAGTGGTTAGGGTAGCAAATTCCGCTTTTAGTGTGCATCCTAGCATTTTATTTATGAAGGTCTTCTCCCAGAATTTTTTTTACTTTGGGACAGTGGTAGATAAGGTGTGCCAGGTCCCCCTTTTCCTTGTCGCAATTCCAGCACAGGCGAGCCGGGGTCCAGTACGTTTTGTGTAGGAGCCAGAATTTTGTCTGTGCTAAAATCGGGGAGATTTTGTTTTGCGTGGGGGAGGTCCATAGCAGATGAAGCTCTTTCACCCTGAGTGTAGAACCGAATTGTGTCTCCCAGTATGTGAGTATTTTGCCATTAAGTTTGGTTGAGCTGGGTCGAAGTAGTCTGTATAGGTTTGATGGCCTATTCTGTTGAGATTCGCCATGTATTGGATGACTGAGGGCTTGCGCTTAGTGAGTTTCGCTTTGCCAGGGCTGTTTTAAGGAAGTTGTACAGTTCTATGTCTGGTAATTTGTGCTTTGTTTTTAGCATGCTGAAAGTGGAGCGGCTATCCCCCTCTTCCAGCTGAGCTGGGTAGGAGATACCTTGTATTTTCCATGAATCTATAGATAGCAATTCCCCCTGTATTTTATCTTTGTGTTTGCCCACAGTGACTCCCACCTTGAGCTTTTTACGCTGTGTTCCATTATTCGGTCTACTTTTAGTAGGGCATTTCTCGTATTTTTGAGTATTGGATTTGCGGCCTGTGCTTGTTTGTTAGCTGTGAGGAGAGCTATTGGCTCAAGGTTGTTTAGAATGGCTCTCTCAATTGTAAGCCAGACCAGCGTGTAGTCCTGGCTGGGCAGGACCCAGTAGGCCCCCTGTTTCGCTAAAAAGGTAGTTTGGAATGTTTTGAAGTCAGACACATTTAGTCCCCCCAGTTTCTTGTCTAGCCTTAATTTTTTAATGCTTATCCTCGGTTTTTTATCACGCCAAATTAATATGTTTATCATCTTGTCTATTTTGTGGTGGAAGTCGTCCGAGAGTATAGGAGGGAACATATTCGACAGGTAGTTGACCATTGGAGTGATCATCATCTTTACTGTCTCCATCCTCCCCCACCATGTTATAAATTTGGGCGACCAGTCCTCCAACAGCGTCTTTGTCTTTTCTAGCATTAGTTTTTCATTTTGGTCGAGCGTGCTTTTGAGGTCCTTGCCGAAATGTATACCTAGGTATTTGATGAAACCGGTTTGCCAGGCTAGGCCCGATTTCCCCAGTATCTCTCTAGTGGTGTGGATGTTAAGTGGCTTGCATTCTGACTTATCCTTGTTTAGCTTGTACCCAGAGTGGATTGAATACTTTTCTATGGTCTCCATGAGGGCCGTGATGGAGGATTTTGGGCTCTCTGTGACGATGAGAATGTCTTTCGCATACGCGGCTAGTTTGACTGTGACCTCATTGATGGTGATCATTTTCATCTCCTCATTGGCCCCGATATCCCTGATCAGAGGTTCCAGGGCCAGCAGAAACAACAAGGGGGACAAGGGGCAGCCCTGCCTTGTCCCTCGCTGTAGGGTGAAGGGTTCTGAGACCGCCCCATTGACTACAATTCGAGCTCTAGGGTTTTCGTATAAAGCCATTACCTTCCGTGTATATGATTCTCCCAAGTTGTATGCCCGCATGCACTGCTCCAGGAAGTGCCAGGATATCCTGTCAAATGCTTTCTCTGTGTCTAGTGTGATAATCACCGCTGGTTTGCCAATCTTGGCAGCCCTTTCCAGTATGTGGCACAGGAGTCTGGTGTTATCATGTGACATGCGTGCCTTTAGGAATCCTACCTGTGCGTTGCTTATCAATTGTGGTAGAACCGTGTTTAGTCTTGTAGCCAGGATTTTGGCGTAAACTTTGCAGTCAACATTGATTAGTGGAATGGGCCTGTAGTTTTGGGGCAACTGAGTGTTTTTGCCTTCCTTTGGGATAACTATTATATTTGCTTCCGGCATGGTTTGTGAGACTGCTCCTACCCCCTCGCAGTGGTTGAACACTTTTTTCATAGTTGGTTGCAGGTGTGTTAAGAACATTTTATAGAGGGTGGCCGTGTATCCGTCTGGCCCCGGTGCCTTGTTGTCTTTAAGAGACTTCACCGCCATCTCAATTTCAGCTGAGCTTATCTCCCGTCCCAGTGTCTGTGCTTCCCCAGTCGTTATCTTTGGGAGGTTTAGTCTGTCTAGGTATCCTGTACAGCCACCTTCGTCCAGAGATTGGTCCTTTCTGTAGAGTTCTTGATAGAACTCACTGAATGTTCGTAGGATCTCCTTGTGTCTTGTGTGTGTAATGTTTTGTGAGTCAGTGATTGATGAGATAGTGTGCTGTCTTTGTTTGTGTTTCAGGTAAGAGGCGAGGATCTTCCCTGCTTTGTTCGCCTCGCAGAGGTTGATTGCTTTATATTTATTTATCCACAGTCTGGCCCTCTCGCTCAAGATTTTGTGGTATTCGTATTTTTTCTTTGTGAGCTCTGTTAGGGCACAACTGTTCTTTGAGTCTGTGATGTGGGTTGCCTCTAACCTTTTGATGTCCTTTTCTAGTTGATCCAAATGTGCCTTCACATTTTTGTACATTTTGGCCTTAATATCTATTATTGTGCCCCTGATTGTTGCCTTGAGTGCGTCCCATATGGTCTTGGGGTCCATGCCCAGTGTATCGTTAAGTCTAATGTATTCTTCAATGGCTAATTCTATTTTACCTTTGTTGGCCTGATCTGCCAAGACGACACGCTATTGAATCTCATCAGTAGGCTGATGCACGAGTGGTTCGAGATAGTTCTCGCTGCAATGTCAGTGCGTTCTATTAAGTGGGTGTGTGTGCCTGAGATTAATATGTAGTCTATCCTGCTGTATGAGTTGTGCGGGTTGGAGTAGAAGGTGTAGTCTCTAGTGTCAGGGTGTTGTAGTCACCACGGATCTTTGAGGTTGAACCTGGTGCATATGTTCTTTAGTATGGTGTGCGCGTTTGGGGGGAGTGAGTGGCACTGTGATTGTCTGTCGAGTGTGTAGTCTAGTGCTATATTAAAGTCGCCTGCCATTACTGTTAAGTCATTTTGTGGAATTGCTTCCAGTCTCTTCGAGATTCTCTCCCAGAATTCGGAGTCATCTGTGTTGGGGCCGTAAATGTTCACTACATGTATGTTTTCTTCTCCCCTTTTCAATTGCGTTACAAGTATCCTCCCTGCTTCATCGCATTGTTGGTCCTCTATTGTTAACTTGGAGTTCTTATTTATCAGAGTGATCACCCCCCGCTTTTTCCCTGTAGCCGGAGAGCAGGTCACCTGTCCGATCCATCTTGCTCTAATTCGTTCGGCATCACCTAGAGATAGCCTGGTCTCCTGCCGCAGGAACACATCTCCTTTTGTCTTTGCTAGGTAGTCTAGTATTTTCTTCCTCTTGACTGGGTGGTTGAGGCCCTTGACATTTAGGGAGACTATCTTTAGGTTAGACGCTAAGGAGTTTGGGTTGTTTTGCGACATTTGCTTACGATGGGTGTTCGCTGTTCTCCCTTACCCTCCCTTGTGAAGTGTTCGTGCCCCTCCTTCTCGCTTTGGTATTCTGCCTAGTAGGTGGGTAATATCTATGTCTCCCCCTGATGGGTCTTCTGTACCTGCCACCAGATCTTGGTGTCATGTTCCTTCTTGTATGTAGGAGTGTAGATAGAAAGGTTAAGATAGGATAGAAGACAGTGGATAGGTTCAGAGTACATATACACGACAAACAGTACAGACATAACAGACAATCCCACCCTCCTTTACCCCCCTCCCACCCCACCCTCGCTGTTCCAAACCATCATATTCTGGACGTGCAACGGCAAGGTCCCCATGCCACTCCCCCTGGGATAACTTGGTTCCTTATGCTAGTGATACTAATACTGTTACACCTCCTCCCCCCCTTTGTGCCTCGCTCTCTGCAGTCCTTAGATATCATATGTGTGTTTTTTACCCTCTTGGTTATTTCGTTCCCCTTGGTTCCTCTCCCCCAAAAGGGTATAATGTTAGTTTAGTCTTAAAGTCTTTAGTTTTAAACACATATTTTTGCCATTTTGTCAAGCTACGCACCGGGTACCACCTGACCTTGCTACGCCACTGGACCATAAAACAAAGTATCGAAATGATTTTACGAATTGAAAAGGCTATGGTGCTATCCCAACAGATACTTTTTGCAGGCATTCAAACTTCAATCCTGTGCAGTTCAGCTTTTGTGGGGAAGATTGTTGTGTACGTATATATTCTGGCAGGTCATTCTTCGACTTCGCGCTGATTTTATTTTGTAAATAAAGAAAGCTGCCAGGATGCTGTTCTGATTAAACAGAAAATGACAATACATTGAACACGTTATCTGTTTTCGGTCTACTTGGCAGTGATTAAGATGCCAGACACATATTTAAAAAAATGAAAATGTAATAGTTACGTTTAACATTCTTTACCATAGTGGACTTGGGTAAATTGTTAAACATCGTCTCTTAATAGTAGAAATACACAATTAATGTAAAACATGGCGTTTTGTTACGCAAAGCAGTTCATGCTCGCAGGTTGAAGCCTGCATACAATCAAGGAGGCTTTGGTGAGAGATGTAGGATGGCCGTCGCCCACGCTCTCTCTCCCTTTTCAGACTCTACACAGTGCGGCATGGACACCCTTCTAATATACGTGAAATTAGCTTCCATGCCCTATGTTTGGTTGTGAGACAGAATCATCCCTTCTCGAGCTTTACGCGGATGTTTTTTAGCCACAAACACGACTCTCAGGCGCAGCTGTACGGTCCATAACACAGGTGGCATTAGTGTAGCAAGGAAGCCATGGGCCCTGGCAACCAAGGAAAATGTCCCATTTGACGCTTTTTGGGATGGCAAATACAGCAATTGTCAGGATTCAATGGATCCCTCAGGACTAGGGGCCCTGGACCCAATGCACCCGCTGCACCACTCCACGCCCACTGTCTATGAACTTCGTAAATGGAAAGTTAATGGGGCGTACAGCAAATATGTGAGGGCGCATATATGCACAAGACATTCCCGTATTCCTTAGAAAACAGGCATTTGTCATTAACCCACTTCTTAATACAATGTTTGTGTTCCTTCGTGCAACAGGTGATGTAAAATGGCCGCAAGGTGGCATACTAGCCCCCAATAAAAAAAACACTTCGGTTAAGCTAAACAAGAAAATGATCACACGTCATAATTTGATTTTTTTTAAAGAAGGGACCCCTTCTACGATAATACAGACTTTTTATGGTATAGTGAGGGGCAATCTGTAGTGGTCCCTAAATTAAATTGTAATTTATTTTCTCCTTTTTACACTATCAAACAGTTGGTTTTGATCTGCAGTCTGGCGGTACAATTACTGTGTGTGCAGTGCCACACACCGCTACGTATGCCAGGCTCATTATCCCGCCCCAGGGCATGGAGGATCAGGCGGAAGGACACGGACGGAGGAGCAGCGGACGCCGTCAAGGAGGTGTGCGGGAGGAAAGGCTCAATCAGTGCGCGATAGGGAGCACACAAACTCCTGCCCAGTCACCTGCAGGTTTAGACTTGCGGCCTAAAGTTTCATTTACCGCTGGGGTTACTGGCGGTTTTAAAGAAAGCACGTGTTTTAACACAGCAGTTGATTACGCTGACTTTGGTCTTAGTTCATTTCACTTACAGGCAATTGAAATAACTTATTATTTCATTTATTTAGAACAGTTGAAAGATGCAATAATAAATGTCACATGACATAATTTCAAATATCAGTAGAGCTCTTGTGAGAAGTTGGCCTGGTATATGCTGGTCACTAGTGAAAGTGGCCACCTTGCACCAGTACAATTCGACTATTATGGTAGATAGGTTTAAGACAACCTTTTAAAGAAAGCTATCCTAGTGGTAGCTGTGGAGAGTAGCCTTCAGGCTAAGTCTCAGAGGAATGTAAAGCAGCTTGTTTTACATTATAATCTCTTGAATCACTAAATGAAAGGACACCACACAGGTGTATATATATATAAAATATATATGTATTTATTACTAGACACACTCTACTAATCTCTTTATGAGATTAGAAGTCAAGGACATTTGCACAAATCAACATTTCACAACAAATTAAGCACTTATATGGCACGGGCCCTAGGGGCGTACCAGTCCATATACTAAAAAAGAGGTATAAGAAGAACGACTTGAGAAGGGAGAAGGCCTAAGGTCTTCAGAAGCGCTGGGGCCTCACTAATCCACCCAAGGCAGGTAAGTAAAGGACCCACGGGAGATGCATGCAGTGTGAGAACACAGCCGCGGACCCCAATAGACTTCAATGGAGCAAGTTGCGGTTGGAATTTTAAAGTTTTAGGATACTTCGGGAGAGTCTACAAGCAAGTCACTTACAGGGTAAGTAGTTCTAGAGCCAGCACACACAGGAGCACCGGAGTACTCGAGATACCTCACCCAGGGAAGCCGGGTGCATAGGTGTCTTTTGGTGTCGGGTCGCGGTGTCGTTTCCAGTGGGAGCCACAGAAAACTTGCTGCTTGTGAAGACAGGAGAAGTGTCCGGTGGAATCCAAGGCTGGATTCTGAAGAAAGAAGACCTGAAAGCAGAGGAGACAGTGTTCAAAGTCACTTGCCAGTGACCCGGGGCCAGGAAGCTGGATGCCCACAGTAGTCGGGTGATTTCAGGTGATCACAGGTGTCTTGACTCTTCAGCTACGAGGTCCAGGAGGCGTCGATGACAACCAGGAGCTGGATTCAGAGTGTCCCATAAAGTCTACAGCTTACTGAGGTGTTGGCAACTGGATTGGAGCCAACAAGCCTTGGCAACAGCAAGTCTCATGGAATGTGAAGAAAGTCAGCGGTGCAAACCAGCAAGGTCTGAGGTACTCACCCAGCAACGGTATGTCAAGGCAGGCCTGGAGCAACCAGGGGAGCCCTTTGGTTCTGTAGATAAGTCTTCAGGGGACCCACAAGCCAACCGGCAAGGGATCGCAAAGACGCCTTGGGAGGATTCACTCACCAGGAGCCCACGGTCACTCGGGACAAGGTAGGCCTCTGATTTTCAGAGGAAATCCTGCTCTGCTTGAGTTTTGGGCCACACGTGGTCCAAAGCACAAGTTCGTAGAACATCGTGAAGGGGTTGCACTTGACAATAGTGCATGGTACCCGGGTATTGCTGTTCCTCGTCACTCGTGGGGTCCACTCACCTCAGCTTTGCTGGGGACTCACAATAGCCATCGAGAAGTCAGGAAATCTACTTCTGGGGCTGCAGGGACTTCGGACTCCGGTGGGAGCGGGAAAGTTTGCGACTGTTGATGCAAAGCTTTGGTGCCTGCCAAGCAGGGGAGTCACTCCTTGACTCCAAGGGAGATTCTTCAGTCTTCCAATGGTAGTGGAACGTCGAAGGTCCAGGATCCTTCTTCAAAGCCTCGTCCAGGGATATCTAGTTTGCAATGGCAAGGGTTCCCTAACTTATACTACAAGGAAGGGAGGGACTAGCTCTATTACCACTCCTATGGGAGTGGTCATTCTTTTTGCTCAAATGAATGGTTAGTTATGTTCACCATCTATGCCACTTTTGTGTGTTTTCCTTTAACTAAAGAACTCAGAAAAACTTGGTTCACACATCCTTCTTAATAGTTTCTTTCTAAGTTTGATTATTAATTTTGGCCAACCCTCAATATTGATGTTCACATCTCACTCTCAATATATATTTTCCCAGCAGTGCATGAGCCTTACTTACCATTACGAGCAAACACATTTTTTTTGCGGCTCACAATATGTCAGAAATTTATAAAGCACACAATAGTGTGCAGCATGAGCACAACCCAAGAGGATGGTATCTTACAGAGAAGATTATAATTACTGAACGATATTGTGTGAGACCACTGCAGCGGAAGCACCACATAATACTTTTTTTCAGGACAACGCCCACTCAAGGTTCTGAGATTTAATGAGAGGAGAGAGTCTATGAAGGAACACGTTTATTGATGCCCCACTAGGGTGAACACATCAGTCCAGATCATTATGGGCACTGTGCCACTCACAAACCTTTCACCAACAAATCACTGCTTCCATATTGGTCTAATTAGTTCAATGGAAGAAAAATAGGGCTACAACACTCGGAGGGCATTACATTGTCACACAAGCATTCAGGACTAGAAACATTGCCTGTAATGACCTGAAGGAAGTTGGTTACTGTAACAAAGACCGGTATCCAAGCAGTTCTTTGGTATTCTTTAGCTCAAAAAGGAACAACAGGTTAACTAGAAGCTCCACTCCACTCCTCTATGCTACCTGCCAATCCCAACTGTAAATCATAAAACACTGTTTCAAGATGCACAATCCAACATTCTACCTTCCACCCATTGACACGTCCAAGATTCCAGCTTCATCTCACAGCAACTACCTCACAAACATTCTGATGAACTAAAACGGATACCACACAGTAAAAACCACACACCTCCACCCTTAATGTTACGTAATGGGCGACAAAACGACCCCCCCAACCAGAAACACATGGGTAGAAAGAAACAGAAAAGTTGCTGCAACAAAATTATGCTTGCACATAGTCATCATATTTTACAGGCATTTTCTTGATTATCTTGCTTTGTTGTGTTCTTCTACTGTTATCATAAGGGCTGGCATCACACTGTGATAGGACATCTAACACAATTGATTCTGAGCATCCATTGGCTACCAATTTACTTGGACTCAATACTGGCTCACTATTCCTTTCATTAAGCAAACTTATTCTGCAATCAAAAACACAATTCTATTCATATCTTCCATACTGAGGTGTGAAAGGGAAACAGCCACATGTTATCTTTACATACCAACACCATGTTCAAACTCCACACTGATCTATCTTCCACCCTCACCGCACCACCGAGTATTTCGGACAATTTGATAGATACATCCTATCCCTACATGCAAATAGTCCTTTGTAATTCTTTCCCCTTATTTTTGTGCTACGCCATGTTTCATTTAAGGTTTGTATTCCTCAACTCTTGGCTACATTTTCTAGTGAATGTTGTTCCTTGACCTCACGCAGTCAGAAGAAACTCCAGGGTTCTCTTTCAATCACCAAGAGGCAAAAGATAAGACTTGTTTCTTCCACCTTAATAACTAAAACGGAAAATAACCTGCTACAGAGCTCGATGTGGCTCTGTAAGACAGCAACATGATTAACAGTGATTTTTCTGTCAATCAATTCCTCCTTTGACAGACCGCTGCAAAGATTCCTTAATGACAGAATTTAAATATTCATTTTAACCCATTCACGTCTGAATATTACGCAGCAAAATATTTGTGAATTTGTCCACATCTGGAAAGATCAGCCATGCCGGATGATCCTCTCTTGATAGTGCCAACCTAAATGGAGTCTCCTTTTTCGGCTTCATAGATTTTCCACCCTGTCCTTCACCCTTGGAATCCATGTCATCT
Organism: Triturus cristatus; assembly: GCF_964204655.1. Taxonomy (NCBI): domain Eukaryota; kingdom Metazoa; phylum Chordata; class Amphibia; order Caudata; family Salamandridae; genus Triturus; species Triturus cristatus. The sequence continues at coordinate 794,912,857 of NC_140582.1, forward strand.
CAAACATAGCCTAGGATATTTATTCTATAACAAGTTTAACCATCTGAGCCCTTAATTTATATAAGGAGCACTGTTCATGTTGGCACCACGGATTACTATCAATGCGCTGCCCCCAGGATAGCCATGAACTGGAGGCAACGCATTTAGTGAAATATGGAGCAGCTAATTTAATCAGCTGATCCATGTTTCACTGTGCAGGCAGCACCTGTCTGCACTTTAGAGAATCGACCGATATCCCCTTGCAGTGAGTGGAAACACCTGCTTGCAGGGGGAAGTATGGAGGGGTCCATGTGACTTCTTTTGTCCTCTCTAAAGGGCTGCTATCAGGGGGTACAATGACAGTGCAACACATTTTTGTGGCACACTTTTAGTGTGCCTCCTGACTGCTTCTTTGCCTTTGCACCCATGACCACGATATGGCGCGGGTGCAAAGGCAAAGAGCAAAGAGATTCCCTCATTTGCATGAAGCCACACCCCCATGTAAATGCTCCAGTGCTATCAGTATTACAGAAGGGGCCACACAAGAGTCTGCGCCCCCTTCCGTAATATCAAAGTGCACACAACGCGGGAGCACATTTCAGTTGCACCCCCAGGGCACTTGTGTAGTACGGCCCCTGGACGTATATTTGTTGGTAACAACTCTGTCTTTTCAAAGTTTCTGAACAAACTTCCTGCTCGAAAAAGTGAACTAGTCACCTGAGTCAACCATGCCTTGGACCTGTTGCCCATCCAGCAGAATGGTGGATTTGGGTAACCGCTTACATATTCATTATTCTCCAGCACTTAATACCACGTTGAGGGCTAAACGTTTAGATCTGTCTATTGTCTCCTCAGAAACCATAATATCTCTGCTGTCCTTACAAACTCTGCCAAAATGTAGCTTTCTTTTAGAACTACTACAGTATTTGTTAGTAGAAAGACAGGACTTTGACTTTCCCATGTGACTACTCCTACCATACTGGTAGCATGCTAATATGCTCTTCCTTTTGAAACTGGAGTCATTCTTCCTCCTAGTTTTTTCCATGTTATCTTTTTTATAAATAGCATGCTCCCCAGTACAAACACCTGGATGCCCCATGATCTCTTACATTAACTGTTCTGATTGTCCTATGTTCTTAACAAAATTTACAGCAGCATTCAGGGTGAATTTAGGAGTAGCACATAACTGTTCCAGAAATTTCTAAGTATCAGTTTTCATCAATATTAGATCACCGGTCATAGTTGATATTCTTTATTTCCCTGTTATCCGCTAAGGTCCGGAGTGCTGCCACATACTCCTTAGTGCTCTCACTTATGCGATTTCCTGGAATGAAACAGGGGGCCCGATTCACAGAACTAACTTAAGACAAAATCCTAAACTTACTACCATTTTCATATTCACAGAAGGCACTTACTCATTTTGGTATTCACAGAAGACACTTACTCACTTCGGTATTCACAGAAGTTAGGAGTCCTAACTTTAGGACTCCTAAATGCCTTCTGTGAATACCAAAAGTCTTAAAATTAGGATTTTTCTCAGTTTAGGAGTCCTAAAGTTAGGACTCCTAACTTTACTACTACTAAACTGAGAAAAATCCTAATTTTAAGGTTTTCGGTATTCACAGAAGGCATTTAAGAGTCCTAAAGTTAGGAGTCCTAACTTTACTACTACTAAATTGAGAAAAATCCTAATTTTAAGGCTTCCGGTATTCACAGAAGGCATTTAGGAGACCCAAAGTTAGGAGTCCTAACTATGCTACTACTAAACTGAGAAAAATCCTAGTTTTAAGGCTTTCGGTATTCACAGAAGGCAATTAGGAGTCCTAAAGTTAGGAGTCCTAACTTTACTACTACTAAATTGAGTAAAATCCTAATTTTAAGACTTTCGGTATTCACAGAAGGCATTTAGGAGTCCTAAAGTTAGGAGTCCTAACTATACTACTACTAAATCCTAATTTTAAGACTTTCGGTATTCACAGAAGGCATTTAGGAGTCCTAAAGTGAAATGAGTAAGTGCCTTCTGTGAATACCAAAATGAGTAAGTGCCTTCTGTGAATACCAAAATGGTAGTAAGTTTAGGATTTTGTCTTAAGTTAGTTCTGTGAATCGGGCCCAACGTGAGCATTTCCATCACAGCGCTGAGTTTATGTCTTTGAGGGAGTGTACCAGGCCCTTCCTTCACACTGCAGCGCAAATGCGTTCCGGGAGCCAGTCTCTCGGCAGAATCACACTGAGAGCCTTGTGGAGCTTGCCTTTAAAATGACCCCTCATCATGTGCTACCCATCGAATAAACGCACTAAATTAAGCACAGGATGTGATGGTATACTCTGACTTTGTTGCTATCTGGGTATGATCCTCCAACTCGTCGCCTGTGTAACAAATAATGGGTTCCAGGCAATTCTTAGTTGAAGAAAAGGATTTATTTAAGAAAGAAGTTTCTCAGTTGACCAAACATGGCCAATTTTATTGCTAAAAATGAAATTCCTCTAAGTCCTCTAACGGTGCAGGGGCAAAGCCCACGTTTCCCGCGTGCAACAGATTTCATATTCTTTAAGAAAGTGACAGGTCTCTGGGTCACAAAGTCCGACCACATTCCATGTAAAAATTGTACAACCCAATAATTGTGTGTTATTAATCCCACGAAGATGAAGCCATGCGCTAGGAGCAACTAGTCGACTCCCAGTTAATACAGAGGCAACCCAGTGCCAATCAACAGGAGCATGGGACATAACATTCTTGGGACCAAAGGGGCATATGCCTCAACATTCTTTTTTGCGATTACTAATTGCTACTCAATTCATTCCTATGGGCCTCAATGCCCATAAGTGAGAATGGTATTGCATTACCTAACTTGCGATTACCTAATTGGTAATCGCAAATTAGGTAATTCAAAGGCAAGGGTGCCCGGGGGCCTAAGGCCCCCCTGAGATGCCCCTTAAAAACAATAGGTGCACAGGTAAGGCACACACATGCCCTGTGCACCACATGGCACTTTGAAAAATGCTTGCACCACTGTAATAAAGTCAGGATAAATGGATATGGTTACACCTTCATATTTAGGGTTCTGTTGTTTTTGGAGCAAGCGCCCAACCATTTCTCTGTAGTTCAAAGGTCTTGGTACTAGGGTCCTGTGAGCAGTGCTTAATTTGAGCCAGTGTTTGCCGGTGGGGACCACCAGCACTCATTTTTGTGGACCAGCACTTTCTTTCCTCATCAGAGATTTACAGAGAGCAATAAATAGAAAAACACACACAAAGTATAGAAGGTGGGAGAGAAAGACAGAAAAAAAGTCACAATCATCAGAAAAATGATTTTTATTTAATTTAATATATTTAAATCAATTAAAAATGTAATTCAAAACTAAAGTAATAGTGGTGTAGCATGTTTTATTTTTCTCTACATTTTAAATATAAAAAATGAATTTATATTAATATTTTTGGGGGAACTTGTTTTTATTAATCACTGCTTCCAGCCTATTCAGAACAAGGACATGCATGTACATTTTCAACATCAATAGCCATTATACATCCAATGCTTTTATCATCACATCCCATTGTTGCGCTCATTCTCACTACCCATGAGCCAAGTTAGTCTTGTTATTAGCGGCAGTACAATTTTTTGTTAACTATAGGACCAGCATCCTAAAAGAACATGGGAACAACAATAATCATAATAGGGAATCTAGATTCCCCCCGTTAGCCAACCCCCACACTCCCCCTCCACCCTCGTGGCAGCAACAGACAGGCAGCACAGTACCTCTGACATAGGTAAAAAACTAGCGGTGCACTCAAAACTTGTTTGCGATTTCTGTTTTCATTGTGTGAGAGGGCGCGTGCGGCGGTGTTGCATTGGCAGGTGGGCCCAGTGCTCAGTGAGCCATGCGTGCTCTCATTCTTACTCTCATTCGTTGCTGTGGACACGTCAGTCAACATTTGTCCCCATTCCAGGAGATCACTCTCCGCATTCTCATTGGTCCGTACTGCTCTGAGCCGACATTCCTCACCTACACCCCCCCCCCCCCCCTTGCAGGTCATTCCTCCATTCTTTCCATGTAGGCGGTGCTGAAAGTATCGAGTGGATCGCTATCCGTAATTTCGCCAGGGCCAGTCCTAGGAGAGCAAACTTATAGCGCATCCTAGTACCTTTCCTGGGCGTCGGAAGCATGCCCAGAATACAGCGTTTTATGGAAGTGTCGATCCGCACTGCCGTGGCTATGCCAAGGGATAGCACAACCTGATGCCAGTACCCTTGTAAGCGCGGACAATTCCAGACCATGTGCAGGAACATGGCGGGGTCTGTGCCACACCGCAGACATGCAGAAGACAACCCTGGGGTGAACCACCCTCGCCGCTGAGGGGTCAGGTATGTGCGGTGTAGGTAACAGAACTGGATTACTTGAACCGTGCATTACTTGTAGCATCTTCTACCTGTGCCAGTGCTCTCCTCTACTCACCGTCTGACAACGGGATGGGCAGGTCGTCGTCCCATCTCGCCCTGATCCTGTCTAGATTCGACTCCCGGTCCTCCTTTAATGTCTTATATATGCGGGAGATGAGCCCTCGACTAGAACCCGGATCCAGCAATGTTACCAACGTGCAGGTCTCTCCGGGTTCATCGGGAAATGTTGTTCACATCTCTCATATAGTGCGTGATATTTTGGCGTACTGCAGAAATCGCCCCAGTGGCACCTGGAACCAGTCCTGAGCTTCCTGAAAGGTCATGAACATGCCGTTACGGTATATTTCCCCCGCAGTCCCACAACCCCGCTAGTTCCAGTATGAGAAATCCATAACCTCTTGAATATCCTGGAAACCCTTCAACTAACGCAGAGGTAGTGCGCTAGCATATGGGGCCTTTCTGACCACCAAGGTCACTGCTTGCTCCCAGACCTCCGTAACACGGATTATATGTGGACACGTTTTGGGGGCCCTAGAACCCATCATTAGGAACTGCTGCAATTGCATCCCCTTGTTCCAGCTCCCTAGTAGGTCCGTCTTGACTGTGTGCTCCCCCATGCACCAGTGAGCGGCGTATTGCAGCAGGCAAGCCATATAGTATAGCCGTAGGTCTGGCAACCCTAGGCCGCCCCCATTCATGTCTAGTTTTAATATGTCCAATTTGGCTTCGCTCCCTTTTCCAGCCCGGACTAGAGAAGTCAGGAGACTGTTCAGTGTGTCGAACGTTGACTTGGGGATTTTGCAAAAGGAGTTCTGGAGCACGTAAAGGCAGCGAGGCAATAGTACCATTTTTTATACCGCCACCCTCCCCATAGCCGAAAGTGGTAACTTGTTTCAAAACGCTATCGACGCCCGTAGGCCATCGAGGGCCCTCCCCATGTTCAAATCATACTGGGACTCCGGCTGATGAGCAATCTGCAGTCCGGGGTACCAGAAGCGATCGCACTTCCAATCCATGCCAACTACAGGGAGATCGTGAACTGGCCTCCGTGCCAGTGCAGTGAGTGGGAACAAAATTGTTTTCTGGCAGTTAATGCGGAGGCCAGAAGAAGCCCCAAATGAGTTTAGTATTTCTCAAGCTGCTGGGATCACCCCTTCCGGCTCACACAGATAGAGAAGGGCATCGTCGGCATACATGGAAACCACATGAGTACGACCGTCTACCTCTACACCCCATGGCACCATATCCCTGTGCAAGCGAACCGCCAAAAGCTCCATGGACAGTCTGCGTAGGTTCATGTGCGTTCCTCTCCCAGGCATGAACCCGCATTAGTCCTCATGCACCAATGAGTTCACCACTCTCCGCAGTCTGAGAGTCAGAACTTTGGCCAGTAATTTAGCGTCCACTCCCATCATAGACAAGGGTCTGTATGCGGCAGGGTACTTGGGGCCTCTGTCAGGCTTGGGGAGCATTACAATCTGTGCCTCAGTCGATAGGATTCCAGCTTGCTTAGCCTCCCGCAGCATATCCAACAAGCGCAGAAAAATTGCATCAGCAGACGCCTGATAAAATTCAACTAGGAGGCCGTCGGGCTGGGTGCCTTGCACCTGGCTATCCCCCCCAAGGCTCCCTGTAGGTCCTTCAGTTGTAGTGTTGCCTCCAATTCCTCCTGCTGGTCATCCGAAAGCCACGGAAACTGGACCCCCCGGAGGAAGTCACTCCCATCTGAGCTATCGTCAGCCGTGCTCCCACGGTGTGTATTCGCCAGGTGAGCAAATAAAACTGCATTAACACTGACCTGTGTGTTCGCTGTGCCTCTCTCATGACGATGTAGTGTAAGAATCAGTGGAAGTGGGCGTTCACGTTTTAACAACCACACAAGCAATCTACCCTAGCTATCCCATTCCCTATGCAGTAGCTGCCGGTATTCCCTGCGGGTCAAGCAATCCAGTCTATCCCAGGTCTCTCCCACCACGCGCAGCGTCTGTAAGAGGGCTACTGAAGGCTGATCCATCGGGTGCCCCTTGCGTTGTAGCCTAGCCAATGTGTCTTCAGCCCCACTCAGATCTGCCTCTAATCGTTTCCTGGTGCCCCCCACCCTGGACGGGCAGTCCCCCCTAGTGACCACTTTTAAATTATCCAACTCATTACACCTAGTATTGGTAGTAGACCAGTTGTCACTGAAGTAATCCGATACGGTTTTCCCGAGTTGATCACCGAAAACTTGGTCTTTTAATGCCTGTGATTGCAATCTCCATATTGGGACTCTCGGCTTAATTTTCTCAGGTCCTCATTCCAACAGAACAGAGGCATGATCCGATAGAAAGCAGCCCAGCTCTGAAACCCTGCCCACGCTACCACACAACTCATAAGAAAGCAGAAACCTATTGAGTCTGCTATATACCGCACGGGCTGGAATGTAACACGTTTACTGTTGTTTCATGACAAATATCCACACACTGAAGCCTGTCCATCACCCCTCTCATGGCCGCTGACATATTCAGCTTAGTGTGGTGTTCGGGGGAGTATCTGTCCAGTGCACCATCTAGGATGCAATTAAAGTCACCCACCCATACCACGGGAATCCCAATGAATGGCAGTAACCGATTCTCCAGCTCACTAATGAAGTCTGTGGCATAAACATTCACCAAACACACCTCCATACCATCCATATCACCATGCACTATTACATTTCTACCCACTACATCAGCTTCGTAGCTGCGGAGCTTAAACGGGATCTGTGGAGCTATCCAGAAAGCCACCCCCTAGAATAGGAAGTGAACATAGATACGAACAGCTGTCCCTTCCATTTTTTGTGGAGATTCTGTATTTCCGTATCCAGCAGGTGAGTCTCCTGTAACATAGCCACCGGTGTACTCTGCCGCCGTAAATACGTCTGCACCCTATAACACTTTATAAACGAGTTGAGCCCCCTCACATTCCATGTTATAGTTCTGTAGGGCCCCATGACCAATAGCAACCACCAGTCTCCGCCTGTATGTAACCTACCTGCCTGCTGCCGCTGCCAACCCCCCCATCTAGAACGTCGAAAACCCCTAACCCCCTGGGTAGACACTGTTTAAAACTGACGTGCATCCCCATATGATACCCAAACAAAACACCCCATCCCAAATGTACATCTTTGTAACCATAACACAGTTCCCATCTGTACAAAAACGAATATCAACAATAACAAAAACACACGCACACGCCACTCAGTCATCAAGCCACTCGCACCATCACATTCAAAACCCAAGAACATATCTGCTATCTCCACTATCGGGACGAAGGGTTGTGCCCCGCCCGGACCACCGGGGCATCCGTCAGCTGAGCCAACCCTAGCCCAATCGACAATCACTCCCATGCATACCTCAGTCACTCATAGCCAAGCACTTTAATATTCACTTCCCCAGTCAGACAAAAATTTCCTCCAGAGAGAAAGGAGTTAGAACGAGAGGTAAGAAATTTAGAGAGTGATAGAAATACAGGAGTAGGGAGAGAGGGAATAGAGAGATAAGAGGGTCCAGAAGGGGGGGCAAGAGACAACGCCCACCCGCACCATATGCTTGTACCATCCAGATACCCCACACTAGCATAAGGAGAGTACAAAGCGGAAGGGGGGAGGGGGATAGAAAGCGACCCCTCCAGATTTCAAGCCCACGCACCCTCAAGAGGGGGAAGGCACAATTTGTGTCCCAACAATGCCTGTATTTTGTTACGTTTTTCACCACCATGTCCTCTGTTGAAATGTTGGTGCAGAATCTGTTAGCTGCAGAGTGTCCTCGATGCTCATGTCCGAACCCATGGCCGCCACCACCTCGAACAGTGCTTTGGCAGCGTCCTGTTCAGCCCATTGGGTCTCCAAGTCTATCCTGGGAGATCTCTCACCCTCGCCTCCTGAGTCTGCCCCCTCCAGCTCCAAGGACCCATCCCGTTGCACCACAACTCTCTGAGTTGATCTGGAGCTTTTTTTGAGTATTCCAGCACAGCTTCTGCCCATTCTACCCTGAAGGTGCACCAAGGACCTTGCCACCACTCAACCCCCTCTAAGCACCCTTCCTTCACCATGGACTTCCAACCCGTCCACCACCTCCTCTGGTGTTGTGAAGAAGTGTGCGTGATCAGCATGCAGGACTTTCAACTTTGCTGGATAGAGAAGCATGTACTGAAGGTTCATGGCCCACAATTTTTGCTTGACGCAGAGGAACGATGCCCTTTGCTTTTGAACCATGCGGGTGTAATCCAGAAAAATGCTTATTTTCTGGGTCTCGAATGCCGGACCCCCCTCTTGTTGCACCGTTCTGAGGATACTGTCCCTATCCCTATAATTTAGGATCCGGGTGATGAGGGTCCTGGGTGGGGCCACTGGCTGTGGAGGCCCAATGAGCGCCTGGTGTGCTCGCTCTATGACGAAGACGGCGGAAAGCTCGGCAGTGGGCAGCGCCTCCCGGATCCATTTTCGAGGAAGAGTTACAGTTCCCTCCCCTCGGCCTTCTCTGGGAAACAAACGAAGGGCAGGTTACATCTGCGGGACCTCCCTTCCGCATCCTCTGCTCGGCGCTCAAAGGAAATCGTTTTTTGTGAGAGCTCAGTGAGAGTCAACTTCAGGGCCGAGATCTCCTCCTCCAGCTCACTAACCATTTGCTCCGTGGCCAGTGACCCCTCTGCGACAGTGCGAAGATCCGCCCTCAACAAACCCACATCCCGGGAAACCAAATCTATCTTTGCCTGCACTTTTGCGCTGGAGGATTCAATAGCAGCCTGGATCTGGGATCCCGTGGGCTCAGGTTGCGTCACACTGCCCCCCGTTGACACCCCAGGCACTACAGCAGTCTTTGGGGGGCATCCCCGGAGCCGTGTACTGGTCCATCTTTGTTTGCTGGGCAGCCCCCGGTAGGCGATTCTTGCCCTCTGCTAGATATTTGGCTCGATGTGTCAACCGGACCTCAGCCCTGTCAACCCTTCCATCCGGACACAGTGCATAGGCTGTGTCACGTGGCGCGCAGGTATGGTAGCACCGACCTGCTACATAGAACTTCCTTGCACCCAGAATGGCGGACACCCGCCAGTGCGTCTCAGCCAGTGCTGGCGGTCACTCCAACTGTTTAGAATCAAGCACCACAGGGTAGCCAGTGGCCTCCAGCCCAGTTAAGGTCTTACATGCACCACCTATATCCTCCTCAGGTGCTTATCCGCGACCGATGTATGGCCCAGCTGTCAAGTCCCGCCACGCATTCCAGCACTAGATGCCAAGCGTGTCCAGTGTTGTTTTCCCCCCCAGTGGCACCACCTTACCTTCACGTAGGACCGCAGGCCCAAACTCCAATCCCTGAATGCAACTAGCCAGAGTAGTGTCACAGGCCCCAGAGGCCCTCGTGCCCCCAGCACTCCAGGGAATGACTTTGTGATCAAGTGTAAGAGGCCTGGATACCCACGATCCCCACTCGGGGAATTGGCGCCTGTGACCAGGCCTTGCGCGCCCCCCAGCGGGGGGACAGGGAGAGAAGGAGTAGGCCCCGATACTAAGGCCGCGTCCTCGTCCATATGGGGCGTCCCCAGGGCTCACAGCAGTCAGGGTCGATGCAACCGGGGGGTGGTCGGTCCATCGTCCGCAATCCCCGGTATTCGGCCAACAGAAGGAAGACAGCGGGTGAGGTAATCAACACAGGTCAGCCGCTTGGGCGGGAGTGCCCCGACCGGGCTTCAGCCCGACCCACGTCGCCGCGCTGCTCTCATGGTCTCCAGGGTTGCCAAGGGAGCCCCCAGCGATCACACCACAGCCCTCAATTTCCCCAAAGAGGAGACCTCACCGGGATCAGGACACCGCTCGGGTTCGGTCAGCGCCACACCAGCGCGGCTCACCATATCAGCCCCAGCCCAGAGGCCGGGTGAGATTCCGACTGGGCCGCAGTCCACCAGCAGTCGATCCCCGGGCTCTCCTTGTCAGCGGGAGTCAGACGCCGGAGCTCCTCTCAACCCGCTGACCAGCAGGATATTGTGGCGTGCGGGCGCGGAGCTCCTCTAGGCAGCGTCCGCTCCCGTCGCCATCTTGGCCACGCCCCCTTATATAAATATTTAACATAAAATATTCGTACTGTTTTATCAAGTTAAATAAACTTTTTTACTTTCCTTATACTGTACCATAAAGAGATTCCACAGTAGGAATGAAGATCTCCCGATAGCGAAGTATAGGGAAAATAAAAAAGTTTACTAAAATGGAAAATAAAACAGTAAAATATTTCATGTTTAATATTACGTTAAATTAATTTTATATATTTCTTTTAAATGTAGAACAAAATAAAAAATGTTAAAGTGCTAATAACTTAAATTGAATTACATCTTTAATTAATTTAAATCTATTGAGTTAAATTAAAATTATTTTGCCCAAGTTTATATTTAATAATAAATTGCCCCTTAAAGTAAAAAAAAAACATTTTTATTGCATGTATTTATATTTATTAAAAGGGGTGTATTGAATTTAAATAAAAAAAGTTTACTTATATAATAATAAAAACTGATGTTAATTTATAGCTTCAAAAAAGGTGTTAAAATATTTTATATTTAAACAATAAATCTATTATATTATTAGATTTTTTATAACATTAAATTATATTTCTTTATATTTTCATCTATTTTACATAAATTAATATAATGTTGCATTATTTCCTATGGGGTTTATTTTAAATTCCTATCTCCATTATTTTCTATCGGAGGAAGTGGCAGTATCACTGGTTGGCCATGTGTGGTGCTTGGTGCAGGACTTGCTACTGTTTCTTTTAGGCAGTAGTAGCCTACACTTGCAATTTGGCTCCATCCCCTTTATCAGGGTGTGGAGACATGTAAATCAACACTTTTGAGGAATTTCATACTTGGAATCTGTGAACAGCCAAAAGCGATAAAGTTACTCAAAAGTGTAAGAGTAATTTACATGTGCAAATTACTCACAAGTGTAAGTTACCTTTGTGAATATCCCTGATTGTGATTACAATGAGTCAGAGCTGCAATTTGATGCACACTCTTTGGTTTCATGCCAATTCTCAATTTCTTTATAGACAACATGAGCTATTTATTTCCATGCCAAATTATAATTGAACAATGTACATATTCTAGAGTGTGTATAGATTCACTGCTTGGTAAAATATGCCTGGTGTACTTGTTGCCATGGTGTCACCATAAAAAAGACATTAATAGGTTAGCATAATCTTTACTTTAGACTGCAACTTAGATATGTAAATATTGGTGTGTCTCATTTAAATTGTCTCCAAGGCCCCTTGTCCAATCTATGCGAGTCAGCCCATTTTTAACCATCGTAGAAGCTATTCTTTTGTTTCAAATTAAAAGATGCACACAATTCAACAACTGAGTAAATGGCTAAAGTGTTACACAAAGTACATAGCAAAGAAATGCAAAAACAATTTATAGATGGTTATAATACAAAGGATATATACTCTTGGCTGTTACAAATATGATTTTCTTTTCAGCATCCTCAATATATTGCCTTGACAAAAGATAAAGAAATAATAGAGTCACACTTCATATGGTCAAACTGGTACAGTACTGTATTAATGATCTTCAATGGAGTATTACATTTTTTATTGTCATGACTTGGTCAAAAATGAGTGTTCCAGGTAATACATACTGTGTATTAGTACATATTGTACAACATGTACAAATTTGATAAAACTATCCTCAAACATTGTGCTATAATCCGATGAAAAAAACCTCAATAATCTGTTTTGTGACATACACTTAGAAGTAGAGCTAATTATCTAAGAGGCATTTTTATACTCCCTGACCTTGGATGTTCTTGTGTTTTTCATGATAAAATTGCAATAAATTAAGAAATGGTGATATTGTATTATATGTCTATTCAGGGTAAATTATTAACATATAAAAATATTTTACCTTTATGAATACATATCTTAGGTATGAACTACAAAAGGGTCCCATCACAATTACAAAGTTCCAACCCAGGCTAAGGACGGGGGCGGGGGGATTAGAAGAAGAGCAAACACAATCAAATAAAGGTCCTCCAAGCCTGTATATAATATCACACCCCAATGAACCCTACTAGAACAGACCCAGATCACACTCCTGTAATTTATTCGTCATATTTCATATTTTTCATTTATTCATTTTTCTATTTTTTTTATCTCTATACCATACTTTCTATTGAACTCACTTTTTACAACTTGAATTACATCATTTGCATATTATCGCATATATTTTTCCCAAAGCTACTTAATAACTTTAGCCATTCATCACAAATGTATCACAGATTCCATCTGTAGAACCTTTATCAATTGATATTTTTATTGTAAAACATTTTGTTTCCTATCATCCATCCCCATTCGTCCTTTCTACCCCTCACTCTTCTCTAACAAACCATTCATACTACATACCACACACTCCTCAAACGACAGTTCAAAATCAACATATATCCTCCATACATGCCAGCGGAGTTTGCTCTTTTCACTCCTTCAGGTGAAGGGGCACAGGACCAGGCACACCACCAAACTACTGCTCACTTTAAGTTGCAATGTACACAAACTTATCTTGCTATATGAAGTACCTACCTGTTTGTAGTGTATTGCACTGAACTGTGGTAATGGGTTTTGCTTTATGGATGTCAAGAATAGGTTTGCTGCACTCCATTGTGTTTGGTGGCATTTCGGCTTTCTTCCACCACGAGCCAGATTTGAAGTTATAACCTAGCGATTCATTTGTATATATGCATTTATATATACTTTCTTGCAGGTGACCACCAGTGGATCCGTCTCTTGGATTCCCAGAGGACCACTGGACGGTTTTGTATTAATTCACATTATACATAATTGTTTTGAGCACAACTTTGAAGCAGAAGCATTATCACTATAGATCCTGATAAATGCAGCAACACCTCATCGAAGGGTTATTGGCTGAAACATGTTGACCTACCCTGGTTACACACCCCAGCAGGCTTAATCCTTCCTGCAATGTCTTACATTTTAATCCTGACCCAGAGACGCATGAATAAAGGTGTTCACGTACCCTGGAGCAAGTTTTAACTATCACACTTTTTCTTTGAAAGTTGTGCTTACCTCACTACCCCAAGCTCATTAGCGGATATTTATTATACCTCTAAAAACATCCGCTGTGCTCCTCCCTCTCTGTGAGGGGGTTGTGGCCTGCGCCGTGACTAGGAATCAGGGTGTGAGGAGGTTACCAATGATGAAGCATGCCACCTATGGTGGGTGAGGGAAATCATCCTTTAAAAGGAATACGCCCTCTCAGCTAATTATTCTGTTTTCAACTCTTTTTAGTCCAGATCTTCTCCTGTGTTGTATAGACAATCTACATGACTCACCAACACCGACCAGGGCTGATTACAGTGCCCTATATATGCCACATGTAAGGATTGTTCTCAAACTATGCCTCAAAGGCTCTATTATCCTTTATGTAGTGGGCACAGGGCATGGGTGAAGGCTGGTAGGGCAGACGTACATGATGGATGCCCTATGATCCCCTCAGTAACAGGAACATGGCATGCCCTTTGGTCAGGGTTTTTGCTTTACTTATTGGGCTTGGCTGCTGACCATGGCCTCCATGCCCTATGTCTCTATGTAGTGTACCAAGGACATGCCTATAGATCATGCCCTATATTCTGTACATAGTGATTGTTTCTATACCCAAGAATGCATTATGTAGAGCACTTGGCTAGAGATCATGAGGATGGATATTGGTCCATGCCTGCATGCCATATGCTTGTAGGGAGGGCCAGTTATATAAATGGTGGTGTTATATGTGCCACAATGAGTGAAGTTATCTATTTTGTAATTTGTGAGGTTATATCCAATGTCAAGGTTTAGTTCAAAAGCAGTGAATTGGAGATTTATATTGTTTTACTATCCATGACTGGCAAATGTCAGTGCTCTTTTGGGTTTTTCATTGAAAGAATATTTTCTTTCATGTTACGTTTTTTCAGGCACTTGTACATTTTGTAACACATGTTAATAAGTCTCTACAATGTGTCTTAGGAAAGGTTTTTTTCATTGACTGCATATAGATTCAGGAGGTGAGGTCAGGAACAGAGGGCTTGATTCACAAAGGTAAACTTACGCCTTTATGTCAGTTTGCATTTGTTTTGGAACTCACAAATCAGCATTTTAATAGTAAGTTTACAAGTGCAGAGACTCAGCAGGGGGGGGGCAGAACCCCGCACTTAAAAGACATGTAGGCATGTAGTATGTTTATATGTGCGGATTCCTCCGCCCAGACTGCGGACTCTCCACACTCGTAAACTTACTATTAAAAGGCTGTTTTGTGAATTCCAAAACAAACCTAAACTTACACAAAAGTGTGAATCAGGCCGAAGATGAGGACAGCCTGGCGTGATTCCCACTCATCAGAAGAGGCTCGTTTGTGTCTACAGTTGTTAATTATTCAGGCAAGAAAGAAGGGGCCTACATTACCTACTCCAAGCCGCTTGTTCTGAAAAAACAGTTTTTTCGTTCTTCTTTTAGGGCTGGTATTTATGTACCTACGTGGAGTTATTCCTTCTACAATGGGGGTCTGTCCTGAAAAAGCGAACCAGGTCATAGGCTCCGGAACAGGAAAACAGGGTGTCCACAGTTGCCTAATGAGCGGTAGTTTGAGGAGAGGCAAAAAACACAAACAAATGTCATATGATTGTTTGGTTACACCAAAAGGCGAAATTCGAGGCTGCACAGAAAACCACATTTCCAACGGACCCGGCGCGGAGGTTTTTAGACTTTTTGACACGTACCTGGAAGGAAAAATATTGTTTCAGGGGGGGAGGGGAGGGGACAAGATTGGTACCACGGAAAGACTGGAGAAAACAGCGCGCACACAATGGGGTATCAGGTGTACCCAGCAAGCACTTGCACAAACAAAGGCTTTGCACCGCTCTCTGCCTGTGATCCCTCTGTTTATGTTAACAGCTTCTTCCGGGTCGTGACGGGGTTCTGTCGGGTGTCTTTGCAATGGACTCGACAGCCTCGCAAAGGCCCCTGAGAGATTATTGCTGCTGTTCTGTTTGTTATGACAGGCAGTGTCTTTAACCATGGCCATTAGGCCAGATAAGGTTTTCCAACATGCCATTTAGTTTAGATCAGAAATACATCATAGGAAACATGTTTATATCGGTGATTTCAAACGTGGATATAGCTGCCTATGTATCTCTTAGTTTATTGCACCATGTTGATAAAAGCTGAAGAAAGACAGGGGGTGTACCCGAGGTCGCACCTGCTGTGGACTAGAGTGGTTGCACGTGCATAGGTATCTAGAGTGTGTAAAACAATGTTGTGTCCTGTACGCACTTAATGCAACGGATGTAAATGAATGAATGTAGTTCAGGTACAAGCACGTTTGATGCACTGATATATAAATATTGCATCACTCCACACTGCTCGCTGTGTCACTGGCATTGATCGCGGCTCACGTGCAACTGCTTGGGGCAGGCTGCCCTGGGGGCTTGGCTCTGTGTTACAGGCTGTGTGCAAACTGTGCCTCTCCCGGGTGTTTGCCTGCCGAGTTTTTACCAGATTGAACTCTGCAAATACCAAGCCGGCAAATTACATACATACACTGTTTGCAAACCCCAGAGTATGGATTAATATGCACTGTTAGTGTTATTACCTCTTCCAACCTGGGCAAAGAAGAAGCAGGCGCAAACTCTGCACTTAATACATGCCGAACCCTCTGCAATGGGGCGCACATAACGGGGCGCAGTTTGCACTTGGGAGGCCTTGTAATGTGTGGGCCTCCTTGGATCAGGCTACATCTACTGCTTGCCTGCCTTTGAAAAAAAGCAGAATTCTTAGGTCCTGTTTTGCCATTACTTGTAAGATTACCCTTAGGTGTCTGTATGGAATTGTACATGTACGAAATTCTCATAGACTTATGCGATTAAACTGTGACAGTAGCAGGCGGCCAGCAGTGTTCCTGAAATCTCTTTGAGAAGTCCCGATTTCCTTCCCGTTCCCACGTAAGATACATTATACACTTGCCCTTCTCAGAGGTATCTCTGTGAATAGTTCCATAGTGAGGATGGGTCAAGAAAAATGGTGAACTCCCTCATACTAACAATATTGTGGGTGTGCACACCCTTTCCAGGGCATTCCTGCCATGAATTGGTCACTCTCAACACCGAGAGACAATTTACTACCATGCAATATTGCACCATTTGTTTGGTAATATCACATGTGCGTAAACATGCTCATTAGTATGAAACCATGCTCTATGAATAACAGAAGTGACTTAACACTCTTTATACATTCTATATGTGCTTGTAAGATAAGCTAACATTTGATCACTTCATGAATCTGGCTGTCATATTCAGATCCATCTGTTTCTCTCCTGACCTTTCCAGACCTTTTCAAAGTTTGCAAGAATTTCAACCATGTCAGTCTTTCTGCTTACGTAACTTCTGTGCATCCCTCAGACAAATCTTTTTACAAGACCCTTTGTTCCAGATAAACACCTCTACCCAAGGTCACCTCACCTCTACCCGGTGAATTCACATTGTCACACATCTAGTTAACCAAATCAATGCATTGTACTAATCTTTTTTATTCCCAATTCCATTAATCTCCCTTGACCTGACTGGGCTGTCTTTTTCATTCTCCTCTCTCTTTATGGAGGACGCTATGCCTACCTTTCTCCAATACTTTGGAATCTTTCTTGTCGTTAGAGAGGTATGAACCCAAGCTCTAATTCACTGAACATATTGTACATGGGAAAGAACACACCTATATCTTTTTTTACTGTTTTAAGCAAATTGCTCTTCCCACCAGGAAAAATATTTTCTAGGTGGTGAAATAAGAGGAGTGTGCTAATGAACATTACCACCATACTGACAATTCACAGAAGTCTTCATCCAAGAGCAATAGTTCACATAGAAATGTACAAATTGGATGCATTTTTAGTTCTTACCTGAAAGTTGCATTTCTATATAAACAGTAGGTGGAACCTGCAGTGAGTGGATTTCCATCTTTTTCAAATTTCATTGTGAATCGTGCCCATGTTGCTAGTTCTGTGTTTGTTGCCCTATTGGCTGCTTTAATAGCCTCGGATGCTTCCTAGCTAACCCACCTCTCTTCTTTGGCCTCCTACTGTGCTTTTCTCTTACTAACACTACTAACACTAAATAAAATATTACTTCAGGAATGTATTTGTTGGTTATTTCGCGGCTACATATAGTTTTCAACAAGTACCTTGCGCCCACTACAAAGCACTAAAGGGAAGTGTCGAGAGTGCAAAGAAAGGCACAACTGAGTGCGACATAGCACTCGAAAAACTCAGCACTCACTTTTTATATTTTTTCACTCAATTGTGCCGTTACAGGGGGATACCAAATGTAAATGAATCCTAAAAGCACCCCAAAACTTATGAGGGCATCCCTCCTCCAAAATGGAATATAAGCAACACCAAAATAAAGAACTTTGAATCATGTTAAGCATTACCAGTGTGGTGCAATTTGAGTTACTATGACACAGTGAGCTTGGGGATACTCATCTAGGTAGCAACAAGGTGATGGATGGGCTAGCCTGAATCAGTCTCAGCCACGGGAAATGATTCTAGGTGCATGATTTTAATTACTTTTTAGCACAGCTATGCAATTACAGATAGAATACCAACCATGAACAATTCAGTCTTGGTCTAACCTCAAAATTGAGAGTCCAGCCAACACTTCTAGACCACTTAACCTTTGAACAGGAATTAAAGCAACCACACACATTTCTGCCTTGTAGGACATATTTATCGAATGGCACATTCATGTCTGGACATGAACCTCAAACCTCAAATTTAATAAACGTTTAACCAGGTTTTAAGCCCCACTAGGACAAGAGACCATTTGTCTAAATACCAGGGAAGAAGAGTTCATCTCAAGCGATCAGCACCACCCCAGCACTTTGGTGCAGGTCACGGCGACACCGTGGCTTCACTGACGGCATCGGAGATTGCTTTTATTGCTTCTCTTAGGTTTCTTCCAGCTCCCAACAGCAGGAACAACCTGCAGAGGCCCATAACTGGAACAGACACCTCCTGGCAGGTCAGAACTCTCAGCAGTAGAGTTCAGGGGAGCTGGGGGTGAAGTCTTTGTGTCCCTGAGACTTCAGAGCAGGAGGTCAGCACACAAAAGCACTTGGAGATTCTTTTTCAAGCAGGTTTCTTAGCAAAGTTCCAGTCTTTGTCCTTTCCTTGGAGAAGCAGCAACAGCAGGCCAACCCAACACAGCACACAGCAAAGGGGCAGTACTCCTCCTCACAGCTCTTCAGCTCTTCTCCTTGGCAAAAGGTTCCTCTTGAGTCCAGAAGTGATCTACGGCTTTGGGGTTTAAGGTCAACTACTTATACCTCATTTTGTCTTTGTTCTTCTTTGTGCCAGGGTCTCTGGGCCCAGTCCAAACCAGTTCTGTCTTCGCTGGTGCAGTATGACCACAGGGGTGGAGACAGCATTATGCAAGGGCTCTGAGTCATCCATCAAGGGCCAGGCACACCTCAATCCCCCAGTGGCTGTCTACAGTAAATGCACATTCCCAGTACCTGTCACTCCAAAACCAGACAGTCAATCCACAAACAGGTAGAGGCACACAGAATGGTTAAACAAGAAAATGCCTACTTTCTAAAAGTGGCATTTTTGAACGCACAATTTAAAAACAATCTTCACTAAAATATGTGTTATTAAATTCCGAGTTCAGAGAGCCTAAACTCAATTTCTCTATCTTGTTCCAATGGAAAGTTACACTTTGTTAGATGTTACAAAGTAATTCCCATGTTAACCTATGAGACAGATAGCCTTTCAAATGTGAAAACAAAATTGGCAGTATTTCACTATCAGGACATTTCACACACAGCAGTACATGTCCTACCTTAGGGGTGTCTTATATGTGAGAAAAGGGAAGGTTAGAGCCTGGCAAGTAGGTGCTCGTTCCAGGTCGACATGGCAGTGTAAAATGGTACCCATACACTGCAGTGGCAGGTCTGAGATACATTTACAGGGCTAGTTAGATGGGTGGCACAATCAGTGCTGCAGGCCCACTAGTAGCATTTGATTTACAGGCCCTGTCAGACTCAGTGCACTTTACTAGGGACTTACCAGTAAATTAAATATGCCAATCACGGATAACCAAGCATAATAACAATTTACACAGAGAGCATGTGCACTTTAGCACTGATCAGCAGTGGTAAAGTGCCCAGAACCGCCCTAAAGCCAACAAAAACAGGTCAGGAAAAATAGGAGGAAGAAGCTAAAAAACTTGGGAATAACCATGCATAAAAGGCCATTTCCAACACTTTAACATCATCAACTGTCAGGCTGGCCTAAACAGTGTTCACATATTTTGCAGCTTTCTTGCAAATCTGCTTCCATCAAGTCAGATGGGGTCCATTCCCCTTTAGTATAGTGAGCATCTCTTTGAACTATTATCTGTCACCCAAATAAGTACTGTCTTCAAAACATAATTTCACCATTTGCATCTCCCAAAAGTAGCTCTGCTGTTGCTTCACTGCTCTCAGAAACCCTCTCTAATCCTTGCGATGGTGTGTCCTGCTTGAATTACTACAATAGGTGATAAGCAAAATTATTCACAGCCCCCCTATGTAACTCTCAGCAAACGCCAGAGAGTTCAAAGCTATACATGCCTGCTATTGTATCATTTGAAAAAACATGACCACATCACACCTGCCCCTGCAATTCTTTCATTGACTTCTAGCAAAGGAAAAAGTGATCTTAATTCCTTAAGTCCTGAGGTTTCCTCCCACACCGATCCACTCTAATGCTGAGTCCTTTTTTGACATTTGTGGCAGTTTGTACATAAGTATTCATGACTTTTTACCACAACAGATATCTAGGCCAAACTTGTGTCATTTTTTCCCACATGGTGGGTATTTTGAAAGTACCCGTAACTTGACAGTTCCCCCCAGGAAAACAAGAAAGTAGTCAAATTTAGCAATTATGTTTCTTTCAAAAATAGAATATATGTGTGCACTATTACCTAAGAATGGCATCAAAAAATGGTTAGCTTTGTTAAGATTGCCCTCTTCCAAGCTTTCAGGAACATGTACAACTGTCATTTTTTACCACACTTTAGACAATATTCTAAGTGATAGTCAATATTTGTTTTGAGTTTTCGCCCTACTTGCAGTTTTGTAGGAGAAAGAGGTGAGAAACCTATGAGTGAACCCAGAAAAGCAGTGCATTTCCCGAAAAGTAGAAACAATTCTGAATTGAGCAATAGGTCATTGGTTTAGATCACTCAAGAATTTTCTAAATAAACTAATTGTTTAAATAAGCAATTAAAGAAAATAATCAGACAAGAATAGAAACAGATGAGAATGTTTTCAGCTGTATTTTTTGCCCCAATGGGCAATATACAGTAGTAACAAACTGTTACATCTGTCAGACTCTTCCAGCCACAGGGATATATAGTGTTTGGTGTTTGTTGGTTATCTAAAAATACACGATACCCAGGCCCAGCAACTGAGTCGCTGCTAATAATTATTTTTCACTCTAGACCAAGCATGCACTAATTCATGAGGTAAATTGTTCTGAATGAAAAATTGGTACGCAGGGAAGCTATGTTTCTTTAAAATGGGCTCAATAATCTGGGTTTAGTTGAGGCTTATTTACACTCTGACTTTGGGGTTACCCATAGTATCAAATGATTCAAAGTGCATTTTGCAAAATATGTTCTTTCTAGCACATTAGCTTACATTTCAAAGTCAGAAATGGAGAGAACTTCAATATATATTAACAAGTGAGAAATAGAAAATAACAAATTTTATTCTATTCTATAGTCTCACATTTCCCCCACAAAACTGGTAGCCCACTTGTGTTTGTGAACCTATTATCAGCTGCATGACTTACCCCAAAATACAACATGAAGACATCAAGAGTTCAAATCTTTTTGGGGATGTGGATAGCTGTGGTATTTGGTTCCAAGATCGGCCAGCAATCAGGGTATCCTACGAACCCCAGATATTTCATCAAGCTAGGTACCTTGCTGAGTCCAGAGTGGTGTTGCATAAGTGTATCGAATCGCTTTTTCTGTCCTTTTACTGCCCTGTGTACACCAAACTGTGACTAAAATGATAGGTTTTCCTCACATTTTCGAGTGTGAAAGTTCCAGAATTTTCAGGAAATGAGTAATGTTCCACCCCCCGGTGCTCCCACTTTCTCCCAATAAAATCTTTACCTTCAGTTGTGTGGGTGGACCTATGACCAGCAACAGGAGAGGCCTCAAAATTCAACCTGGAGTTATTAAAGTTTCTTCTTGGAGTTTCAGTTTTTCTGGGGGCGTGGGTAACCAACCTCAGACATTTCTGAAAACTAGACACCCCCAAGGAGTCCAGCATGGTGTGACTTAAATAGATCCCACCACTTTGTATTACCCTGAATGCCCCGCAAACATCACACTTTGACTAAAATTACAGATTTTCTTACATTTCTAAGAGGAAATCTTCAGGAATCTAACTAGGCTTGACAAAGTCCTATCATCCAGCATTCCCCTACTTCTCCAGATAAACACTGTACAACATTTGCATGTGTGACCCTCTCACCCAAGGTACTAAAGGACTCAAAATGCAGTGCAGAAATATCAAGATTTTTCTTTGCAATTTCAATCTTTCTGGGGATGTGGTTAACTGTGGTATTTGGGTCTCGGTTCGACTGACACCAAGGCAACCCTGCCAACCCAATCCTAGATATTTCTGAAAATTAGTCACAAGGAAGAGTTCAGGGTGATGTGGCTTATGTGGATCACATCATTTTGGCTAAAATAACAGAATGTTTTCTGTTTTTGTGAGGGAATGTTTGACATCTATTGATTGACAGAAGTCCTGCCAACCAGAATTCCTAGGCTTCTATAAATAAAAACTGTACCCCACTTGTGTGGGTGGGCCTATCATCAGCGACAGGAAAAGCTCAATGCAATTTGTAGACATCAACATTTTTCATTTATATTATAATGTCTCTGGTGATGTGGGTAGCTGTGGCATGTGAGCAGGGTGTTTCCATCACCCAGGGAAACCTACCAACCACAGACACATTTCTAAAATGTGGGCCCCTGAGCAGTCCAGGGTAGCGGGGGTTGCATGGAGCCCATTTTCGTACCAAGAATGCCCTTCAAACAATGAACTTTGGTTAAAATCACAGATTTTTCTCGTGTTTCTGTGAGAAAAAGTTCTGGACTACCACCAAACATTCAGACACTTCTCCTGATAAAAACAATACCCCACATATGTGGGTGGATCTATCATCAGTGACAGGAACCATATGAAGTGTTTATTTTGGTCTGTTTCTATTACACATGGTAGGTCCACCCCCACATGGAAAAGGGGCAGCATTTTCATCAGAAGAAGTGTGAGAACACACGGTGAGTAGACTATGGCAAACTGCTGGAAGTGCCCAATATTTCTGCTGCATAACTGTTGTCTGGCTCATACTTTGATATTCACAGGGCATTTTGGGTAAGAAATCGTGCCAGAATTCATTCAAGCCACAGCATCCTGGATTCCCCTGGGTCTCTAGGTTTCAAAAATGCCATGGTCAGGGTTGGTAAGATTTCATGGGTGCAGGCGACACCTGGCTAAAATGACGGAATCATTCTTCATTGAAA
The DNA here is from genome assembly GCF_964204655.1 of Triturus cristatus. Classification (NCBI taxonomy): domain Eukaryota; kingdom Metazoa; phylum Chordata; class Amphibia; order Caudata; family Salamandridae; genus Triturus; species Triturus cristatus. The sequence continues at coordinate 794,935,854 of NC_140582.1, forward strand.
GAAAGAGAGAGCGAATTGGATATTTTAGGCATATTTTTGACATTTGCAGGCTAGCCTGGAAAAGAGAACAATTCAAACCAACCTGGATTCCACTTTGTCTCTAGGTCTCAGAAATACTCAGGGTTAGAGGGCTTCCTGGGTGTGTGTTGACCCATTGTCTGAATACTGCAGCCATTCCCCATGGCAAGTGGGAGGAAACAGGGATTACTTTGTGTGTAGTTTTGCCAATGGGTTGATGGAGGGGGTAAACTTCCAATTCAGCACCTCGCCATATTTTTGCATATGCTTGGTCCCTGTCTATAACGGCACAAGCAAGCTGAAAAACACAATGTAATGGAATGCACTTTAGAAATCACCAGACTTTCATACTGATTCCAGTATCTTCATTGATCACGTTTGTGCTGTTCATGCTTAGAGTGCACCTTCTCTGAATGATTCTTTAGGGGAGAGATGCATCAGTCATATAGTCTAGTAGCCCTTTGTTGCAACCCTCAATAAAATATAGGTTTTTAATTCGTGAATTAAAATGTTACTATCTTGTATTAAAACGTTTTAGGGCAGGATAGTGAATAGAAAATTGTAATGTTCTCCAAATATTTTATATGAACTTGAAAAATAACACTAGTTTAAAATGTTGTTTCGATTTAAATATGTTTTGGTTTCACATAAAATATAATTTTGAATTTTATAGTAGCAAGCATGCACCCGTAATATGCATTTTCATATTTTTATTTTTGTCTAATATCCATAATTTTGCACATTACATTTCTGCAAGTGCTGTTTGGGCTTACTACGTTCCTAATATGAAGGCTCTTGCAGCTCTTTATACATATAGCCCACCGAAGATAGTGGGGAAATATGCAAGGTAAACTCATTAAAAACACAGAATTTCAAAGCAACAAATTACTTCCCTGAACACCCTGTCAACAAATCATTATCCTATTCTGTTTTATTTTTAAGAATGTTATTGGCATTTATTATTAAAAGGCTAACATGTATACGAGGAATACAGTCACCTGACAAAATTTCAATAATTTTTGCCCATTAATTAGGCAAAAGCAACATCCTGACTGTCAGGACAGTAGCTTCAAATCTTTTCCAGAAATACCCACTAGCAAGGTCATGTGTGTTTAGGGATTGTTGTCCATAAGAAAATGATTCCGCCTTAATTCCTGTTTCCAGTGCAGTGCTTAATTTGTGCAGGTGTTTGCTGGTACTTGACGCCGGCATTTAAGTGCTAATACAGCACTTGCTTTTGACATTCCATCACATGATGCAATGTCTATTTTTGAGGCGAGCACATCAGTTAAACAATTAAATACACACTTAGAAATAACTCCAGCACAAACAGGCCATTCTTACTGCTTTAGGTGGCCTGGAATTGTCCAAACTTTCACATTTATAGGATTATGATGTTTAATAAGCAGCGTTTATATCGGCATGTGGCAGTGACATTTGCTCCAGGTGGTAGTACATGCTGCAGTGGGCTCCTAAGCAGTAACTCCCTAGTGCCTCGTTTATTTTTGCAAATTAAGTACTGATCTAGTGTTGTTTTTGTGGACATTCCTGGGCAGCATATATGGACTTTTTCTAAGGGCATACATTTATTCTTCCCCTCAACCATTCATCTATGTACGGGGGCTAAATGCTCTCCAATTCTGGCCAATGTCTTGCTAAGCCATACCTAAACTAGACAGAATCCCATTAGTGCTTTTGCATTTCCACTTCATTGAAAATGTGAAGTAAGGCTACCGTGTGGGACTTTGAGAAGAGGCAATACTTGCGATAATATGTTAAAGACCTCTTCCCAGAAACCCTACATCATGGGGCAATCCCATGTGGCGTGAAGGAAGGTTCCCTCTGCCGAGTGACATTTCAAGCTGGCCAACAAAGGGGACAAGTGCATCATGCCTGCCGTCCCTGAGATATCCCCCAATATCTTTCTCCTACACCTTCCTCAAGGTTGAGGAGTCTGTGGTCTTAATGAGCAAACATTTATATGCCATGACACCTTCTTACTTTCTGTGACCCCATTAGCAAGTTAGCCTCCAAGGTTTAAAATCTGCAATGGGGTCTGCGTCTCTCAGACATGGGGAGATTGCATGACTTAAGAATTGTGATTTGTGCAACTGAGGGGGATATTCACAATGAGCTATCGCCGAATCAACGGTACTTTATCGCAGCCAAAGTCATGATAAATTTACTTCCCCATTCACAAGCTGGTGCTAACAGCCCACAGCACCAGTTTACCCACGATAGCAGCCTCAAAAAACATCGCCACAGAGGACTTCGCAATTATCGCTAATGAGATGCAGAGTGGGCGTTCCCGTGCCAAAAGCCGTGACAACATCACACCACAACATTCTCAACGACCAGCCACATCGGCGATAAAAACACAAAACAGGCGATAAGGCGTGTTAGCACCAGGAAATCTACACCTGCTCTGAACTGGTGTTAAGTCAGACGGCAGCCTGCACCACAAAAGGGAGATCAGCCCAGGGCCACATCGGAAGTGCAACAGATGTCAAGGAGCCACTCATTATGCGGGCTGGACACCCAAGAGGGCCACAGCACCCACCGACACCACCCCAGGACCCCACCTCACACCCGGAACCCCCCCCCCCGGACAACCACAGAGGCAGCAAGACATAGACAGCGGACCCCAGGAAACCCACCAGACTCACAGGCCCCACAATTTGATAATGTCACCGCCCACTACAGGCTGAAAGGGACAACCATCCTACGCATCCTGACCATCATCGCCTAACAGGCCTACGGCACCAACATAGCGGGCTTTTAACATCCCACCGCATGCCAAGCTGCTGGATGGGCTGCACCTGTTGGCCCCTGGCACCCCCCAAACAACACCTGCCAGAGTCGGAGGAGTCTCACAGCCAGCCACAACCAAGTCCCCTACACCTGTCCTGAACATCCCTATCACCCTGGAACCCATACGTCCAACACAATGCGAAGGATCCGCTGGAGACCAAACAAGGACCATACGCCATAGCAGGATGCACGCACGTGTTGGGGGCAATCCACAGCACACATGTCCCACCTGTGCCCCCTAGTGACACAGGACACGATCGCCGCAACAGGAAGCACACGTCTCACATCAATGTGCAGGTAACAACAGAACACCGTGGAACCTTCAACAATGGCGCCTCCACTTTGCACGATTCCTTTGCCCTCCGACAGACCATCAGCAACCCAGGATGGCAACAATGGAAATGCACAGCCCCATGGCAAGTTTCAAATGGACACCCTACTCACCTCAACTCCACAACGATGCAACTCACAACTCTGGCAATGCACACATCACAAAATCACTACCAACATGCACAACAACATGACCACCCACCAGACACGACAGGACAACTCACAATGGTTTCCTGGCCAAGCCGCGAACATGAGCCATCAACGGCATGGAACCTCAGCCACACAACATCCGAATGTGGGTAGAGGTGGCAACCAGGCATGTGGAAGAGGAGACCAGTGGACCAGATCCCATCTAAGGGCTTTCAGCTTACCTCTGAGCCCTGAGCCCCACCCAAATTATGTCTTCTGAGCAACTCTATACTGGGAATATTGCTGTGTTAGCCGTATTGACTTGTAGCCCCAAGGACAAACCAGACCGGTGGAGCAGTTGCATCTCTTTGAGGCCAGAGGACGGGCTTTCAACAAGTAGATGAAAAGATCATCCACATGAAAAGAAACCATCTTCAGTCTCCTCCATCGAGCAAAAACCTTTGAACTGTGCATCTGTTCTCAGCATTATGGCCAGTGGCTCCATAGTATTGGGTAAAAGGAGTGGTGAGAAGGGACATCCCTGCCTTGTTCCTCTCTCATTTGGAAAGAGGATGTATCAAGTGCCATTTGCCATTAATATAGCTGTCAGTTTATTATATTGTATGTGAACATAGGCATAGAATGGGTACCGATGCCCATCCCTTCAAAAACCGCAAAGAGTAATCTCCAAACAATTGAATCGGTTGCTTTTTCAAAGTCAGTCATCAACAGAGCTAGTTGACCTTGCAAAACCTTAATGATTGCCTCTCTAAGGTCCGAAGGTAGAATTCCTTCCTGTGCAAATGACAAGGAATTGTTGTATAAATAGGAGTCAGTTTGAAAAAGGGTTAAAGGAAATGCCAATTTTCTCCTAAGAAAATATGAAGCTTTTGGTTGTGGGTGTAGCATGTTATTGGATGTTCCACTAGGCTATGTAATGGATCTGGAAGAGTGTCTATCCAACTCCCAATTGATAACCATATAAAATTCCCAACAAATAGTAACTCACCCGGTGGAACCTCCAACAATACTGTGCCCAACTTGAAGAAGAATATAAAAGTGGGGTGGAAGTGCAGATATTTAGATGTGTGTGTGTCCCTCTACGATGCCTGACACAATGAGAGACTCTCATATAGATCATACCCACCATAACTTTTTTGGTCAAAAAATGGTGAATTGCGTTGAAATAGAGTAGCTAAACCATGTGATCCCCCTAGTGAAATGCGAGTGGATAATATTTGCAAACTCATATTTACAATGGGAGCCCAAGGAATACATCTAATAAAGCACGAAAATATCTGGAGCGTAGTGTTTGGTGCCTTTCAAGACTGCCCACTCATAACCTTATCATTCAGACCATTATTGTTCCATGAGACTATCTTGAGAGGGGGCAGTTCAAACAAGCTCAAATCAGAGGTCATAGTGAAGAAAAGTGAAGTCACTTAGGGCTTGTGGCTGAGACCCGTGTGAGGACGTCTCCAATAAACTGTTGACAAATTGTTGCCTGATGATGACCACAACCACAAAAAACTGTGAACCCGGGAAACCAAAACCCCAAAACTCCTTCCTCCACACTATGCTTATAACATGAAGCATCTGTCATCATATCCAAGAACTCAACATGTGCCCAGCAAGCTGGTTACATCCTAAGCTAAAGCCTGCCGTGCTGAGTGAGGAACAATCAGCAAGTCTGAATAGCCACCCAAAACCCCAGCTAATCTTCTAACACTCTTGGAGCTATAAAGAGATAGGGGGGCTTACCATACAGCACCAAATACCCATGGCTTGTCTAATTGGCATATATGTTGGTAGCCCATCTTGTAATCAGAATTTTACTGGTGAACCTTCTGCTAAATCATGAAAAAGGCTTGTTCGCCATACGGTTCCTGTGAACCACTTGAATAGTCTATCTAGACTTTTCCCCTCAACAGTTTGTGAAGGGCCCAGTACTGACTCAACATCTGCAGATATCTGAGTCTGAGATTTTGGTGGTGTCTTTTGGATGAGATTACGGTGGGCTCACTCCATAAGAAAACAGATAGTTTTTCTGCTGGGATGTGGTGATTCTTTTCTTTGGTAAAGTTGCCTCAAAAGCTGGCAATTGTATGCCAGCCCCAACGATCTTCTCTATGTAGAATGGGGGAGCATGCAGTGGGTGGGAATGTACCACTCCTGAAAGGGTGACAAACACTTCTCTTCTTAATGGGTAGTGTCTGGCAAGGAGAGCATTCGCTGTGCTGCAAGGTGTTAACTCTCAGGGTATTCTTATACTCAAGCCTAAAGCTGTTGATGTGGTGTCTCTGGATGGTGTGGTGGGTCCCATGACTTTTACTGTCTGGAGTCGGGCCCGCATGTCCTCCACGACGCTCTACTGGCCACCAAGCCCAGTCTGGTAAGCATCCAAAGTGCCTTAAAACCCACTTCTCCTCGGTCATCAATCAATAGGGGAAACGGGGGAAGCCTTTCTCTGTTCCTCCTCATCTGCTTCCACCAGTACCCAAGGGGTCACGTGGGGTCAGGAGGCTTCAATACCTTCTCCCCCCTTTCACCAATTCAGTGAGACACTAAGCAGGGTGCTTCACCCACCCCGACCCCGACTTCTCTGGCGGCCGCTTGAGCTTCCAAAGGGGACACAAACAAACAGTGCCTTCAATCTGTTAGCCTTGATGATATTGATTGATGTGGGGGTGGAACAGGACTGTGATCCTGCCCTCATACCTCTGCCACCAATCCCACCACCATGAGCAGCTTCCAACCAGCCCCCTCCCTCGCACGGCTGAACACTGCCCGATTCCGAGTGGGAGAGGTGAGCAGGAGCAGTCTGGCGACTGATCGCAGCCCTGTTCCGGGGTAGATGCCTCTGATCTGTCACCTCTGCATCTAGTAAAAGGACATAGGGTGCTGCTCCACAATGGTCTGAGGCACCACATCAGGGCCAGAGCACTTCTCCCCATTGCCTCTCAAAGGAATTGTGCCCACAAGGCCTGAACGGAAATCTGATAGGCCTCGGGATGCTCCACTGTGCCACCCTTTTGTGATCTCCCGGTCCCCGGATCCAGTTGCTCCCCGGGCCCTGCCTAGAACTCAGGGCTGGGACACCGTGTCCCATCCTGCCTGAGACTCATGATGGATTTGCAGACCCCTCTGTGAATCTCCCACATCCTGTTGTGTGAGTCAACCTCCTGGCCCTACTCCAAGAACTGACAGTGAGGCGAGCCATTCGACAGTGACAGTCAACTTCAGCTCCAAAAGTCCCTAATGGGACTTGCGACTTACGGGTCTTGATTTAGTGTCCTCCACGGCTCGGATGCTAAACTGATGTATAGGATTTACTGTTTTAGTCTTCATCACGTCTGTTGAGAGACTTCCCCACAAATTCCATATCCCCTTCTGGAAGTTGTCTTTCTCACTGATTAATCTGATTTTAGAACAGCAGCATAGGAGTGTATTTGACAGTAACTCTTCATTCAAGGGTGGGTTCCTTCAATTTCACCCCTTGTTTCTTGACCCATGTGTGTGGGTTTGTATGCATGAGTACATGAGTGTATCATAGCGGCGAGGGCAGACATGCACTGCCAAAAGTGGCAGTATTTATAGAGCTCAGGGTGAGCGATCAGCATGTCATGAACCCTGATGCAAGCGGAGCTCAACCTTCAGATCTATGCCTCCTTGTCTCTTTGACTGACCTTGCAGACATCCAGTCAATGAGAAGAAGAAGAAGACATTGCTGTTAGTGGATGAAATTCCCATCACTACTGACATCTTCTTGCGATCCCTAAGGATGTCAGCTCCTGACCCTGCCTGTACCCTTGGCCTGCTCCATATTGGTGTTCAACCTCCTCTGGCCTCAGAAGACCAACGGGCCATATCAGCAAGGGCCTGCGATAATTATCGCTCAGCGCTCTTAGCGCGAGGATAATTATCGCAGGCTAACGCTGGATTCTATCGCGGAGATAGCGTGCTATCAGAAACGCTTATCTCCTAAGCGATAGAAATTCATGTGTTAGCCACAAAACAGTGCGATTATCGCTGCGACTGGCGATACCTTGCTGATAGGGCAGGGTGGATTTAGCCATGTAATCCACCTCCCATTGGATTACATGACTAAGTCAGAATAAAAGCAGGCGTAAGAAAAGTAGCGATAACCGCGGTTATCGCTACTTTTCCTATCGCTCTGCATGTTAGCGTACACCTTGATAATTGGAGAAATGTTGGTTAGCGACATTTCTCCAGTTATTTTGGTGAGGAACGCCCACTTTGCATCTCATTAGAGATGCAAAGCTGGCCGTTCAGGAAACAGGCACTAAGGCATGGATTCACGAGTTAGCGTGTCCATGCTGATAGGGCGATAAAATTATCGCCGCTTTTCGGCCGAAAACGAACGCTATAGCGGCGATAATTTTATCGCATCGCCTTGCTGATATGTCCCTAACATCTTTCATCTCCTGAGTACCCCTGAGGAATAGCACCATGTGCCTGCTCTCAATAGGGCCTGCAGCTCTCTCTTCCAATTACCTGCTGCTGCCTCCATCTGCTCCACAGGGCGATGCATAACAAGGAGGGAACAAATCACGAGCTACAGGAGCCAGGATTAACCACCATAAGATGAGAGCAGAGAGGTCAGGCATTACGTTGTGTATTTCTGTGTGCTCATTTGCTATGTAAAGATGTGCGTACCCATAGGCTTTCTGAAATTTTTTTCCAAAAACACTGCCCCTTTGCCAAAAGTTTCTAAAATGCAATATTTTGCTGTGCATGTATTGTGACTGACTCCTTTTCATGAACCTCTTAAGGGGAACAGCTTAACTTTGCTAAAGCACTAAGTTCAGCAAATAGACCCTACTCCCAGCTCCTGCATCGTTGAATCACAAGATGTTTCTTCGTTATGGGAAATCTGGAAATCTGAGGGCAACAGATAAAATGCACCTACTATCAAATGCTTCTTATAAGAACAAGCATTTGGAATGCAATAGGTCTCGCATTTGCGAGAGTTTAAGCTATTGGCATTGTAAATAATAATGCCTTTTATTTGTGTTTTAAAAAACAAAACATAAAAAAGGCATTGTTGTTTACAATGCCAATAGCTCCAACTAGCGTAAATGCAAGACCTATTGCATTGCAGATGCTTTATGTAAAGCATCCGTAAGGACTCCTTATTCGGAATAATCACTCCCTGGAAGATAGGCCCACCATCAATGAGTCCACTCTAACTACAGGATCGTCAGAGACCGATCAGATAATGAAATATAAAAACAAGATAAGCTCTGCTTACCCACCAGACAGTCATCTTGGTGGCACAAAAAAGCAAAACAGCTTGTTGGTCACAATTGTCCCTCTTTTATGTTAATATCCAGGGTTAGAAGAGGGCATCCATATTTGTAGTTAAAAAAAAAACTTAGTACAGACATGTAAGTTTGGGAACAGGGAGTAAGGTTTTTGACATTAAGCTTAGCCTCAGCCGCAGGAGTCAGTTGTAACGGGGCCACTATCTGTTCCATGGGTACTTGCTGCTGCTTACTCAGGGACATTTGCTGATACTAATATTTCCTTCGTTGCTGCTAGTTCACTGACCGGATTTCGGTCTTTTACTGTGTTTATTGTGTCTTTTACTCTGTTTACTGTGTTTTTATCTGCACTCTGAACCGCATACCCACTTTTAAAATCAGAATTCACTCACCTGCCGCTTGAGCAGGATCTTTCTCTCTCTCTCTTCCTAGTCACGAGTGCCATCTTGGATCGGTCTAGATCCTAAACTTTGAGCGCCATCTTGGATCGGTCTAGATCCTAAACTTTGAGCGCCATCTTGCAACGTGCATTTACGCTCTCAGACGGGGAGACTATAAAACACAGAGTCATGCAAGCGCGCTGCTGTTTTTGACATTACGCTTAGCCTCAGCCGCAGGAGTCAGTTGTAACGGGGCCACTATCTGTTCCATGGGTACTTGCTGCTGCTTACTCTGGGACATTTGCTGATACTAATATTTCCTTCGTTGCTGCTAGTTCACTGACCGGATTTCGGTCTTTTACTGTGTTTATTGTGTCTTTTACTCTGTTTACTGTGTTTTTATCTGCACTCTGAACCGCATACCCTCATTTAAAATCAGAATTCACTCACCTGCCGCTTGAGCAGGATCTTTCTCTCTCTCTCTTCCTAGTCACGAGCGCCATCTTGGATCGGTCTAGATCCTAAACTTTGAGCGCCATCTTGGATCGGTCTAGATCCTAAACTTTGAGCGCCATCTTGCAACGTGCATTTACGCTCTCAGACGGGGAGACTATAAAACACAGAGTCATGCAAGCGCGCAGCTGTTTTTGACATTACGCTTAGCCTCAGCCACAGGAGTCAGTTGTAACGGGGCCACTATCTGTTCCATGGGTACTTGCTGCTGCTTACTCAGGGACATTTGCTGATACTAATATTTCCTTCGTTGCTGCTAGTTCACTGACCGGATTTCGGTCTTTTACTGTGTTTATTGTGTCTTTTACTCTGTTTACTGTGTTTTTATCTGCACTCTGAATCGCATATCCTCATTTAAAATCAGAATTCACTCACCTGCCGCTTGAGCAGGATCTTTCTCTCTCTCTCTTCCTAGTCACGAGCGCCATCTTGGATCGGTCTAGATCCTAAACTTTGAGCGCCATCTTGGATCGGTCTAGATCCTAAACTTTGAGCGCCATCTTGCAACGTGCATTTACGCTCTCAGACGGGGAGACTATAAAACACAGAGTCATGCAAGCGCGCAGCGCGCGCGCCGCGGGCGCGCCGGAGGCGCGCCAGAGGCAAGCCCGTCTGCGCCCGTCCGCGACCGGACTCGGCCCAGGGCCATAACTTCTGGCCCTCCACTATGCTATTCTTCCCTGCAACTAAGACAGTTGAACCCTGGCCATTCCGATCGACATTGCATTACTCGGCCTCTCTCCACTGCAGTGGGCGTTACCCCCACCCCTTGCCCTGGGTGTCAATACCAACTTCCGCAACCTCGTCTTCCTGGCTCCTCAGCCTTAGACCCCCCTAGCAATATACCTTTTCATGAATTGCATATCACTCAGCCCCATGGTTATCGAGCAGTGCTCATTAATACGCGCTCCCTTCCCTGTCACAGCTTACAGATCAGTGAGTTTATTCTCGCCCATGATCTTGACTTCCTTTTTGCCACCGAAACCTGGGGAGATGCTGGTTCAGGACCGGACTTTTGTTTGGCAACCCCTGAGGGCTATAGTGTCGCTAGGCATGATAGACATATAGGAAGAGGTGGCGGACTTGCTATCATTTACAAGAATCTCTATCGCACTACACTCGACCCCATACAGTCCATTAACTGTGAAGCAGCCACCTTTGCTATTAATATTAATCATAAACAAGCCCTCAAGGGAATTTTGCTATACCGACCTCCTGGGCCCCGAAATTCTTTCCTTGCCACACTCTCTGATTTTAATAATCTTATCATAAGTTCGCCGGAATACATGATCTTAGGAGATTTTAACTTCCCTCTGGAAGAACAGGGCAACCACGAAACCACTCAACTCACTGATGATCTCCTAACCTTAGGACTTCAACAATTGGTGAAGGGAACTACACACCAGGCAGGGCACATACTAGATGGTCTGTTTACCAATAACTCAGACATCTTTGTACAGGATATTCTTCCTCTCACCTGGTCAGATCACAGGGCCATTATCTTTGGGATCCATACACGGCACGCTAACCCTCCCTATTCCAGGCTACGAACTAGGTTAGGGACCCGTGCTTGGAAAAATGCGGATATCCATCAGATGGCAGATATCTTGACACTATCCTTTCCTATGGGGATAGCCAATCCTGTCTTCTCAGCCTCCGACTTCCAAGACAGGATTCGCAATGCTGCTGATCAGGTGGCGCCGGAGAAGTTTACGCGACCTAACAGATTATCCCCTTCGGCGGTTTGGTATACCGAAGAGCTTAGGCTCCACCGACAACATTGCAGGAACTTAGAAAGGCGCTGGAGGAAATTTTACTGCCCCATAGCCAAGCATTCCTACAAAGACGCCCTGACAATATACAAAAAGGCTATCATTGCCCGAAAAAGTGCATTTTTCTCAGCTCAAATCGAGAATGCCAGCAACTCTGCTAGAGAACTGTTTTCAGTGGTCACCACTCTGTCCACCCCCTCTACGGGACCTGGGGTCGAACCCTCTCAGTCTCTCTGTAATGCTCTGTCCATCTTTTTCACCACTAAGGTAGCAGATATATACTCATCCTTTGCAGGGAACGCAGAGACAAGATCCAGAGTCTGCAGTGGTGTAGAACCTGCCACCGATCATGATCCCTTCTCTTCTTTTGCTCCCATTACGCAAGATCAAATCAGCAGACTTATCTTTACTACCAAGTCTGGTTCCCCCATAGACCCCTGCCCTCCTTAAGTGATGGATAACCTTAGCGAGGTGATCTCTTATCCACTTATGAAAATCTGTGACACCGCATTTCAAACTGGTCACTATCCAGATCTTTGGAAGAAGGCCGTGATCAAACCTCTCCTGAAGAAACCCTCCCTGGACCCCACAGCTCTGGCCAGCTATAGACCAATAGCGTGTCTCCCCTTTCCTGCCAAAATACGCGAATCTCTGATGAATAAACAACTCTCAGAGTTCATCGATACTCACCAACTTCTCGACGAAACGCAGTTTGGCTTTAGGAAAGGTCATGGAACTGAGACCGCTTTAATAAAAGCTTCAGATGAGATTAGAGCCATTATGGACCAGGGAGGTGTGGCTGTCCTGATTCTGCTGGATTTGTCAGCAGCCTTTGACACGGTCGACCATGATATTCTGGTCGACCGTGTCACAGCCCTGGGGATAAACGGTATGGCTAGAAATCTCATCTCATCTTTTCTTGCCTACCGTACCCAGACAGTGAAGTTGGGTAACTTCTATTCTCCTGTCTCTGCACTCCCCTGTGGAGTCCCACAGGGCTCCTCGCTAAGTCCAACGCTATTTAATATCTATGTAGCAGACTTAGCGAGGGTAATAAAGGCCCATGGGCTGCGACTTACATCCTACGCAGATGACACCCAACTGGTTCTGGCAATACACAAGGACGGCCCAGCGGTGGCAGCTAATTTCCAAAGCGCCATGCTTGCTGTCAGTACCTGGATGTCCTCCAACTGTCTGAGGCTTAACTCGGACAAAACCGAGGTTATGACCTTTGGTAATCTCTCCCCGGTTTGGTCTTCTGCCTGGTGGCCTGACCAGCTGGGCTCTCCTCCTGTCCCAGTTGATAAGGCCAGAAACCTGGGAGTCATTTTTGACAGCAAGTTGTCATTCAACCTTCATGTCAACAAGGTTGTGTCATCTGCGTTCTTTATTTTAAAGAAAATTAGGAAAATACTGCCTTACCTTCCCACCTCAGCTGGGAAGACCCTGGTCTCTACCCTAGTGTTTTCCAAAATCGATTATGGGAACGCCCTCTTCCTTAATACTCAGAAACTCGTTCTATCTAAGTTGCAGTCCATACAAAATGCTGCTGCAAGAATTCTTCTTGACATCCCCCGCCGCCAGCCAACTACTCCAGCCATTCGTCACCTGCATTGGCTAAGAGTAGAGGGCCGCATTAAATTCAAGGCCCTCTGCATTGCCTATAAGGCAGTGCATGGCGTCGGTCCAAAGTTTCTGATTGAAGCATTCCAGTTGTATAGCCCCAAGAGACAGCTGAGATCCGCCAACTCCTGCCTGCTTCCATTACCTCGCACGAGAACGGCAACCTGGGGAGACAGGCGCTTCCTGGTTGCCACACCTAAACTCTGGAACCTTTTGCCACTCACCATAAAAACTGCCCCCAATTTGATAAGCTTTCGTAGGCTCTTAAAGACATGGCTGTTCAATCAGTAATCCTGCGGTTTGGTCTCTCGTTTTTGTCACATGCGCCGAGACACCTTCGGGTATTTGTTTGCGCAATAAAAATCGCGAAATAAATAAATGAATAAAACTCATGCTGTAAGGACTAGAAGGAGGAAGACGGGTGAGGAGGTGATGTTTTTGTTTGTGTAGCGCTTGCTCTGCTCTATAGCTACCTCTAAGCACTATGAGGAAACGGGGAGTTGAGACGGTGAGATAAAAGATGGAAGGAAGATATTGGGGAGAGAGAAGAAGAAATCCTGATATATAATTTTGCGTACTTTAATAGCATTCATATTTCCATACGTTTGTTTCAAAGAGGTGAGGTGTACAGGAAGATAATGACATAAAAGGGAAGGAGAGAAAAGGAAAGCATGAGGGATGCTACTGGGAAATGGAAGGAGGAACAATGATGCTATGTGCTTATACAGCACTTATTCTGGCCTAAGATTCGAATAAAGGTCCAAGAGGGAACAGAATTTGAAATGGATACATGGATGTGAAGGAAGAACTCTGAGGAAGCAGAAGCTCAAAGAGAAAAAGTCATTAGGGCAAAGATCCTCAGAACAAACATGCTGAGAAAAGGTTCTAAAATAATGCCACATTTGGTTAGTTTCAGGCAAGGTAACCTTTCATTGAGTGACAAAAGGAGTGCACAGCATGTGAAAGGATACACATCTCATTTCCAGATGTGAACAGCTGGGGCGAGGGTGGAAGAAGAGACGAATGCAGCAGGGAGAGGGTAGACTGCAGGAAGTAGAAGATGAAAGCCCACAGTCAGTTCAGGCATCCTCATCCTGAGAGTTCCTAGGAAAGGCCTGCTGGACTGAGGTAGTGTCAGACCCGATGTGCAAGAGACTGTCTCAACCCTTCACAAGACTGACCATATAGGAAAAAAAACTCAGGATTTCAAGGGCACGCACCTTCTGCCAATATCTTCTTTCTCACAATGATATTTCAAGTGCTTTGAAGAGCCAACTGGTTGCATGCAGTGCTACATAAGTACTTCAAATTTGAGACGTGAAACCAGTGCTTGAGTTGCAAAAAAAAGAGCAGGGGCTTAAAGTTTTTCTTAGAACCTCACCGCCTGAGCTGAAGAATGCTGTGACTCCCAGACACCAAGGAGGCCTAGTCTTTGTTCCGCTGCATGCCTCTCATTCAAATCGATGGATGGCAATGCGTCCGTGAGACTAGCCCTGTGGTGGGGGAGGGACAGTTGTGAGAGGCGCCATGAGGAAACAATCTCTCGGCATGCTGTGGCGGGGGCGGGGGAGCGCATTCCAGGCGGGGGAGCGGACCCTTTGAAGTTTGATGCCGAGGCTGTGGCTACATGTCCACGCGCCAGTGGGCTTAAGCGCTTCCCCAAACGGATTCCATGGCGGCACGATGCACGTGATTGTGCGCGTGCTCGCCATGCAATCCACTTTTGGGAGCACTTTGAAATGCCCCTCTTACTAGAGTCTCGCAATGTGATTGCGTAAACGCAATAGCTAGGCGAGACCTAAAAAGCCAGACCTATTGGATTTGCCAATGCTTGTCGCTGTCTGCGGGCGGTCTAATGAAGTGAGCTTCCCCGTAAGAGTGGCACGGATCCCAGATGACCTATTCTTCACAGTGGCTCCTTCAAAGATGGTGTTAAGTCATCTCATGCAAACGTGCATTTTGTGAGAGTTTCAGTACACGCTGCACCAATAGTGACAAACAGAAGAGCTGGGTCACATCCCTCCCAACATCAGACTTTGCAGCCTTGACTTGCAGAAAGATATGCAATTCATGAGGCTAAGAACAACAGATAGATCTTGTTTTTTGGGGCACATGCTCCATGGCAGAGGGCTGCTATCACCAATGACAGGGAGCACCCTCGGGCCTTTTACTACAAAGAGAGGGGTGCAGGGCAGAGGCTCCATTTTGAGTCTTCGGCGACAGCCAACACCGCTGGGAATGCGCACATAAAATGAGGGGTGTGTACATTTAAGGCCGTTTAGCTTCCTGACCGAAACAATTGGCAATTTTTTTTATATCAGAAGAGTAGCTGAGATAAGATCTCTTCAAAAGAAGAGCCTGCACTTTTTAATATTTAAACATATTTGCTATACCGTGTGCTGAGCGATAGCGAATTAATGGGCGCACAGGGGTTCTAGTCTGATTTCTTCTCTGTTTTTTCACGGGCATAGGTTGGAGTCCTTCTATTGTGCATGTTATCGAGGATTTCAAGCGTTTGAGAAATGTATAACTGGCAATGGAAGGCGGCGGCTTACAATAATGTTGAGGTCAAGAGGAAGCCATAAAACACAAGCGATTTGAATTACTGCGCCCTATGTTATTGTTTCAGGCAGGTTAATTGCGCTCTTCTGTCAGACTTAATACAGAGGAGACAGCTTTGCCGCCAAAAGTTTGACTGGATGACATGCAATACTGTAAGTATATTTTTTATTTCCACAGACTTTGTAGCATTTCAGTCAGTACTCAGCACCAACAATGGTTTGAGCCCAGACTTTAAAAGAATAGCTCATGGAGGCATACCATAGAGACGTCTACATCTTACAAACACCTAATTCTGTATGTTGACATTGTATGTTTCTTTCTATATCTATTGTCCCGGCTTTGCATTTGACCACAATGTATGGAGCGGAGCTATCCTCTTAAGGACGAATCCAGAAACATATTCGGTGTTCAGTTTCTTGTTTTTAATTCTTGGCTTTGCTTTGCTGGCCGATATCCTTTCTCTTTCTTTATCTGTTGACCCAGCTTTGCATTCGACCACTGTGTGTGGTGTGGGGGTGTCCTGATAAGGACTAACCTAGAAGCCTATTTAATACTCGGGTTCTTCTTTTTGGGGCTTGGCTTTGCTACGCAGGGTGATATTCCTGAGGAAAGACACTCCATTGGGGTGGAACTGCTGGGCACACGGTGCAAGAGACTCATAGAGTTGCGCTGAGTCAGCTGGGATTTTTTTTACAGTTCAGGCCCTTCCTGTTTGTCACAGAAGGCGAGGGTCTTGTCAAGCACGGTGCCCTTCTTTTTCCATTCCCCATTGTGGGGAGCTGTGAACTATTTATGTATTGTACAAGAACCAAGGGTTATGCTTGGTTTTGGAAACCACAACCTTTTCTGTGGTTTGAAACACCTCTTCCAGCTCCACTTTGCATTGCCATGTATATGCCTAGGTATGTTTTATGTTTAAGGAGATCCGTATCTGATTATACTCTCGTTGTGGGTGCTGAGTGTAAAGATCTTGCTGCACAGGACTCTATTCTTTGATCCAGATTTGTCAGTGGGGCTATAGTTTCTTATGTCAGTCTAGAAGAGAATAAGCCTTTGGAGTTTGTGGGAACTCTTTCTCAAATGTGGTCATTTGTGGAGTCTCCGCAGTCGTAAAATTACCATTAGTAAAATTAAACTTGTAGATTTTGAATAACAAAAAAATAGTAAATTGTGTTTTCTATTTCTTATGGGATATATCTTTTTTTAGGTTCAAATATGTTTTGATTGTTGCATAATATGAGCACACAATAGCCAACCAATAAAAGGTTTGTATCACTTATGATCATGTTCCATGCTAAAAGGATGCAACCAAATAACTACCCCAACAACCCCTCACCCACATTTCTCTTTTTTTTTATAATTATGATGGGTTTATCTTGACACTGAAATACATTACATTTGTAACTTTTATGTAGCAAACACTGATGCATTAAATGCTATGCACTAGTATGCATCCTAGAAGGAGATGGGGCCGAACGACCAGAGCTGCCGACTTTGGAACTGACAAACCAGATATAAGTTCCAGTGTCTGTCCATGATTCTGGGCACATCACTTAGTTTCCGTGTGCCTAAAAAATGGATCTAA
The DNA here is from genome assembly GCF_964204655.1 of Triturus cristatus. Lineage (NCBI taxonomy): Eukaryota > Metazoa > Chordata > Amphibia > Caudata > Salamandridae > Triturus > Triturus cristatus. The sequence goes on from NC_140582.1 coordinate 794,952,862, forward strand.
TCTTGTGTAATGCAATCTGGTGCTCATGTAAAGCGCTCTTATGCCCTTGCGCCAAGTTCACGTTATAGAAAAACAAAAAAAATAAATAACAAAAAACAGTCACTCGTCTAGTGTGCCTCAAAAAGAGTTGTTTGTGGCGCCCAATTAGTGTAATCATTATTCTATAAGATTGAAGACCAATTTCCTAAGTTCTGAAATGAAAATACTGATTCATACAACATTTGTAATCATTACATAGAAATTAACCTTATTTAATTGATGCAATGTTTGCATAATAAATTATACACAACCTGGTAGTACTTTCTAGGTGTGTAGCACTTGGGTCACATTAATTGCATGATTCACGTTCACTTAATGATTGTATACAACAATTCATATCACAAAGTTCACCAGCTCACACTGTTACAAGGTCAAAAACGATGTATAATGTTGTGAAGAAAAGAGCAAAAAATGATACTGGAGCCATATAATCACAGCTTGAAAATTACATTTTTACTTACCATAACAAATATAATTCTCAATCCAGTTAAAACAAGTATACTGTATTTATCACAGAAAAATGGGGATATTAATCCAACAATGGTAAATACATACCTGTTTATTCTCAATATTTATGTTGAAGTATGTCAGTTCCGATCAAGCCCTTGGGTAAGTCTGAGCCTCTTAATCAAAAGACTACCACAAATTGCTTTACTTAATATAAAGTGCATTGTAAGTGCATCTTTGTGTGACTCCCTCATCCGCAATGTGATTTACACAAAGATGATTGGATACTGTACTTCGTTATTCTTGAATAGGGTTGGCCCCTGTCTGAAATGACACTGAAAGGGTAAAAATGTTGGAAGGGAATGTGCTGCATGTAAATACTGCTGGTTCACATTGATTCAAGCATTTCTCTCATCACTTTTGTGCTGTCTAAACCAGCCACTGTAAGGAAGGTATGCTTAGACACACGTCTGAATCTTACAATGCTAAATGTACTGAAGCAGCTCAACAGCATAACAATATATCAGGCGCCCTATTATGTAAAGGGTGCAATTTTCCTGATTGTTCCCGGTGCACCTTAAAACAGGTGCGCCAGGCACAAATAGGGGAAAGTGCTCTCTATTACATGGAATGCGCATCCATGTGAAACACGGAGCAGCTGCTTTAAAGCCACTTTGTGTTTTCACTGTGCAGGAGTCACCCGCCTGCACTTTTAAAGGGGATTAGAGATCCCCTTGCAGACGTGCAGTCAGTGACCACACCCGCCTGCAAGGGGATATATTCGGGGGTCCATGGGAACCCATTTACCCTTGCCAGAGGGCTGCAATCAGGGGGCACACTGACAGTGTGCCTCCTGAGAGCTTCTTTTCCTCTGTGCCGGCATCTGTAATACACCGCAGGTGCAAAGGGATTCCCTCATTTGCACAGGCCACACCTCCATGCAAATGAGGGAACGCCCTCTCGAGGAAGCGCTGGCACTGTATGTGCGCCAACGCTTTCAGTATTACAGAAGGAACCGTACAAGCATCTGCAGCTCCTTCTGTAATACTGGAGTGCTCCAGGGGCATGTAAATGGGGCGCAAACGCCCCTTGCGCCCTGTGGGCACTTTTGTAATACGGCTCCTGGTGTTGCTTGTGTGTCTTTTAAGAGGAAACCTTTTAGGGCAGAGCCAAGAGTGATTTGGATCATGTTAGGCATTGTTTGTAATGGGAGAGGTGACCTAAAGAACTAACCATGGTGCCTTGCCTGTGGTTCAGACGTATTGAAACATTTACAGCCAACACATTTGTGTTACCTTCATTCTACTATGGCGGGCTTATGCAGGTGCAGACTAAACAGTGGGTCCTATACATACATATAATTATGCATAGAAATTGAACAATGCACTGTAGAGGATGTGCGCTTCAATCCTCGTCCTGTGCTCAAGACCAAATTGGAGAACCTAAAGTAGCACTGGCAAAAATGCTGAAACCAGCCATGCTTCCTTCTTCACCTCACTTTATCTCTCTGTTTCCATCCATCCAATGTCTCTCTCGCCTCTCTCTGTACTCACTCTCTGGTCTCTCACTCACTCTCAATCCCTTTTCCCCCTCCCCCCCCTCTTTTTTGAAGCCCCTTTGCCTGCTGCAATTAGTTTGGTGGTGTGGGAAAAGGAAAGTGACAGAGGCACCAGCAGCGGTTCTGAGCTTTCACAACTGCTTCCAAGGACCCCAGCCCGCCTGAGAAATGCCAGGTGGAATAATAGGCAAGTACAGCCCTGCCTGCCCGTCCATGAGTGAAAGATAAAGGGGGGCATATTTACAAGCCCCTATCCCCACTGGAGTGTCACTTTTTTTTAAGCTATGGTGGCGTAGCACCATTTTCCATATTTACAAGGTGGTGCTAAGCCACTTAGCGTGGTTTAATGCCATCTTGTAAATATGCCCCTTTCCGCCCCAGTTCTCTGTGACAAAGGGGCGTGCAATGGCTGTTGCTGTGGGCGTTCCACTGCAACACCTATTACTTTTTTGACACCGACTCAGATTTTACAAGGCTGAGACAGCACCCAAAACTAACGCCATGGAATACGAGGCGTTAGAATGGCGATACGAGGAGCAGTTATCAATTTCTCTTCGTTTTTTGTTCTATTCATGTGTACTGCATTCTGCAGCACACATAGAATGAGCAAATCGCCATTATTGATTGTTTATGTGCAGGAAGGTGTCCCTTCCCACACATAAACAATCGTCCCTGCAACGCTGGCACCCTTGCAACATGGCGGCAGGGTGCCCGCCTCTAGGCAGCTTTCTTTTCACCAGTGCTAGGGTAAACACAACGGTGCACCGTATTCTTGTGAATACGGTACATCCCTATATTTTAAAAATGTCGGAGCACTGCACTGCCAAATTTGGTGCAGCACCGCGCTTCGACATTTTTTTATAAATATGCTCCACTGTCCAGGGTACGAGTCAGGGGTACACGTGGGTGATCGGCATCCGACCACAATTTTCACTATTTTCACAAGCATTTCCAAGAACCGGGACACTTTCAGCAGCGCCTGCACATTGTTTGCTTTAGATCCACAACAACGTGCAGGCGGGGACGAGATGGGGCTTTCTTATTTTAGACTCCTGCCGGGCCCATAAGAAAGGCCGAACCTGAGGGGTCATCAGGCCTCCTTTTGTTGAAATCTCCTGGCTGGGAGCAGAGGGGAAAACAAAGGCTTATACCTTATAGCCCTTCACCCATGCAAGAGAGGCAGCTTTTCACTTTATTCAGTCCCTATTTACAAGATATGCATACAGTGTAAGAATGTCAGATGCGTTGGCCTTTCCCTGTATTTACACAAAATAAATGGCATTTATATAGAGCTTACTACACCTGAGAAGGTGTTGAAATAATTAAAGTATCACTATTTTTTCTTGTAAAGCACTATGGGTAGAGGAAGTTTACGCTGACAAAAGGCAACACTGTTTTATGTGTAGCTTACAAAAGTGAGAATCTTCTGCCTAAATCGGGAGGGTTTCCCTGTATACTGGAAATATGCTCCAATGTACTCATGATAGACATGTTAATCATATATGTGAGGGCTTAAGATCTGATGTCATTTTTTGTGATGCCACTTCCTGTGATGTCACACGCCGTGATATCACGCACAGTGCTGTCAGACGTCGTGATGTCACGCGCTGTGATGTCACGCTCCGTGATGCCACTTGCATTCTGATTAACTAGGTTAGCCCCACCACTTCTTTCTTTAGGACTAGTGCCCTGCCACTGTCTATAAGTCATCAGACCCTTGTTTCTCTACCTATGTGAACCCCGTATCTCGCTGCACAGTAATGCCCGGCATTCAAAGGGATTGTACTCATTGTCTCCGCATCCTACAGTAAGGAGATTACCTTTGTGAATCAGGTGACTTGGTGCCCTGAGGGCCTATTATAAGTCTGTAATCTACGCCCCGTGTGTCTCAGAGTTGTGACAACCCAGGAGTGATCAGCTGAAAATATTAATAAAAATCTCATGGATACCTTCCCTTGCCTCGTGCTAACCAGTATCCACTGGCACACACTAGAACCTTTTTAACATGGGGCACATCATTCTTCCAAACAGAAACAAGCAACGACCCCCTCAAAAAGAAGCACAGATGTCTCACACACCACGCTCTGAATGCAACATATAGGGAGTGAATCTAAGGAAGTCGAAAGAAACAAGAATGCATGGATGCCTGTGAATGTGGAAGCTCAGTCAAATGCTCTTTAGCAATATTTGCTGTAAAGTTCATGGAATGTATTGCACATGGGGTGAAATGCTCAAAAACACTAGAAAACTAGATGGAGAGTTGGTAAACAGCAGTAATCGCGGTTTCTTTATTCGAGAAGTGTAAGTAGAGATCAGCTGGGCTAAACAACAACAAAATTATTCTCGCACCCAGTTCTGGTGCCCAGCATATTTTTAACGGCTCTCGGTTGAACAATAAATGTGTTTCTTATGTGCGGCGGTGCATATTGTATTTGAAGCAGTACATGATTCGCCACACTGTGATCGTGGCAACTCCATGCCCACGTGCGCATGAATGGCACCTGAGCCGGAACAGATCACTGACAGCTTCTCTCAGTTTAAGAACAATGTGCCACGAGGGCCCCGTGTGACAGTCAAAGCACTTCTCATTATGGCACAGCACAATTGTGCTCTTGACCACGCTCTTCATCTCGGCAACGCAGCTCAGCCTGTCTCCTAGGAAACAGTACGCGACTGCATCTTCACACAATTGTAGGTAAAATAATCCCATTGAAGATAGTCGACTTCTAATAAGCAGCGGTAACAAGGCTGTGGCTAAAAAGTAATGGCTAACGTGTTTCTGAACGAATTAAAAACGTAGTAGAAAAAAGTCACATTTTATCCACCCTTCTCATTTATACAAAATGTAACCCTTACCCTAACACCTCACATTTACTCCTACCACAACCCAAACCTAGCACTTTTCCCTTTCCCTGTCCCTTAATTTAGTCCTATCCCAAACCCTGACTTTAATCCCAACCATTATTTTAGCCCTTAAACCACCCCTTTCTTGAATTTTAACCTTACTTGACTTCAAATAGGCAGTGGTCAGAAGGCTGTGGCTAAAAAGTAATGGCTAACATGTTTATAAACAAATAAAAAAACGTATTGGGAAAAACGTCAAATCTGATCACCTATACAAAATGTAACTAACCCTTAGCCAAACACCTCACATTTACTCCCACCAGAACCCAACTCCAGCACTTTTCTCCCTCCCTGTCCCTTAATTTATTCCTAACCCAAACCTTGACTCTAATCCTGTCCATCACTTTGTACCTCCAGATTTCATTATATATCACCAGAGCACAATATTGCTCTACTTCAGTGGTCTCAAGGAAGTAACACCTTCTTCATGCCAGCGAAGGCCGGATGGGGTTTTTATTCCACCGCGCAGTCCCCGGGTACTCTGGGGCCCTTGGAGACCTGTTTTGAAAGCCCATGGCCGTCCCTGTGGCCCTGCCACTTTCCCCAGCTCCATTGGGTAGCATAAACCAAACGCCGTTGGGGAGCAATGGAGCTCCGTACAAAAGGTGTAAACTCTACGATATGATTCATGATGTCTTACAAAAAATAGAAAATGCACAGGTTCCTACTGTGAGGGCGGGGAGGGATCTGTGAAGAGGTGGGTCTTCACTTTCTAATGCATTAACTCACCAGTGGAACAGAGGCAGGCATGAATATGACTAAAAAGAATGTCAAGTCCAAGAACAGGGAAACCCAGGCGAGATGAAACCAAAATGTTTGGGGGTGACTCTGCAGAGAGGACTATGTCCAACAATGACTTTGGAGGTTTATGAGGAGAAAGGATATCCAGGGCCCCTAGGAGCCCGCACTGTCACTGGCTTTGGTGTGGAGAGCAGGCTGAAGGAGGGGAGTCTCGAAGTGATCTGGTGCACAGACCTCGGGAAGAGGTAGAGGTGTTGGGAGATTTTTGAGGACCTTGGTATGAGGTGCCTATGACCCACTTCCACTTTGGAAATGAAGAGTGTTGCCAATGAGTCACAGAAGGCTTCGGGATGGATGTTACCAGGAGTGGTTACTTTTCGGTTCTGGAAATCATTGCTGATGTTGTAGAGTTCTCTGTATGGGCACGTGTGTCTTTTCCTTCATGGTGGTGGCTTTATCTAGTCTACAGTGCAGTTGGAAGCAGAGCTTGCCAGCCTTCTTGTTGTGCTTCTTCCAAAGTCTTTTGAGGTCTCTAGTTTCAGTCTATACTTGCTTTAGTTATTTTAAAAACCATCCACTCTTATTTCACTTCCCAGAAAGTGTGACGATCCTAGGTGGGATCAGAGAGTTGAAGATGGACATTAGCCAGTAGTTAAACTAAGTGTGGGGGCAGTATAGGCACCCATCCTCATGTGGGCTGCCATTCCCCTCTCAAAGTGTTCATTGCTTCTGCAGAGAAACACAGAGCTGCAGTTTGAACTGCCAATAAGGGTTTTTCAGCAGCTTTCTCTCCAGCACATGTACCAAATTTGGGGTTGAGCACATGCACTGGAGACAGTGCAGTATTTTGGTAATTGAGAGAGCAGCTCTGGGCTCTATTGGGCGCACTCAATGAGTCTGTGCACCTTGTCAAAGTGAGGCCACGTGGTTCTGTAATCCAGTCCCAACGGTTCTCTGAGGAGGTTTTCTCTCCACTGTCTAGCGTACAAATAAATCTTTGGTAAGAATTAAAATTGCATTTTGTGGTAAATTTAACCAATTTAAGTCAAGACTGCTCCTGTAGTTGGGTTGAAGACAAAGAATGTGTTTTCCACTCAGTAGATAGACCATGATTGAAATTTGGAACCTAGAAACTGCATTAAATATTGTTAAATCATCTTTAAGTTAAATTGGACTGTGGTTAAAACACCAACAAGCATACAGTGCCTCTATTGAAAACAGTGTATTAGATCAATTACAATCACAAAAGAACACACTGTCATTTGTGGGAATGAGTGGCGCATGTCAATCAGAGTAATATTTCAAAATGGCAGTGTCCCCAGTACATAAAGGCTCATGGCACCGCACACAAGGCTAAGATATGCAGGTAGACGGGGCACTCTATAGCCTAAGGTCTTGATTACAAGTGGCCTGTGTCAGATGCGATATAACTAGCACCCCTGATGAAATCTAATACTCACGCATTCAGAATTTATTGGGCGCAATCATTGTTTCCTTTTAAGACTATTTGAGCAATAACACATAGATTTTGGGGCTGTAGTCTCGAATATCGAGTAAGGAATCTTTTTTTACCTTAATATTGTAGCCAAAATATCGAGGACCAAACCATAGAAAGGTAAGAGCACATGGGGTAGTATAGATGTACTATTCCTAACTCCACGTCTATGTACCTTGAAGATATATATTGTCATGATACATATATGTGGACTTAGGTATAGAAAATCTATACATACTTACCTGTCGATATTTTGGTCCTCAATATTATGGCCACTATATTAAGGTATAACGAGATTCCCCACTAGATATTGAGGACCCAAACCATATTCTGGCTCTTACCTTACTGGAATCTGCATGTCCTGGTAAATAACAGGCCTTTTTTCTCCATTAAATTCTATCAGGCTTGTCATGCTGAAATCTAACAAGGGTAGAAACGTTATCACTCCCTATAGTTACCAGGTGCGATAAACATTGTATCACTTATATTTGCAGTCCCTTTACAAATAGGTGTTTGCATAGGGATCATAAATTTAACAGGCCCACAATTTTCATCATGTGTTATGTAACAGATGTGTTTTCTCAAAGGACAGTCTATAAACAGTGATAAAGTTGTAGAAATATGTTTCTTGTCTTTACTCGATGAAGGTATTTTTTTTTAAATAGTTGATACATGTTTTGCAATATCAACATAAATGCTTCTCAAATCCGCAGTGTATCATTGGCAGGGCCCGTGGAATTATGTGATTCTACAGTTGTGGCGTTTTCAGCATAGTTATGGATTTTCCATTTGATGCGCAAAACATGGTTTGATGCATAATTTGTTGATTTTAACAACATATTTTAGTTGCTAGCTCGAACGGATCAAAAGTTACTTAAACCGCAGGGACACATGTTGCCGCACAGTGGAAGGCCCTTTGCAAAGGCTGGCTGGGCACCTTTCAGATGCCTATTGCTGTATTTTGGTGTTAAACTGGTACCAAGGAGGTGGAAACGTTGCCAAGGTGTGTAAAAATAATGAAGTAACACTATCACACAATGTTCCGCATTACATCGCATAATTTCAATGTCCCTGATGCATAATTTAGTCAAAACTGCTGCATAATTTATTCCTCCCTGGCTGCATAATTGCATTAACGCTGATCATAGGACGTCCTGAAGATAAAAATTGAAAAATACCACATCTTCTTTTATTAATAATTATAACATTGTATTGCAGTCTTATTTCCTCATCGCAAGAACTTGTCTCGACAAGTCCTTCACAGTTTATACAGGCGAGAGGAGCTTTTCCCTTTATCTTTGTCAAGGTTGTGCCTGCCATTTCATCAATCAATGCCAGCTCTAGTAGACCAGTTAAAAGCAGATATCTTATAGGAGTGTGATTGCGCCCTCATAGGAAGGCACACATACAATGTTTGTCTTTAATGTGGCCCAAGTAGACCCTTGAAGTTGCACTAATGAACCGTAAGGTCTGTCAAACTCTGATATCAAGAACCTTCTCAAGACGGGATGGCTGCAATGGTTGGACATGAATACAAGTTAAATTGTTAGAATTATGAATTTAACACATTGATAACGTGTCTTCGGGTGCAACGACGATGTGCATCAATTGTCGCTAACACGTTAAGTGGGAAATAAGAATTTCTTTCCAATATTTTATCTAGAAAAGTTGGTGTATCTGTCACTGTTGTTCAGCTAAATTCTCTTAACATGATTATACTTGTATCTATTTTTTAATAGAGGACGCCATTGCAGTCCTTAGGAAACTGTTACCACAGCCGTATGATTGAGAACCTCATATACAACGAGTAATGCTAAGGAGTAATTGTTCTCGTCTGCCCTTTAGGATGGAGACAAAGCACGTCCACCTTTACACGAATTTCCCACCACAGCCCTCCACTAATGATCCGTTTTCTGAACATTACTGCAACTGCTGCGATCTTGTCAGTTTCTTTAGTTTAGGCCATCAGGCACACAAACCTCCTTTGCCGTCAAAAAACTCCACTTGAATTAACTTGAATTGTATACGTTTTTATTTGTATGGATAACAAAATATGAAGTCTCTTCGAACGACTTGCAACTTTTATCCGTAGAAGATATTACACTTATATCTTAGCATCAAACATTTCATGGAATCGATCGAAAACCCTGCTTGCCCCCTCTGCCCCACAGTTCCTGTTTGTTGTTAACTGCTGAAGAAAAGCAAACTTCCAATTAAAGATGTGTCGAGAACAGGTTGAAGGCTTCTGAGCACTCGTGGAAATGGGGCAGGCGGTGGACAGACACCTTGCAGGTTGTGAAGGGAAGTGAGGCGCGTGGATAAACACGGCTCTGCGCCTGTGTTTACAGCGTGTGTTTTATGCCACACTCAGGAAGTGTCACCCAATAAAATGATCGCTTAAACTGCAGACACTCAAATGTGTAAAATATAGTTTTGCCTCGAGGTGAATGTTGCACAGGATAAGCAGGTTTAGTTGTTTATCATGTGTTTTAAATAAACTAAACTCACCTATGATTACAGGCTTTCAGTCTTTTTCCAAGACGATCAGACACTGGACTCATACGGACCCTCTGGTAATGTACATTTTTCATATAATGGAAATATAACCATTGAGCATCTGCATTTGCTTAAACATCGAAAACGAAAGTTAACTCTTGGCCACATTCGGGTATGTGCTCTGCTCTCCTAGTGATTGTGCTTTACATATGCCAGCCCAGACTGACTTACGATAAAAGTACCTTCACCTTCGTGCACCAGTGCATGTTGAAATCCTACTAGAAATATGCACCCCTCAAAAATTCTACTCATTTTACAAGCAACATGTGCTCAAGTCACACAAGCATTTATGCACACAGGAGTCCTCTTTGACATGCCTTTGTGACTCAGCCTTGAAACCTCCAACTCTAAAACTAAAAATGCAAACACTGCACAGTCCTTTTATTTGTATTAATTGTATATAAATATTTCCTGAATATTCCAATTCTAGATGTTTTTGTGCCACTTCTCAAAGGCAGGTAAGAGTACGCAAATGAGTAATACCAGAGTACTACTATGAGTACTCCAACATGCGTTTGTGAATAGATCCTGTAGTGTTTGAAAAGTTGCAACCCTGTGTTTTCTTAATACTTCCCAATAAAGCCACTGGCTGTGTCAGTTATAGGGTATAATTATAGGTGCCTTTTTTCCCTTCTTCTCTTTTTCTTTCTTCTCTCCCTCTTTATATAAACATATTATTATCTTTTATCGCATGGTTTTTATTATCTCTTACATATTTTATACATTGTTTTACCTTTATTCCTAATATTATATTATAGCATTATATCTGTTATTTGAATGCTTCATTACTCTATACATGCTCAATAAAAACTATTAAAAAATAATTATAGCTGCCCTACTTGAGCAGTACCTTTTAGCTCAAAGCGACGAAAGAGCAGAATACCTTTGATCATATTTGCAGGGACACAAACACATTGCATGGGGACAGATTGACGACTGATATTAAGTTCCCTCCATTGACCACCTTACATTTATTCACTGACACTCCTTACCCCTCACTGTATAGCCAGGTCCTAAAGCAGTATTTCATTCTCTTCCCAGTGTTCTGCAACATGTTGTCAAGTATTTTGTGTTGTAAAGTAAGACACATTTTAGAGAGATCCTGGGCATAAAGTAAAAACATGAATAATCAGTCTAAAATGATTTTTCTCTTAAAACAGTGATGAAATATGCGTGCTGAAGTTCAGGAGGGTTTCTTGATAATCTTCAATAAATACTTTACACATAGAAAGTTCACCTGGGCTCTGCACACAACGATGCACCATCGAAATGTGTCCACCTCCAATAGAGTGCTTGCTTGATCCGATATTGTGCTGGGATTATAAGAAGCAAAAATTGGTTTACAGGAGATCCTGTTGTAATTCGCCAAACCATATGACATTGAGCCATTGGCCCTGTCTGAAGTACAAATTATTAATATAATTCAAACACGAACAAAAAAGGTCGAGACAGAAACAATATGCTCAGAATTCATTCTTATACAATGTTTTAGCCGTAAAAGGTACAGTGATGCAAGATAACTGCTATAAAAATCTTGCTTCCGGACTTTGACAAAAGAGCAAGAAAGTGAAGACTAAAACTGCTAAACGTGGAAAAGAAAAACAAAAAGGGGGAGGTGAGCAGATGGGCAGTGGTCACCAAGCACAAAAACAGAACAAGAATCGGCAAAGTCAATAGGTCTCGCCCTTGGGACCTGTTGGCTTTGCCAATTTTTAGGGCTCGCGCCCTTCGTTGTCGGGCGCAGAACTGCTCGCGCAGGCGAGAGCCCTTTTGTAGGGGGTTTAGAAACAGAGCCTGGAATCACACACACTCGTGCGTTTGCTTTTCTTTTTGGCATCCGTGATTGGTCTTTGAGTGCATTTTTTTCTCAAAGACGGCACGCAATAGGCCAAAGGCGGACGCCCATGGCCTATTGGTGTCTATTACGCTCACCAAAGGCCATGTGGTTTCAATTATCGTGCGCAGACATGGGTGCGATAATTGAAAACACATGTTCGCTGTGGCGCGCGCGCACCACTCGCGGGCGTGTGTTTTTTTACAATAGCGATCGCAAAAGATCGCTTTCAGGGCCGCTTGTTGCTTATTGTTTCAGTTTTAAATGCCTACTTGCTCTATCTAAACTTGCCATTTTTGTTTGAAACGTTTTATAAACAGATAGTTGTGAAATATCAGTTTGCCTAACTGGCGTTGAAGGTTTTACAGTCCGAATAAACATATGTTTGTGTCACAGTTCCTTTTGTGCTTCTGTAAATGTTAAATTCTCTCCGTTTTGGTGGAGATGTGTCAGACAGTCGGACATTTCGTGGAGGATTGTTTTGTCTGGAGATTATCTTCAACAAGATACTTACCTGCGAGCATTTTTCCAATGCTGGAACATTTCGTTATTGCTGTCTGAGTGGAAATATTGCAGCAACTGGGATATCATCTGGGTCCTGCGGTGTGACCTTCAGTTTGCTGCCTGTCAACGGGCGGCACGTAGCCCGTGCCCTATCAGAAGCATTTGTCAGTTGGGACTGTCAGGTCACAGAGCTGCCAGGCTGTGCACTGCGGGTTTCCCGGCTCCCTTAATATAGAAAGGCCCAGCAATCTAGAAGCAGATCATGTGAAGTGTCTGATTTATTTTATGTTGATAATTTCAAAATGCTTCAGGTATTGTGAAAGGTTTCTCAATATGGTCGTTCTCTCTGTCTCAAGAATTATCCCTTCAGTCTTCACATTCTATTAGCATCACCTTCCTTCTCCCATCTTCAGTTTTTTTTTTATCTTCCAGGTTTATATAGAGCAAACTCGAACCAAGGGCATTGGAGCGCTTTGCAGAAACATCCGAATTGATTACCCAGGGCCACATTATTATTTTTTGTTATTTGTTTTTCAGGGATGGGGAGATTAAGTGATTGCCCTGAATCACAAGATGGCGAGCCTGCGCCAGCTCCCTTACCCCCATTTTATGCTTCTCGTGTGTAACCATGCAATGACGTCGCTAAACTGTCATTTAAGTGCACAAATGTGAGTAGCTCCCAGAAGAGTTAAGCTAACTGTAACCATGTCAGCCATTTCCCACCATTGAAAATCACACGTGTACACTTGAGGTCTTCACTCGTGAGTTTGCTTACTGATCATGGCTTGCATCCAGGGCACATTGTTACCGAATACTATACTGAAAAGCCCCACATAGAGGTGTTGTCACTGTTTCAGATGTCCAGCATTTACAATGCAATAGGTCTCGCATGATTAAAGTTTGAGCCATTGGTGTTGCATTATTTAGCAAAACCAATAGCTCAAACTTTAATAATGCGAGACCTATTGCATTGCAAATGCTTGTTTATTTAGGCATGCTGTACAGCATCCCTGGTGCTATATAGCAAGGCTAAAGAGGAAACCAAAAAAAGTCACTATGACATGGGCTCAGTGATTATGTCATTTTGTAGCCATGTGCACAATAAGATTAAGTGGGCAGTAACACGAAGGACGGGAAGAAGTACATGACACAGGTGAGAGAGAGCAACGTGGAGCACATGGGAGAGAAGCATATGGGTGAAAGCAAACAATGGGTAATTTGGGGATAAGCACATAGGCACGAAAGCAATGTGGGGTAGAAGCACACAGGCAAGAGAGAACAACATGGAGCATGATGGAGGAAGTAGTGGCCGGTGTCAGAGCAGAGGTGCGGGAAGGAGAGAGGGGAAGACGATGAACAATGAAAAAAAGGATTAGAAAAAGAGCTTACCTGCAGCCCGCCGCATCTCCTTCTTCTGCTCCTCTTGTGGCTCCACTGCAGGCAGAGACCTCCAAACTCCCCTACAGCCAATCCTAAAGCTGCTCTCATGCATGACAGCAGAGTCAGGATTGGCCTGAACGTCTTTGATGCACACTCCCAGGGAGACTGGGAGCCTGTGCTTTGCTGTCTCCAAACCAGCAATGCAGCTGGGTTGGATAGAGCATCAATGCACATGGCGGTTTGGACGGCCTGAGACGGCCAACCAAACCGTCATGCGCATTGATAACAGTGTATACCGCTCCTCCTGGGTGCCTGTTAACACCCTGGTTCCACCCCCAAGACTCCTTTACACAAAATAAAGTGATAATAAACGCAGGGCAATTATTGTTTAATTTTGTTATTTTTGCGCTGTGGGCAGGTGGGGGGCAGACAATCTTCCATCATAGCGGACGAGGTGCCCTTGATGGGGGACGGGAAACACAAGGGAGACAGCTGAAAAACACATACACTCTTGTGAAGTGTTTAACAGAAAAGAAAAAAGTAGTACCAGAAATTAAGCAGTAGAAGGACTAAAGTAATGAGGCTATGCTCAGGAAAGGGACAAACACCAGAAGAATAAGGGAAGTCCACACCAGTGAATACATAAAAAGCAAGGAAATGAGACTGACAATGAAGCCAACAAAAGGTAGGCAATGGGCAGGCACTAAGCCCACTGCAAGTTAAGCTGACAGTAGGTCTTTTCATAAAAAGACAGCTTAAGCTGTCTAGGAGGTGAGACCTAAAAAGAACCGAGAAGGTTGCAGAGGGACAGGGGTTGAAATTGGGGTGCTTCTTTGATTTCCAGCATACAGAAACACAAACACTTTTCTTTTTTTAAAATTACATGTATTAATTAATTCATGGTTAAGCGGACTCGGAGTAATTAATGCAAATGTTCCCCTAGATTTCAAATGAACTATGAACATGCCTTCCCAAGAATTCTGCATTACCTGGGTGAAAAAAATCCTGGACGGCGGTCTGCCAGCATGGCTGTACGCTAACTCTCCAAGAAAGGACTACAAATAATATCATTAGTCCTTTTACTTGATAAACAATTAAACTAGACCCACATACCAAAATCCATCAAAATGTGTATTTTATCAACATACACTTCTCATTGTAAAACAGACCTAAAAATTGCAGTCCATTTCCTAGTGCAGGACACATCAAATGGTCTCCCCAGAAACGGTCTGTACTTTAAAGACCAGTGTTACATGTAGCTGTAGGCCTATCTAAAGAAATTACCACATATCCCCCTTCTTGCCTCACTAGGGTCACTCCATTAGGGAGCAACTTGCTCTTTAAAAAAATGGCTTAACTTACAAAGTGATTTATTTATTTTAAAGGATAACCCTGGGCGTGGTTCGCGAAGTAGCGCTACGCGTAGCTACGCAAAGTGCACTTCGCACTACGCGAGCTACGCGTAGCACTTCGCGAACTGCGTAGTACCCTGTTCGCACTGTGCAAGATGCCGTTTTCAATGATTGCACAGTGCGGACAAGCATCCGGCACTGTGCAATCATTGAAAACGACATCTTGCACAGTGCGAGCTGTAGTTTTCTGCCACTCGAGTAGAATTTTACTCGAGCAGCAGCTTTCTCAACGCGGACTGGTAGTTCCTCATCGCGAGCGGTCGCGAGCATACGCGACCACTCGCAATGAGAAACCTGACCTCCCCGCGTTGAGAATCTCACCGAGAGGTTTATTTTCCACGCTCGCGATCGCCAACTTGATGTTGCTGATCGCGAACGAGGAAAAAGTCTCGCCGGGATGTCATTTTGCTTGCTCGCGGTCACCAACTTGACGTTGAGGACCGCGAGCAAGCAAAAAACAAGCATTTGCAATGCAATAGGTCTCGCATTTATAAGAGTTTGAGCTATTGGCATTGTAAAATTACAATGCCTTTTATTTATGTTTTGGTTTTAAAACAAATTAAAGGCATTGTCATTTACAATGTCAACAGCATAAAAGCAGTGTGTGGAGTGCAGCAGTGTGCGGCGTGCAGCAGTGTGCGGCGTGCAGCAGTGTGAGGCGTGCAGCAGTGTGCTACATGCAGCAGTTTGCGGCGTGCAGCAGTGTGCGGCGTGCAGCAGTGTTTCGTGTAGCAGTGTGAGGCATGCAGCACTGTGACGTGCAGCGGCGTGCAGCAGTGTGCTGCGTGCAGCAGTGTGCGGCGTGCAGCAGTGTTTCGTGTAGCAGTGTGAGGCATGCAGTACTGTGGCGTGCAGCGGCGTGCAGCAGTGTGCGGCGTGCAGCAGTGTCGTGCAGCATGCAGCAGTGAGTAATGCAGCAGTGAGTAATGCAGCAGAGTGTGGCGTGCAGCAGTGTGCCGGTTGCATCAGTGTGTGCCGTGCAGCAAAGTTTCGTGTAGCAGTGTGTGGCGTGCAGCAGTGTGTGGCGTGCAGCAGTGTGCGGCGTGCAGCAGTGTGCGGCGTGCAGCAGTGTGAGGCATGCAGCAGTGTGTGGCATGCAGCGGCATGCAGCAGTGTGTGGCGTGCAGCAGTGTGAGGCGTGCAGCAGTGTGAGGCATGCAGCAGTGTGAGGCATGCAGCAGTGTGTGGCATGCAGCAGTGTGAGGCGTGCAGCAGAGACACGTGGAGGGTGAGGAGAGACACGTGGAGGGTGAGGAGAGACACCTGTAGGGTGAGGAGAGACACGTGTGGAGGGTGAGGAGAGACACGTGTGGAGGGTGAGGAGAGACACCTGTGGAGGGTGAGGAGGAGACACCTGTGGAGGGTGAGGAGGAGACACATGTGGAGGGTGAGGAGGAGACACATGTGGAGGGTGAGGTGGAGGGTGAGGAGACACGTGTGGAGGGTGAGGAGAGACACGTGTGGAGGGTAAGGAGAGACACGTGTGGAGGGTGAGGAGAGACGTGTGGAGGGTGAGGAGAGACGTGTGGAGGATGAGGAGAGACACGTGTGGAGGGTGAGGAGAGACACGTGGAGGGTGAGGAGAGACGTGGAGGGTGAGGAGAGACACGTGGAGGGTGAGGAGGGTGAGGTGGAGGGTGAGGAGAGACACGTGAAGGGTGAGGTGGAGGGTGAGGAGAAACAGAGTTGGAGGGTGAGGAGAGACGGAGGTGGAGGGTGAGGAGAGACGGAGGTGGCGGGTGAGGAGAGACCGAGGTGGAGGGTGAGGAGAGACGGAGGTGGAGGGTGAGGAGAGACGGAGGTGGAGGGTGAGAAGAGACGGAGGTGGAGGGTGAGGAGAGACCGAGGTGGAGAGTGAGGAGAGACCGAGGTGGAGAGTGAGGAGAGGCGGAGGGTGAGGAGAGACCGAGGTGGAGGGTAAGGAGAGACCGAGGTGGAGGGTAAGGAGAGACAAAAAGAATCGAAACAATACAAAAGTATTTTCCAAACTCGTAAATAACCACGGGCCAAACAACTGATCTGCAATGAAGCATCCGAATCCGGTATATCATGACGTTAACCATGCAATAAAAAATAAATTTTAAAAAAACACCCAAAAACACGTATACACCATGTTGACCCTTTTCCATGCAACGTATTCTAAAACGCCATTCAAATTCATACATTCACAGCAAACCTGTTCACAAGAGTGACAGAAAATGTGGTATTAGTGTTACATTTTTGTTTACATCCATACCCGCTCACTTATATAATTAAAGGATTCATGACCACACGGTTAAACAAAACGTACTGATTGGCCTTGCCGTGAAGGAGAAACACGTGTTGACACACACTCCCGATCTGTGAAACGTTCACCCCACTTTCTCGAAATTGAAACCAGTGCATGTGTCCGACGAACTTCCTGCCGCTTATCTGAATGCACCAGTGGCAGAAGATAGTCACGATCTTGCAACAACACAATTAAAGGGAGGCATGTCTGTCTCTCCCCACCGCCACATGTCTCTGAGTCCTACTGTCTCATGCGAGATCTCCCTCTAGGAGACAGCTGACACCGACTCTTCCCCTGAGACAGTACAGGAGATGCGTGTGCGTGCATAGTGTGTGTGTCTATATGTATATATCTGTGTGTGTATGCATGTGTGTGTGTTTGTATGTGTATATGTTTGTGTATGCATGTGTGTGTTGGTGTGCAAGTATGGGTGTGTCATTGTGTTCATTTGTCTTCATGGATGTGTACACATATGTTTGTGTGTATACCTATGTCTGTGTATGCATGTTTGTGTGTATGTATATGTGTTTGAGTATGTTGGTGTGCGTGCTTGTTTATATGTGTATGTGGGGTTGGTGTGTTGGTGTGCATGTATATGCATATGTTTATGCATGTCTGTGTATGTTTGTATATGTTCATATGTGTGTGTAAATGCATGTGTGTGTTTGTATGTGTGCATAGTTGTGTATGCATGTGATCAGAGGGAAGAGTGCACTTGAGGGCAAAAAGGAAAACATACAGGGAAGAGTATATGAGGGCAGAGAGAAAAATACAGAGGGAAAAGCACGTGAGGGCAGAGAGAAAAATAGAGAGGGAAGAGTCCATGTGAGGGAGGAGAGAAAAATAGAGAGGGAAGAGCTCATGTGAGAGCAAAGCGAAAAATACAGAGGGTAGGGCGCATGTTAGACCGGAGATAAAAACATAGAGGGAAGAGAGCATGTGAGAGCAGAGAGAAAAATATAGAGAGAAGAACACATGCGAGGGCAGCGAAAAAAATACAGAGCGATGAGCACATGTGAGAGCATAGAGAAAAAATGCAGAGGGAAGAGTACATGTGAGGGAAGAGAGACAAATACAGAGGGAATAGCATGTGTGAGGAAAGAGAGAAAAAATGGAGAGGGAAAAGCACATGTGAGGGCAGAGTGAAAATAAAGAGGGAATAGCACATGTGAGACCAGAGAGAAAAACATAGAGGGAAGAGCATATGTGAGGACAAAGAGAACAAGTACAGGCTATGCCAAGCGGAAGTGATCGCGTTTGCGATCAAACATCAAAGCGGCGAAAGTGAAAGTAATCGAGCAGAGCATCAAAGGGCTGGGTGAGAAGGGAGGGGGGAATGCAAGGGTCAAAGCGGCTAAAGTGAAAGTAATCGAGCAGAGCATCAAAGGGCTGGGTGAGAAGGGAGGGGGGAA
Source organism: Triturus cristatus (assembly GCF_964204655.1). Lineage (NCBI taxonomy): Eukaryota > Metazoa > Chordata > Amphibia > Caudata > Salamandridae > Triturus > Triturus cristatus. The sequence continues at coordinate 794,971,413 of NC_140582.1, forward strand.
TGCAAGGAGCAGAGAAGCAGCTGTGCACGTGCACGCCATTGTGCACTCAAGCCCTAGGCCAGCAAAACCATGTGGGTAGCACTTTTGAAAGCCCACTTACAAAATGTCTCAAAGAGACAGCTTTCGCTGTCTCAGCGAGACCTAATGACCGCTGCACTATGCTACGCTACGCTACGCGTGTTTATACTGTGCTATGTGCAATTCGCGTAGTGCGTAGTAGCGCAAACATCGCAAACTATGCGAGCGTAGGGTAGTGCTTTGCCCAGGCTTAATTTATATAGCGCTGGCTAGACCCAGGGGTATCAGAGAGCTTTACAGGAGTGTGAGGAGGTAAAGTACTAAGAACACTTGATCGAAAACATTGCAATAAGAACCATTATACCGAAGGAAGCGGATAAATACGAGTGCTATTTACAAAAGTACCATATTAAACTAAAGAGGGCAGTAAGTAATTAGGCTAGGGTGGGTGGGTGAAAGAGAAAAAGAAAAGGTAAAGGAGGGGGACAAAGAACAGTTGATCAGAAACATTGCAGTAAGAACCATTATACCAAAGGAAGCAGATAAATACGAATGCTATTTACAAAAGTACCATATTAAGCTAAAGAGGGTAGTGAGTAATTAGACTAGGGTGGGTGGGTGAAGGAGAGAAGAAAAGATATAGGAGGGGACAAAGAGAGTAGGAGTTAGGAGAACAGGAGAACAGTGGGAGGCTGTGAGTACGGCTAGATGTCATCTGTAAAGATAGAGGCAGGGAGGGGGATTAAGGGAGAGGGGAGAGAGTAGCATGAGGGAGGGGAGTTAGGAGTGAGAATGGGGAGGAGAGAGAATTGGAGGTCAATAGAGGGCAGCCTGAAGGGGGTACAGAGTGGGAGTCAGTGTCAGAGGTAGGTATTAAGGACCCCAATATTTGTTGAGGAGGTGCAGTTTAAGGTCTTTTTTGAAGTTGAAGTAGGAAGGGTTACAGCGTAGGTCTTTAGGCAGAGAGTTCCAGATAGAAGGAGCGTTTCCATAGAAGAAGCGAGCTTGTGTGCATTTCTTCTTTTGCAGAGGGGGACTAAGAATGAGGGCATTGGTGCTCCTCGTCGGTTGGGCGCAGCCCGCTTTGTGGAGTTTGTCTGAGAGGTAACGTGGGATGTTTTGGTGAAGGGCTTTGTGCGTGATGCATGCAATCTTGTAGGTGGATCTGCCTTCAATGGGTAGCCATTTGAGGGTTTTAAGGGTGGGGGAGATGTTGTCGAAACGTTTGTAGTCTGAGATAAGTCTAACAGCTAGGTTGAGTACAGATTTGAGTGGTGAAAGGTGGACTTTAGGTGTTCCAGCGAGGATAGCGTTACCATAGTCGATTCTCGACAGGACCAGAGATTGGATAACAGATTTGAAGTCATCAGCCGGGATGAAGGGTTTAATGTTCTTGAGATGACGGAGGGTGAAGAGTGCTCCTTTGGCTGAGGTTTTTATGTGGGAAGTAAGGACAAGGCTATTATCAATGGTGATGCCTAGAGATTTAATTGAGTTGGAAGTAGTGAGAGAGAAGTTGAGAGCATTAAGGTCGGCATATCCAGTTTTGTATAGGGAGTGGGTTGTTTTTAAGGGAGAAGAGAACAATTTCGTTTTTTTAGGGTTAAGTTTGAGATGATTGTGGTGGAACCATGATTGGATCTTGGTCAGGGTGTCATTGAGGTGGAGGACATCAGAGTGGGATTTAATCTTATAGTAAGGTTGGGTGTCATCGGCATAGAGGTGGTAATTGATTCCTGCTTGTTTGAGAATGAGGGAAAGGGGTTCCATGAAGAGGTCGAAGAGAGCAGGAGAGAGTATGTATCCCTGGGGTACACTGAGGGAGATTGGAGTAGGGTTGGAAAGACAGTTATCGATTTTGATTTGTTGGGCTCTGTGTTGGAGAAAGGAGGTGAACCAGTTGAGGTCAAGGCCATTGAGTCCAAAGCAGACTTTAAGAGTGTTGAGTAAGGCAGTGTGATTAACTGTATCAAAAGCAGCGGAAAGGTCGAGGAGAATGAGTAGGCAAGACTCGCCATTGTCGAGTGAGTGGTGTTTGTCATCAACAATATTGAGCATGGCTGATTCTGTGCTGCATCCTTTTCAGTCAAAGAAGTTGAAAGTGTTGATGTGATTATCCAGTTGGAGAAGGGCGCATTTTTCCAGGGCTTTGGAGAGAAGAGAGAGGTTAGAGATAGGTTGGAGGTTATTTGGGTCATTGGGGTCTGCGTTGGGATTTTTAGGGATGGGTGTGATTTGACCCGGTTGGAGGGAGGCGGGAACACACCCCGTGGCCAGGGAGGAGATTATAATGGTGGTCCAGTATGGGGCAATGATATGTTTTAGATCTTGGACTAGGTTAGAGGGCAGAGGGTCTTTGGTGTGAGAGGATGGTTTTAGCTTAGTGATGATGTAGACTTCGTGTTCGATAACAGGGTGAAAATTATTCCAGGAGGCATTGTTTTTTTGCTGGAGGAAAAAAGGGTTGGATTCAGATGGGAGGGTAACGGAAGAAAGATGGGAAGGGACCGGGGGAGGGTTTGGTGGGGATGGAGATTCAGGAGAAAAGTCTTAGGAAAATAGTGGGTTGGGATGTTGGAATGCTCATGTGAACATTCCAACATATTTAGCCAAAAGACTGACTAAACACTAAGCATAGTCTCAGAAATCTTAGGAGAAACAATATCACAGGTAGGACCCCGATTCAAGTAAAGATCTAGACTGGCCAGAGCTTTTACAGGCAATGCCAGCAAATTCTGAATCACATAACCAAATCCACTTGGGAAAGGCCACTTCTTTCAAATACAATGGTCACTTCAGGAATATTAAACTGACGATAGCCACGGTACAGCCTGCCTTAATAATGTCCTTATTAAGATAGTCATAGCAATTGAAAATATTAGCAAACGTGTGCTCATGAAAATTTTATGAAAGCGTTTATTTTTACCCTAACAAATGCAGATTTTGACATTTTAAAAGCAAATCTAATAGCACGTAAGCAATATAGAGGGGGCTTACACTCCTAGTTTGCCATTTTGTCTTACTTATTGGGTTAGAAACAAGACCGCATATAGTCATGAGCTTTCAGAATTTATTGACTTCAAAGGAAAAGACTTCGTGTCAATTTTTTCTTATTACTGTGGAATCATTAATGCACTTGCTTCTATCTTGTGCAAGCTTAAAAGAGTCTCTGGTAGAATTAATTAAACTCTTGTTCAACGAAGTGCAGAGTTCTCAAACAAACCATGTGAAAAAAGGCTAACTGCAAAATTTTAATTATTTTTTTGCCTATATCTGTGGTTAATTGTATCGGAATTTTTTAAACTTGGTGAGGCGTTAGTAGTCATAATTTAGCTTTTATTGGTCTGTTAAATTTTGAAATAGTTTCTTTTTTTGATGTACATTTACTAAATAAAAATAAATGGAATACACTAACAGAGCCATTTATTTTTCAGAAGTTTAGCATGGAAGATGTTAATTTTAAAGCATATACATTAACGTGATTTTAATTTATAAACATACTGTTTTATGATGGCTGAATTCATACCTGTTATTGTGTCCTGCTAATGGTTGTGGCAAGAGACATTGTAATCACTTCTGGAAAGGTTTCTGCTGGTTAAGGTCAGCACATCAGTTTGGAGGATGGAAACTTGTTGTTGAGGTTGAAGTCTCATGGAACCCATCGCCATATCTCAGGGGAACCAACCGAGTTTCAACCACATGTGGGGCAGCCAGCCAGTCTTCTTTTCCATGCCAAGAACCTTGGGGTGAGGAAGAGGAAAGATGAAACAGGAAAGTCACATATGGGGGAGGATGAGCTATAGATTCATGAGAGGGGGACTCGGATGGAAGTACCATTTTAATCTTGGAACAGGTTATTATTGGTGTTTAATTTAGGTATTATTTCATTTAGCTTGTAGATTTTCCTTTTGTTTTCAACTGAATACATATAGTCCAGTGTACAAAATTCTATGGGCTGACCTAGGAATTTTAACTGGTCAGACGGAATTTCCACCAAGGTGTGCACTTACATTATTAACAATGTAATTTACTTGATTTTTCACTATAATTCAATTATATTTTATTTTTCACTATAATTCAATTACAACCAAGGCGAGTGAATGCTGCTTCAACAGCACTATATTTATGGTAGACAATTGGTATCCGTATTCCCTCATTAAATATCGAGAAACGCAGAGCTCTAAAACTCTAAAATTCATTAAATTAGTGCAAGAGAGTGACTCGTGAGCTCTGCAGCGTTGAGGAAGCTCCTACAAGATACCAAGAGAACAATCTAACGTCTTTTTGTTATTTTTTTATTTAGAGGCTTGTAATACTGTATTTGTAGTCTTTGCACCTAATGCTTTCCATATGGTTACACGCAGGCCTATCTTTTACCATGTTTTCAGTGCTAGTTAGCAAGGTATTTTCTGTGCCAGCATGTAATGTAAGCATACAACGCTAATACTAATTAATCCCGATGTAGAGCAGCCAGGGGGTTCTGAACACAGCTGGGTGTCGACGGGAAGTTTTAGAGTCCTGCAGGTAGGTCCCTTAACCCTAGGTGTCAAGTTTCGAAATTAAAACTAATCTTCAAAATACTGAGTTCACTTCCTGCTTCGATCAAGCAGCTGGTGGAGCTGTGATGGTCTGTATAAAATGGCTGTTCAAAAAATTGTTACTGCTCAAGAAAGCAGAACTGGATACAAACAAAAACAAGAGAAGGAGTTTCATTAATTTGTTCATTATAGCGTCAGTTGTTTTTATTGTTCTAAGCCACCATTCACATAGAACCCGTAGGGTCCAGGGCGGCTGGTAAAATTACCCCCAAATTACACAGAGCGAGTGAGCACAAGTCTCCAACCCCAGGAAAATACATTGTGAACAAGTGTGACCCAAGTGGGCATTTTTGGCACAATTTTCAGATACTTTGGTTTAAAAAATCGTATGGGGCCCTAGTCACAAAGGCATTACTGCATTTGATTAGCATCTCTCTTTTCAAGGTGCTAGAATTTAGCAGTGGGATTGCCCGCTAGCACTTTGTGGATCTTCCGAACTGTCCCTCAATTGTGGGCACTTCCACAAGAGAGCACATGAGTTAGGTCTGCTCATCTGACCTGGACTTCCACTCATTGTGAGCCTTCACTGTCAACAGCAGTCGACACAGTTCCCCATCTCCTCAGTTCCTTCACTGTTCTTTTCTAAGCAGCTTCTTCCATATGCAAAGGGACCTTCAATGCACCTTCTCAGCAGTCACTCAGCTCCTTCCTTCCAGGTAGACTCCAAAGCACCTCATCCTGGCCAGCTGTCAAACTTTCCCAGGTTTTGGTTCCACATCTGACAAGGAGACTTAGAGGTGGGTACCTCAAATCAGCATTACAAAAGTGTTTTTCAGTCACCACTCAAGTGGGGTTTCAGGTTCTGGTAAGAAAATCTTGCCACACTGGATTAAAGTTTCTGCCCTTTCTTTATACTACATTTGCAGACAGCACTCAGCTCTGACATGATTTATGGGCAGTTCTGCCTTTTCTACTTATTCCAATTAGACTGGTCCTGCCAAGGTCTTTGTTACAACTTATTGGCATGAAGGTGGGGTAGAGTTGGGAGCTGGGAGCAGGAAGCTGAGAGAGACCCCAAAACAAGGGTACAAAACAAACAAAAACTGTCTCACTTAACTTCCTGCTATTGTGTACATGGTAGCTCTTCCACTGAACAATAGGCCACGAAAGGGCAGGGCAACTCTCAAAGCTTCAAAGAGGCCTTTTGTCTCCTCTTCTCTCCTCCACATCCAAAAGTCTGACCCCATACAATGGATCCCTTGAAATATCCTAGAGGAGCCCTGCAAAGCAACTATCAGCTGCTGTCTGGGGTCTCTCTATTCCTCCATGTTAGGTAGCACTTGTATGTAGCAAATACAAAATAGATTACAGTGTGGCTCTTCCCACATGTGTAACACCCTCCACACACATCCTCTACACACACCGTTAAGGATACACATGTGACATTCACTTATTATATGGATGGGCAAAGGACCCGGTTGCAGGGGACTGGCAGACTGCTTTAAAGATGCAGGCGAGACCAGTAGGTATCTCTACCAGTGTTAGAAATGGGGTTTCTGGCTGGCTAGGGTATGTACTTAAGTCAGGCAGAACCCACTACTCTAGTCAGGGTAAGTAAGTTACACACCAAAGATAACCTGCCCTCACCCCCGGTAGCTTGGCATAGAGCAGTTAGGCTCATCCCCAGAGTCAATGTATAAAGCCTTTGAGCAACCAGTGACACAATATATACACCACAAAAGAGACTCTATACAGGATTATATAAAACTATTGAATATATTGTATACAACCCATAGACCAAAAAGACATGAATTATAAAGGCTGTGCATACAATGCCAATCCTGAGTCAGTACTCATTATCCTAACAATACAAGAATAAAAGTGACATACATGTTAACATCAGGGCAAGATATGCAGCAGGTTATGGACAAAAATGCACAGATCACCAAATACTGTGCATATTGTTCAATCCTGAAATAATATTTGTTATCCTGACACTGTAAGGAACAAAACCACATATATTAGGAGAACATCAGGGGCCCGAAATGCAACAGTTTGGTTAGAGCAATGGTATATTATACACAAACAACCCAAATGTCACCAGTAGTACCATAAGGACAGTGTATCATCATCAGCACATCGGTAACAATAGATATTGCCATTGACATACGGGGTGCTGCAGAAAGGCACCTCAGAACAGTAAATACACATGGAGACCTGAACCTCTGCACTCCTGGTAGCAGGGTTATGGTAGGCTCTATAGTTTAGGTGACAAGAGTGCCTTAGAACAACGGAGTAGGCCGCTACAACTTAGCGCGACTACTACATTGGTTATGATAATCCTGCGAGCCATACCGATCAGTTGGCATCATGAGCAAGAACACCGGAGCACCTGTGCACCCATTAGGACTTAGGCGGTAATCTTTGGGCTATTTTCTATGCAAAGAAATTATCACCATACATGCCTGAAGGGCACATGTGCTTTAAGTCTGCATCTGCTTCTTTGGGGGATGAAAGGCCCATGATAAAAGCTGCACGTAAGTAACCAGCACCCAAGCACCTTTGCTTCCCACAGGTGATTGATGCTAATTAAGGGAGGGAGAACGATCCCCGTAGGGCTATTGATGTGGCAACTGGGCACCCCCCCTGAGGTATATGCCAACACGGGGGGCACCTACTGCCTACTTCTGCGGGGAGGCCTTGCTGTGTCCCCCGTGGTTGTCCACAACAAGGCAGCCCAGGCAACACATCTTTTTTGAGGAGGAGGGGTCATGCTGAAAGGCACTACAGCAGCTCCTCCATGGGCTGTCGGCAGACACCAAAAGGTCGGATTTGCCAAAGCTCCGGGTGGCGCACAGTGCTGAATCAGTGTGAGGGCCTTGAAGGCAGCTTCACCGCCGAGGGGGAAATGGCATGGCTCAGCCGCTCAGCAAGCACAAATGAAGAAAAGCACTCCTCATGCTGAAAGGCCATTAAGCGCTCTCCATGTACTTTCTTTTGAGGAGAAATCCAGAGCAGTCAGTATACAGCACTGGGCTTTTAAAAAAAATGGGAAATCAAGCACTCACCATGCGCTGGAGAGAGCACAGAGGCTGGAGCAGAAACAATGTTCATTCTGCACTTTCTTGAGAGGATACCTTGGCGTGAAGGGGCAGGTAGGGCAGCACGCTGAAGCAAGTATGCTATATGGCGGTTCCTCCTGGCTGCCCAACAGTGCCTAGTGAAGCCAAAGTCAGGGAGCAGCTGGCAGCAGGTCAACAAACAGAAAAGCAATCCAGTGAGTCCTTTAGGCCACCCAGCAAATAGCAGGTAGCAGGGCAACAACAGAAGAGCAGTCCAGTTGAGTCCTTTGTGCAGCGCAGGAAGTCTTTCTGGCAGAGGTCCAGTCCCAGTTCCAACAGTGCTCTAAAAATGTGCGGTCATAGCCCCTGTACTTCTACCCTGGTGACCTGCTTCTAGAAGGTAGCAGAAGGTTCCAGCAAGGCCAGTGAAGTTCCAGGAGTTCTCCTCCCCCTGGCTTGGCCCCAGGCATAAGTAGGAGGTAAAGGAGCCCTTTCTGTGAGGGCAGGACACGGCCTATACAAACATACGTGCGCCCCGCCTCCCTCTCACCCAGCCCAGGACGACTCTCAGTATGCAGATGCACCCAGCCCCTCTCTTCTGGCTGGCTGGATAGTATGCACAAAGTGTAGCTGTCACTCTGCCCTAGAGGTGGATTGGAGTCAGACTGCAAAGCACTGTGGGCCACATGTGTCAACATTAGGAACAGCAACTGCCTAAGTACGATTTCCTGTGAATCGCAATTAGGTAATCGCTATTCATATTGTATGAAACACCAATAGTTTCACTTAGCAATTCCTAAAGGGTCGCGAATCATCGTACTTCAGAGGTATTAATGAGGTAGGTCGCAATTTGCGACCCCCTAGGACTGGCTAAAATCACAGGGATGGTGGCCTGCTAAGGTCAGCAGACCACCATGTCCGTGATTGTTTTTTAATTAAAGCAATCTTTTTTTTTAATGTAGCCCTTTTTCTCCTCAAAGGAAAATGGCTTGTGTTTGAAAAAGAAAAATTAAAAGTTTTCTTTAAATTTTTTAAGAGCAGGCAGTGGTCCGTAGGACAAATCATTTTTACCACCATTCCCAAAGAGTAAGGGTCCCTGGGGGACTCCTTCTCATTTGTGAGTGGGTTGCCACCAACACCAACAAATATAACAATGTTGGACAAGAAGTGAGATTTGATTGTCAGGAGTCCTAAGAATGCTTTCAGTATCCAACTTTAATTGATTTTTCCATACATGAAATGTTCCAGTCATCTCAGCCAATGCGTTTCGTCCTCTATGGACTTCATCAGGGTTGTGCTTTCCAAACTTGTGTAACTTTTAAGTACCAAGAAGTATGGCCTCCTGTTTTAGTGCCTTGATGGGTAATAAATTCCTTTTAGGGTGGTGTAGTACCCCTAAAATCATCTTCCTCCTTCGTGCGTCAGGGCTCGAGAGGAAACATGCCTCAATTACCCATGAAGACACTGAGAGGGCAAAATGTGTTGGCTGGGCTGACTGGAAAATTTAATGTATTGAAAAATCAATAAAAGCTGGATACTGGAAGCATTCTTAAGACTTCTGCCAGTTGAATCTCACTTCCTGTTCATGAATGTTATATTTGTTAATATTGTATTGCCTGAATTTGGTACGGAAACAAAACAATATAGTGGACGCTCCTTTTCTAACTGTTGTGGTGTAAATTGAATGTTTGACATTGTTCAGCATTCTGTCAATCAGTTGTTCTTTTTGCAATAGAAATGATTATAGCCTCAAAAACCTGTCTACGGTAATCATTTTGGAGAAATCTTTGTCAACATTTTAACATAAGTAATACAGGAGGAGACAATAGTAGGAGGAGCTTTTAAAGTTGGCCTGACTTAATTCAACTGGCCCATCAAGACGAGCTGTGGTCGTCAGTGTGTATGATGAAGAAGTAGCCAAAAGATCTAATTAGCTGAACCAAAGGGGGCACTTATAGGTTGAACAGCATAGGGCTCAGTGAGGAGCCAGGCAAGACCCCATACTTGACTTCTTTGCTTTCTAACAAGGAGGAATCAATTCTAACAGCTTGTGTTAGGTTGCTTCGATAGAAGCTTTACCATTCCAATGCGGGGCCTCTCAAACCGACTCCGTAAAACCGATTTAGAAGCATGTCATAAGAATTAGTGTTGAAAGCTGCAGAGAGAACGAATATGATTAAAACTGCAGTGCTGCCTTGATTCAATATCAAATGCAGTTTGTCACCCACTACTGCTATTGCTGACTCAGTATCGCAGTATAGTTTAAGGTAAGATCCAAGATGAAATTAGAATCAAGGGTACAGGGCAGAACTTCAATAGTATGTTTTTCAAGTATTTCAAAGGGAACTGGTAGTAGTGAAATTAGACAATAATTATCTGGAGTGTTTGAGTCAGCCCATGATGTTTTTTAGTATAGAGGAGACCACGGCGTTCTTCCAGATAGGGAGAATCACAGTGGTGGAAAGAGATGTTTTATATAGAAGAGTAATGGAAGGAAATAACTTTACAATGCCTAAATGTATAATAGATGTACAAAAAGGAATGGATGGAATGTCTGAATCAATCTCAGACACTGGTAATTACTTGGGGTCTCACCCAGTCTGTTGGTATTTTGAACACCATGCCACCCTGGTTTGGTCTCAGCCATGTGCAAATCAATCTTGTCCTCCCTGAACCAGAATATGAACAACCCAAGACCTGTTTCACCCTTATTAGGGTGCTAGTCACACATAGCAAACATCTGCAGCTTCTTCGGCTTTGTAATATGTGGTCATTCTGGAGGGTGAGCTTCTGCTAGTGATGCCAGTGTACCCAATAAATGGCTGCTCAGAACAAGGAAAGTCTTCGCAATTAAAATCCTGGGATCATATTAGTTTGATGCCTTCATTTGGCAATGGTAGGGTTGCACTACGGCAGTCATTACAACTCCCTTACTTTGTATTAACTTCATAAAACCTTGTACTGTAAATGATAAAGGTTGTGTACACATCCTTCTCTGGAACTGAAATGTTTTAGTTATCAGGATATCAGACTTCAACCTTTCATTTACATCACAAGCAATACTCTTTTGAGGGATCAAGCAGAAGTTGTTAAATTAAATGAGTGATATTTGCTAGGCACAAGGTTAGGAAAATGGAAATGCAAAGTGTTCATTCTGTTCACATCTGAATGAAAAAGAACAGTTTTGTCTCTGTGGTACTGAGCTAAGGGGTTGCATAGGGAATCTGTTCTCATTGACAAATGATAATGGCAGGACATCTGGGGGGAACAGATAAATGAAGTTATTTTTGTGGATCACATGGTTCTTCTTCCTAAAAAAGTCTTTGTGGTCTATGGTACCAGTTTAGGCCAGAGGTGTCACACATAATGTGAGTAGCGCTTGATCCATGCTTATTTTCAAATTAACCAATTCCTAAATGGTTTACATCAGACACATGTTTAGTACATTTACATTATGTGGATATCCTGGTATTTTCCAATGGATTCAGTCCTCCTAGACATATAATGGAGACCACTGGTTTAATGTGACTTGTTTCCCCTAACTAGAGTCTTTACTCTAACTATGGTTGCATTGGTCTGCTCTGGGGATTATTCTTTTGTTGAGTTCTAGAACATCTGAAACATTCTTGAAAAGAAGATTGTATTACTGTTGTAAGGAAGTTTACTGTAATCCAGTTTCACAGAAAACAGTGTTGCATAAAGATTCCCATGCTCATGTCTGTGTGGTAATGTCGCACATCTCTCATCCATTTCAACCAGAGGCAATTCAAGTCAAGTTTATTTATTTATGATCTTGGAACTCCGAAGAGATCCACATAAACTGAAAGGTCAACAGCATTAAAAAAAAATGGTGCTGCATAGTTTCTACAATCATAAGCGAAAGCTAACAATAAAAAAATCTCCAAATACAAAACATTAGAATATTTTGTACAATAGGAAATAATTAAAATATCCTTTACTCCCTTAATACTGTATAACATCAGGTTGAAACCAAAGTTAATAATTGCTTCCTTCATAAAATGAGCGTTAATACAAATTTAAAACACACATAAAAAGTTACAAATCCTATGACCAAAAATGTCATTTGGTGGCTCATAAATAGAATCAATTAGTACAGAGGCCGAGAGAATAGATAATTGTAGACAAATTGGTCTCATCCATTTACGCCGACACAATAATAAAGTGGGGCAAATAAATAGCACATGATTTACGTCCTGGATGGAGTTATTACACAAATTACAAATCGAGGAAGAACCATACCATTTAGACTGTACATTATTTAAAGGGAGCATACCCTGCCTCAATAATAGCCAAAATCGGTGCACTCCATGGGGCAAGTTCCAGGAAATATAAGCCTATGCTTTATTTATCACACAGGAGTCTATGGCCGGGTGGATAACCCTCTTTAGAATGCGAGCTTCCCTGTCCCATGTGAAACTTGCTTTGCAAGTGGCCTGTTTCAACGTGGACCTTAATTGATATGGCGATAGGGTGAAGAGCAATGATTCATCCAGTTGTAGCAAGTCAACCGCAATCCTAAAATTTTTAAGAATTCATGACTGCTCATTTAAAACTTTCTAATATTTCTTTCTGAATTAAAAATCTTAATGTGCCATGATCACCCTTTACCAGGCTTACAACCCATCGCACTATCCCCACAAGTCCCTGTACCCAATGACTTCTTAAACCAAATTCTAACCTTAGAGCAGCCACGGGACAGGCAGAGTTGACTGTGGCTAGGCTCCTTAAGATTTTGCCTTCTGTTGTATTTAAAAAAAAACATTTCTCCACATCAAGCAATTCAATGCCATACAACAGCGAAGCAGGGATTTTTGCACAAAAAACCTCTAATAAGAGTGCAAAGTGTCTTTTTCCAGTGGATCTATAGAGGGAGCCCAAGCTTTTCCCCTGCGTAGTGGCTTTACGGATGTTAATTTTTATATGGGCTTTGTCACTTAGGTTGCCACACACTATTTTTCCCAAGAAAACATACAATTTTACAAATTCCAATTTTTGGCCACCCACAGACCATACGAAATTCCCATACTGCAACTTTTTTCTTCCGTGCATGCACATGATTTTACTTTTAGTTATATTAATCTTCAAATAGTGAGCCTCTGCAAATGTATGTAGTGCCTGCAGACGACTATTTAATCCCCTAAGCGTTAGATCCAATATTATTATGTTGTCTGCATAAAGTACACATGCAATCGGTTTTCCCCCCAGTAATGTGGAAATGCCATCACTCTGAGCCAAGTTGTGAGGAAGATCAGAGATATATAGGGAGAAAAGTAAGGGAGCCAGTAAACATCCTTGTTTTACGCCATTTGCAGTAGGGATGGTTTGGGAGAGACCTCTTTCCTCTCCCATTAGGACTCTACACCAAGTGTCCGTATGAAGAGCACAAACTAACTCCAAAATGATGGCCAGTATACCCAGGTCCGACAGTTTTCTCCACAGCAGAAGACAATCTACTTTATCGAATGCTGTGGAGAAGTCTATAAAGGATGCATACACCATTCCTCCTCCAACTTTAACCTATTTTTCATTTATTACCTGTAATGCAGTTAGGTTGTCAATTGTTCCATGCTTTGTCCTGAACCAACGGTAAAATTTTAACCGCATCCTTCCAGTCATTAATTTGGGTCAAGAGGCATTTAGCAAAAACTTTACCCACTGTGTCAAGAAGTGCAATTTGATGATAGTTGTGTTGAGAATCTCAGTCTCCTTTCTTAAACAGAAGGACTAATATACTCCCCTTTCAAGAGGGGAGAACAATTTTGTTTGCAAAGCAATACTTGAAAACCGGATAAAGAATTTTACTCAACAGTATACTATTTTGTTTTAAAACTGTGATTGGTAACTCATGGGGGCCCATCGCTCCAGAGGAGCGCATCCCCCTGATCGCCACTTCTATTTCTTTTTCAGATGGCGTTCCATACGATGAGGGGTCTTCCTTTGCTGGATTGCGTATATAAAAATAGCTGGGACCTTTTGAGCATTAAGATTTTTTTTTTATTTCGTTATTGCAGGAGGAGCAGAATTTAGGAGAGGTCGGTGATGTCCAATTGCCAAGCCTTTTGTTTTTAGGATTTTCAAGTTGAGCATATTACTGAACAATGTATTGGTGGGACCTTCCAGTCCTCTGCAAAGACTGCAATCCTGATCATCACAACCTGGATATTGAATGACTTTGCTGTGAGGCATTGTTTTGATGATAAAAAATCCTATCAATCACTGATGTTTTCGCACTTTGTACATTCTACTCGAGTCTTTTATATGTAGGTTGGGGAATACCCATTCATTTGAGAAACAGAGGCACAACTAATATATCTTCTCTTTTGATCGGTGAGGACAGGGAGCATACTGAGAGCATGCTAGTAGTAGCACTTCCACTGAATTATAAATATGCTTCTTATGAATGGAGAATCAATGAAGCTCTTTCATATGGGCCGAGACAAATTGCCGAGGTGGTAGGTTAAGAATAAGACATACTGCAGAGTTTTGAGAACTAAAAGCTGATGTAATGAGAACCCTTGGAGTCTCCGGTATAAGGAGTTGCCATAGTCAAACTTGGATGTGAGTAGCACATGCACAACTGTCTTTCTGCTGGAATGTGGGACAAGAGAGATACCTTTCCTGATATTTATATGCAGAGCTAAACAGTTAGCTACAAATGAGTAGACCTGGGTAGCAGAAGATAGATTCTGATCAAATCTGGTGCCCAGTTATCTGGCAGAGGAAGATGGTTATGAGCACCAGCCCAGCACTACTGGCCATTACTTTTTTTTGTAATTTTTTTTAAATAAATGTTATTATGCAGAACAAATCACAAAACCACAGACACTACATGTCATGACACCTTATAAATACAAACAGTACATCAATTCACTAGCATGGAAAAGAAAGAGAACATTTCGTTCACAAAGATGTCTGAGAAAACAGCATCACAATTTATCTGACAGATTTACTTTTGATAATATACAAAGATAAAGTGCCTGTGCAATAAATAGATTGATCCAATTACTCTGCAAGAGAAAGTGCTTGTGCAATCTAGGGGATAACAGCCCAACTTCATCATAAATATGTACCAGCAACATTCACACCTTAAGTTACAATTGATAGTGTGGCCGAAAGTGCCTGTGCATTACATAACTGTTCTAATTGATCAGATTTCTAATTGGGGCCCATATTTTTTGCCCAAACTCTCTTTTCCGTCACCCTCTTAACTTATATACTGCAGATTCAATATTATAAATAGCCAGCATCATGTACAACCAGTTAGAAAAGGTAGGGGGGGTCAATACTTATCCATTGGGAAGTGACACATGTTCTAGCAATGGCCATTGCGATAAACAGCAATCCTATCTCTGCCCTAGTTCTTTTATTGGACTCTGTATCCTCTAATAACCCCAGGATAAGAAGAGTAGGGGTAATCAAAACCGCAAAGCCTAGAATTTTCGTTAAAAAGGCCTCAAGATCCTGCACAAATATATTCAATTTTGGGCAAAAATAAAACATGTGTAATGTATCAGCAGCAACTAAGGCACATCTGCTACATTTTCCTCCTCTCCCACCAGCCCATTTAGCTACCTTTGCTGGAGTGTAATATAGATCGAACACAGACATAAAATGTTGGCTTCTAAGACTCCCAGTTATAATCACCTGGTCTGCCAACTCCAGTGAGTCTTCAATATAGATTGCCTCTCTTCCCAACCTCTTTTCCCATTTCCTATTCTGGGCTTCTATATCAACCGGGGAATGATGTCTGAATTCAATTTTGATAGATCTGCCCAATCCTAGATTTGCCCCTTACTAACTCCACCAAAGAGATCTTTTCAGATGTTACATTTGTCCTGGCCATTACTTATGCTACCAAGGTTGTTATGCAAACAAATGGATCTCAGTCTGACCACTGTTGTATTTAAGACAAATGTTGTTCATCCATTTGGCCACTGATGACATGTAGGGTCAAAAGCTGTCTTGAGTAGAGACCCAATCATCAAAGACTAATACAGTAAGTCAGCATGTGTGTTAAATCCATTCAAATGGCCACTTCAGGTTAGATGGCCTTATGGACATTGAAAAGAGTGGAGTTTAAAGCGGAACCATGCAAAACACCTTGCAATAAAGGAGTAGCAGAGAAATCGAAATGGGGCAAAGAAAACAATTGTGACTTGTTCGATAGAACAGAACAGAGCCAATTCAGAGTGGATTTACAAATGCCTAAACTGAGAAGACGATTTAAAAGAATAGCATGAGAAACCATATTGAATGCTTCAGATGAGTTTAATAAAATGATAGAAGCAGTCCCTCCTTGATCAAGCATTGCTCTGAGATCTTCTGTGACATCCAACAAGGCTGTTTTAATATTATAATGAGGGGGAACTCTGGATTGGACGGTGTCAAGTAGAGAATTTGACTTGAAGTAGTGAGAGTTTGTTTGACAAGTTTTCTAGAAATTTTACAGCAAGAGAGAGAAGTGAGATGAGATGCTAGTTGCTTAAAGTGTTGGGGTCAGCATTAGACGTTTTGAATACCGGGGAACAGTTCCATGTCAAGGGGATTATGGAGAGTGTAAGAAAGGAGTTAATCAGCTTTGCACCCTTTGCAAAGATACTAAGAAGACAGAAATCTAATCCACAGGCAATCCAGATTTGAGTCTTTGCTACAGTAATAAGAGTGAAAACTGGAAGCGGAGCTCCAGATGGAGCTGCAGATTCCACATCATACCAGGACAGCAAATCCAGAGGCAACTGGGCGAGAATGTTTGCAGAGATTTTGTCAGAAAAGAATGAGACTAAGTCTTCCCAAAGCAATGGCAGGTAAAAGATCCAGCAATTTAGTATTAGGAAAATCAGACTGCCAATCGTTGAAGAGGCTACCTAGAAAAAGAGAGACAACATTAAATAGAATGGAGACTCAAAAAATGTGATTCATGTGTTTCCAAAGCTGATGCCAAAAAAGCAAGGTAGTGGACATGAAAATAACGGCCACTTTCTGGAAATGAACATGACCAACATTTGGAATCACCTGCAATAACAAAATGAGACTTCGATTTGGAGAGAGGTGAAGTTTATTGCAAACAAAAAATAGTGTCTGCGTAAGAGTAGCCGTTCTAGACGTTTTGTGAATTTTAAGCCATATTTTGTCCCAGAGAGAAGTTGGCCACGTGCGACCTAAATCAGCTTTCCAATTCCAATTCTAATGAAGATGTAGGTCTTAAGGTTGGGGAGGATATTAACTATTTATATATGGGCGCCCGGTTTTATGGTATTTATTTTTTTGACATTTCCATCTGTATTTATCCATATTTCTTTTTTGCTAATAATATCTGTAGTTATCAATGATTATTTTGGATTTTGTGAAAAAATGAAGTTGAAACTAGTATATTTCCACATTTATGTATCTGATAAATTTGCATTCATGTTTGAATGCCTAATAGTTGTCAATTATATGAACACCCACAGATGATAAATCAATGCACATATATGAAAAAAGGAACATTTTAGTATCAAGGTTGTGCCTATCTACTATTGTTTAAGTCTCATTACTAGAAATCCTTTCTTTTTTGAACCCCTTACCTGTCAATCCAAACAGCTATTGGCCAAGCACTCATGACTGACAACCTTCAGAATCACTCTAAAAAGAATCCAAATTCTGTTTCTATCATCATTTAAAAATAAACAAAGACAAAAAATAAATGCATTTCTGTCTGTATTTAGCTGTAAAAATTGAAAAAAGGGACCCTTATTTATATATAAGGGAGTCCTTAGGTCTACTAGGGAGAATCTGGAGTAGAGCATGAGTATAAGGATCTTCGGGAGAAGTATGAGGTAGAATGTCAAAAAAGGGGTTCAATAAAATAGAAAATCTAAGTTGAAAGGAGTTAGGGCAATTATATTTTAATTGGAATTGGGAAAAAGAGAGCAGAGTATCAACATCAAATAGATTGTCAATCCAGTTAATTCCTTCATGTTTCCATGCGTTCCCGAAAATAGGTCTATTGTTAAGTTGAATTATCTTATTATACCATAAAAATAATTGGTAATAGGTGACACGATTTAATGAAGTGCTATGAGATCGCGATGGGAGCACCTGACACGTGTCGAAAAATTGGAGAAGATAAATGAGGGGGGTAGGTGGATTGAGCAAGAAATCCCTGAAATGAAAAAGGAGAAATAAGAGAATGCTCTATAGAAAACTAAAGTGGTGAGCAAGGGGAAAAGCTGTGAAAGAACCAAAAAGAAGCTTGACAAAGAGAACAAGCCTTATGATATTGCTCAAAGTCAGGAAAGTTCACTTCCTCATTACATTTATGCTGTCTGAGTTTAAACAGAGGGATGAAAGAGTTCTTTTTATTCCATAAACATTTGGATAAAAGTGAATCAATTTTCCTAAAATAGGTGTGAGAGATATGGACTTGAATCATAGATAATCATAGATAAAGTATAAAGAATAATGGAGGCGATCATCATATTATTGGAATCCAAACAACCTTACCAAGATAAGAAAAGAGGATTCCATTGGGAAAGAAAAGATTCAGTTTTAGAAAGAAGATATGTAAGATTAAGGGAAATAGAAGAATAGATAGAATTGGTATACCAAATCCCTAAGCATTTCATTTTAATAGGAGCCCATGCTTAGTGTAGTATTTATTCAGAAAATTTCAGTTTGATCAAAATTCACTTTATTACCAGAGACGCTTGAAAAAGAAAAAATATCTTGAAAACGAGCTGGTAAGGAGGTTTCAGAATTAGAAATGAAAATGAAAAGATCATCAGCATATGCAGCTAATTTTAAATGGAAACTGGAGATCAGTGGGTTTTGCAGAACTTATAAGAGAAATGTTTCCTATGCCAGAATAAATAAGATAGGTGATAGGAAAAAACCTTGTTGGATGCCTCTTTGAAGTGTGAAGTATGAGGAAGTTAAACCATTGACTGTAATAGAAGCTTTTGGAGAATCTTACAGTGTGGATATATGGGAAAGAAGTTGATGTCCAAATCCGTACCTTTGTAAAGCTTTAAACATGAAAGAGCAGTTAAGTCTAGCAATGGCTTTTTCAGCATTGATAGTGATAGCAGCTAGAGGGAAACCAAGGGTAGAAGCTTGAGTTAAGACATTAAAAAAGAGGCAAGTATTGTCAGAGCCCATGTGCCCTTAATATAACCAGCCTGCTCTAGGCCAATCAATTTGGATAGAAAGGACTCTAATCGCAAAGCAAGACGTTTAGCAAAGATCTTATAACCCACATGAACTAAGGAGATTGGGTGATTATTTTTACATAAGGTAAGATATTTACCCTCTTTCCGAATAAGGCAGATAATGGTTTCTAAAAATATGCCTTTGGGAGTATTAACTGAAAAGGAGGAATATAAGTATAACAATTTGGGAAATAGTATAGGAACAAAGTGAAAATAAAATTCTACTGTGAAACCATATGGTCAAGGAGTTTTGCCTTTCTTTAAGAGATGAAGAGCAGAAGTCATTTCAGAATGGAAAATATCCTGGTCTAGCCTGGATTCATCAGGCGGGTAGGTGGACAGTTTGTCAAGAGTTTGAAGAAAATAATCAATATCATAATTGGCAAGGTGATGATCTGAGGTATTAGGAGATTTATAAAAAAGAATGTGAATTCATTTATATTATCACTGCCTTTAAAGATCTGGGAACCTGAGCTAGAATGTAAAGATTCCGGTTTTGCATGATCTTTTCGTATTTTAAGACAATTACCAAGAAGTTTACCAGATTTATTGCGACCACCATAATAATGAGCACTGCTCCTTAGTAAATATGTGGAGGCATAATCAAAGACAATTTTATTAAAGTGAAGTTTGGCTGTAACCAAATCATGTAATTCATTAGGTGCATTGGAAGTGTAATATTGATGTTTCAGTCGTTTGATAGCACCTAGTAGGGGAGTGTGTTCCTTATGCAAGGATTTATTTTTCTTAGAAATGCAATCGATAATGAAGTCACGTGCAGTAGCCTTAAAGGTGTCCCGTATTAATTGAGGAGAGAGGAGAGGGTTGTTATGAATAGTAGACAGTTTTAAAGTGAATGCAAGAAAAGAGGAAGAGAAGTGGGTATCTGGCAATAAGGTATTATTAGATCGTCATCAATGAGGTGGTTTGTGGAGGGGTAACAAGTCAAGGTCAGCTATGCGCATAATGTTGAGAAAGGTGCTAACTAAGGAATAAATGTTCTAGTCTGATGAGGGGTTATGTGGATGAGAAATAAAGGTGTATTCAAACACTGTTGGATTACACAATTGCCATGAGTCTACTAATGACCAGTTGGAGATGAAAGAACAGAATTGTTTGTGCATTTTATGAGGGAAGAACTTAACTGGGGATTGTCTATCTAAAAAATGGTCAGTAAGCTGATTACAATCACTTGCTAAAAGAAAGTATTCATCATCAAATTGAAGACAATTTTTCTCAATATCAGTCCAAAACAAAAAATCATTCTGAGTGGGGCAATAGACATTACAAATAGTCAAAGGACTTTTGTTAACAGTGAACTTGGTAACAATCCATCTAACTCCATTAACTTGTGAAAGAACAGAAACATCTATATGCTTATTACAAAGAATAATAACACAATAGTTCTTGGTTTTAGTGGGGGAAACAAGCATAGTACCCACCCAGCACCGCCTCGGTTTATTTGTTCTCAAAGCTGTGATGTGAGTTTCTTGCAGAAGCACTATATCACGAGTATTTTTCGCTAACTAGGAGGGGCCATAGACATTACAAATAGTCAAAGGACTTTTGTTAACAGTGAACTTGGTAACAAACAATCTAACTCAATTATTTTGTGAAAGAACAGAAACATCTATATACTTATTACAAAGAATAATAACACAATTGTTCTTGGTTTTATTGGGGGAAACAAGCATATTACCCACCCAGCACCTCCTCGGATTATGTGTTCTCAAAGCTGTAATGTGAGTTTCTTGCAGAAGCACTATATCAGGAGTATATTTCACTAACCAGGAGAGAATTCTCTGTTGCTTCAAAGGATTATTCAAATAATTCCAGGTAATAACTCAGAATTATAACAATTTAAAAAAGGTGAAGACAAAAACCAGATACAAAATAAATACTCAGATATATGGAGGTTGTGAAGAAACAAATTCAAAAACAAGAGACAGGGAGGGAAGTAACTGGGAGAGGCGACAGGAAGGGATAGTAGAGAGAGGAAAAAAGACACATGAGAGTATAAAAGAAGACAGTACAAGCCAATATTATATTGGTGACTGAGAGGAGTACCTGTTTGGGATGATAAACAAGGGAAAGGGTGGTGATAGCAAATCACGAGGACAGAAACAAGGAGCTATGCATAAAACACTACCATGGACAACAGGATGTTGAAAATAGGACAATAAACAACCAATAACGGAAAAAAGATAACATTAAAAGAAAGAAGATAAAAGTGAGGAACCAATATTGTGATATATTACACTAGGTGCAGAAACAACTGCATATATAAAACAAGCACATAGCATGTGGAAGAAAAAGGGAGGCAGTATGAGAACTCATTGACTAGAAGGACCAGCAGTCTCCCATGGAAGTAGATGAGTTGTCCTGAAGAAATGTCTTAAATTTCGCAAGATCTGTAAAATTAAACACGTTTTCCTTAGATGTGGCCTTGAAGCAGACCAAAACAAAGCAGACTAAAACAAGCACCCCTGTTGCTCAAAGTTGGCCAAAGAGAAACAAATAACTCCAGTCTATCAGCAGTAGAATTGGCAACATCTTATGACTAGACCAGACAATTTGTTTCATAGATTTGATAGCTTGCAGAACTTAAGAAGGTCCATGCATTACAAGAAAATGATGATAATTACCCCAGGTTTAGTTGAAGCAGAGCCTTTTTGTCCAAGTCTATGAGCACGTTGTATGTTGAGTTTGGGCAAAGTGAGAATCTTTCAAATTTGTGCACGAATGTTGTGAAAAAAGAAACTGTTTCTTTGCCCTCAACATCTTCAGGAAGACCATACATATGAAGATTATTGCATCTACTTCTATTTTCAAGGTCTTCAGCATGTTGTTTAAGGAAGGTAATCTCTCTCTGCATGACAACAATTTTGAAAATCTCATCCTGCAGGTCACTAATCCTTTTCTCTGCTTCTGCAATTCTAGATTCCATGGAAGAACATTTTGCATCTAAGTTCTGCATCCTGGCGTTAGTTCCTCCATAAATGGGCGCAGAGCTCGTATTTCGTCTAGCCGAATTTCCATTGGTATGGAGCAAGATGATTGTTTGGGTTAGGGAGGATGTTTAAGGTGCTCAATACAGCCTGTCTGTTTGGCAGTTGAGTGAGGCTTAGGAGCAATGTTAGGCATATTGTCTAAAGGCATAGAAGTTGCCATTGGTTTAATGGGTTGCGGTGACACACAGTCCAAAGGATGATCAACGTGTGATTTAGTAGTAAGTTTGTGTCCTCAGTCTCCCCGTCCAAAGAGGAACAGTATCAAGAAGAAAGTACAATAAAGTCTGATCCCTAAAGAAATTTTAATCCAGTAGATGTAATGAGACCATCAGCAGGCATGCTAAAACGTACATGAGAGAGAATACCAGCTTGTAAAGGATGTAGACCTTATAAAAGATGAACAAAGGCTGTAGAATGCAGCATGGAGAGTCAAAATTATCAAGTAGTAAAAAGTAAGTTATGGCAATGATGTGACCAAAATAACCAGTCTGTGATAGGATGTATGGAACATGCTGAAAATACCTTTGAAAAGAAGAAAAAACTCTGACACATGCCAGCAGGAGGCAGTATTGGTGTTGACGAGAGGAAATCTGAATAGAGACACAGGGCGGCTTTTAACTGAAAATTCTGCCTAAAACCAAGTAGAAAGTATCATACAAAGCCAAGCTTCATGCCGCTAATGACATGCCAACGGATTTCCTGCCTTTGTCGGGCAGCAGAATTGCAGCGGAAAGGTGCCCGACACAAGGTAAGTGTGTAGCAGCATGGACCTCCCTCATCCTGAGGCAATCCTCCATGGCGTCAGAGCCACTTCCCTGTCAGGATTCCTGCCACAGCTCACCTCTCTTGACTATCACAATATACCGGTATGACTAATATCATTCCTCCCAATACTTATGAATGAACAAACGTCTTGTACACAGACTTTTAACCATATTACATGCTGTTGGTAATAGGTAGCTGCAGCTGGTGCTCCCCGGTTTGTTTAAAAAGGCTTAGTAGCTTTTACAAATGTTTTTCCATGCATATGCAAGGTCAGGTTTCAGGTGCCATGTGTTGAAATGTAAATGTTATGCATTCGTTTTGCTTGCATATTGCTCTATGTAAAGTTAGCATTCGCTGCACCATTTTAAGTTGAGCTGCCATTTTGAGCTATGATCGAAACTATCTGTCTACTTCAGCTAAAAGCAGCTGCAATAGTTTTTTTGTTTCTCCAAGGCTGAGTTTTGCTGTGCTAATTAATACACTGTCTTTGCTAGTACATCCCTTTCCTTGTAGATAGGCCTGCTTCCACCCTTAGAGCGGCGGGCGTAGGCAGAGTAACCTTAACGCTGAGATAGCATATACCCGGTCCCAGAATTGTAACTCATCCTTCTGTATCTCCTTTGTTCACCAGCTACCAACTGGAAATTTCCAGTCTGGGCATGTCTTTAGTGGTTCTGAAGATGTACATTTTGTGTTACCATGTTGGCAGAAGTCAGTCCCTCTGCAGCAATCTAAGGAGGCTGGTCAGACCGGACTCCACTCGAGTGTACCATTAATAAATATCTTTGGTTTGTATTCTCTACTGTCTGACCGACTCTTCATTTGTATGGAAAGTTGAGAGGTGGTCGCGAGTGACCCGAGTGACCCTAAACGGGCCACTTCCTTCACACGAAAACATCCATAAATTCCACCAGAATGAGCATCAAGCAACCAGCATAGATGCCCTCAACGTGAACCTTCCGGAAGACAGCCCTCATCAAATTAATCCCCTGCACCTGTTCCTTGCTATAAGCAATTAGAATGAGACCTTTGTGAACATTCTAAAACACCTTCTAGAAGATAGCCTCATCATATTAATCATCTGCACCTGTTCCTTGCTATTAGAAATTAGAAAGTGCCCTTTATGAACATTCTAAAGCACCCTCATCAAGTTAAGTATCTGCACCTGTTCCTTGTTACAAACAATTACAATGTGACGTTTATGAACGTTCTAAAGCAGTCTTATTTAAAGACCGTGCACACTCCTTCCCTTCCCTTAGTCTCTTTGCCTGCTACTTACCTGTTTCCCAGCTTCCAGGACTCTGTCGTGCCAGCTCCCTTGATCCTCCCACTTCAACCTCACCACATAGAATGTCCTGCATTAGTCTAGCACCTGGATGGAAAAAAGAACCAGAAGAAAAGGAGAGATGCATTAACAGCCTCTATGGACAATTTAAAGGAAAACAAAACAACAACAAAACTAAAGGTTGGTTGTGATTTGAAAAGCTTTCATGAGGTGATAACTTAAGAGATAGAGTTAAAACTAGACTAAGGCCTTATTATTTGTTTGTTTAAAGGTACCATATCTGCTGGTACCATTCATCAGACTGATGCGAATGCCTGCTGCAGTGTTGCTGTTTAGGAGATGAGCCACAGCATCTTTGACTCTACACGCTCCCTCCATCCCAACCCCCTTCCCCCTGGATTTGACACTGGAGCAGTGTCTCCTCTTATAAACCGAGGGCAAGTCTCGGGAGGATTCGTGAACTAGCTTCGCCACCCCTTAGGAATAATCTGGGATCCAGGCAGGTGGCTAATGACATCCCCCTCCCTTTATGTTCTAATGCTTTGTATTCCAATTTTGGGGGATTCTGTAGACCAGCACACAGAGGGAGCTTCTTGGTGGGAGTTGCTATATTTAAGCGGGTTCAGCAAGTCTAGGGCTGACGTAATCCAGTCGTTTAGATTAGCGAACAGAGGAGGAAATTCTAGCCCTCCTCCTCACCTGCAAATCTGCCCCGATTACCCCATGTCCGATTACCCCAAGTCCGCTAGACTTAGGTGACGATAAACCCAAGTCCGCTAGACTTAAGTGACAAACACTCTATCCGCACGGTTGCAATCAACTCCAACAGATCAGCTACCCTCCGCTCCAGAGGAGTTGTTGATAGCAACCTAGCGCAAGTACCCTTTCCGCCCCAACTCATGACGCTCACCCGACCCCCCTCAGTCCGGCCTCCTAATTAACTGCCGCTCAGCAGTAAAGCATGCCACTGATGTCGCTGATCTCATCCTGAGCCAAAAATCTGAATTGGCAATCTTGATCGAATCTTGGCTCAAGGAATCCTCATCTCCTTGCTGAGAACTCCTTGTCCCTCTCAACTAAGGGGGAGGCATTGCCTCCATCTACCGCTCTAACCTCCTCGTAACTGAACTTTTGGCAGATCCCACAGACTCCTGCGAATACCATGCACTTTCCATATGCAGCAACGCCACTCAACTGTGCAGACTGCACATCTTTTACAACCCCCCAGGCATGAATGACACCTTCACTGACCACATCATTAAAATCATCATAGCCAAGGTTTCCCCAAATTCTAAAGACATTTTCCTTGGCGACTTCAATCTGCACTGGAACAACCACAAGGACCCTCAGGTCAACGCCATCAAAGACTTCCTGGCTGACCAAGCCCTTACCCAAGCCTGCACACTCCCAACACACTCGAAAGGCACCACTCTAGACTGGATCATCGCTAAGGAATTACGGTCAAGCTTATCTCTATAGACACATGCGACTGGTCTTACCACCACGGTACCACCTTCCTTTTATCCTTTTTTCCTTCCGAATATCATGCGAAGAATTTTCCTCCTGCTTCTCCGACAAAATCTCTGCCCTAGGAAAGGAACTTAAATCTGCCACCCACTCCCAACCCCCTCCGGAAGTGCCTCATCTCTCTGAGCTGCACCCCCAGACATCACCCAAAAACCAAACATACTGGTCCAACTTCAAAGTTTATGACGAACATTCCGTGTCGAGAATTTCAGCGTCCTTAAACCCGAACACCCACTTTAATGACCTACTCCCCTCTAACTGCTTAGCCGCCACCTTTTATTCTATAATTCCTAGTTGGACTACAATAATCAATGCCTCCCTTCTTCAAGGGTCAATACCTGACTCTCTTAAAGCCGGCCAAGTCATCACCATCTTAAAAAAAACCTACGCTGAATCCTGCTTCCCCTGACAACTTTAGACCTCTATCTAATATCCCATTGCTAGCTAAAGTTCTGGAGAAATGTGTGCAACAGCAGTTGAGCCAACACATCACCAACTTCCACCTACTAGACGACTTCCAATCCGGGTTCAGGCCTGGGCACAGCACTGAAACCTCCCTTCTCCACATAGTGGACGATGCCCTCTAAGCCCTTGACCAAGGCAAAACCTGTCTCCTAATCCTCCTAGTTCTATCCTCGGCTTTCAATACAGTCAACCAAGAAAAACTCCTTGAACGCCTCAAACTCAGGATGGGACTGGATGGGCCCGTTCTCAAATGGTTTAGGTCCTTCCTCCAGAACCGCTCACAGATATTCCTAATCAACGGCAATTTATTCGCTCCCTCTCTGATCATGGTTGGAGTCCCCCAAGGATCAACCCTGTCCCCTACCCTCTTCAACTTTTACCTCGAACCGCAAGCAGAAGTACTACGCACTGCCAATATCTCCTACCACATGTATGCCGATGACACCCAGATCTACATAAAAATCTCTTCAGGAGATCTTTTCCCTGAATGAGGCCTTGAAGCTGACTGTCCAATGCCTCACCTCTAACCAGCCCAAACTTAACGCAAAAAAACTGAATTTCTTCTAATCTCCCCACCCAAAACCAACCCTGACATTCAGGAATGGGTCAAGGCGATCACAGCTTTAAACTGCCCACCGACCATAGTGGAATCTGCCAAATCCTTTGGAATAACCCTAGACTGAAGCTTGAATATACGTGACCACATGAACTCGATGGCCAAAACAGCCAGATTTCACCTGAGCTACCTAAGAAAACTGAAACCTTTCCTCGATACAACCGACCTAAAAATGGCAGTCCAGGCACTAGTCATCTCTAGACTGGAATATGGATGCTCTACCCTCTCTGGCCTACCCAAGATCTCCCTGGCCCCATTAAAAGGCTGCCTCAGCACTGCCGCCAGACTCCTAACAGGCTCAAAGAAATTTGACCACATCTCACCACACCTGAAATCTCTGAACTGGCTTCCTCTTGAGGTCAAAATCCAATTTAAACTGGCATGTATCACTCACAAGGCCCTATACACCAATTCCCCTGCATTTCTCGCCCAGAAACCCGTGGTATCCGGAGGAGCCAGAAACTCCCGGTCCGCCGGAGACCTCCGGCTCCAGCCACCACACCTGCAAAAAAAAAAAACAACTTACAATCGGTCATTCTCTGGGGCCGCACCAAGAATATGTAACTCACTCCCGCCCTCCATTAGAAGAATTCCGTCGCTGGCACTCTTTAACAAGCATTGGCATAGCCAATAGGTCTCGCCTTTGGGACCTTATAAGTGTTTAGCCATGCAACAGTTGATGTTGTTGTACCAATTATATTGTGCTGCATAACTAAATACTTATAAGGTCCCAAAGGCGAGACCTATTGGCTATGCCAATGCTTGTCTTCTCTTTGTGTCTCACGGGAATGTGTTTGTTTAACTACAAGTGTGTGGGGTTGGACGGCTCAGAGCCTTGGGAAGAGTGACACACAGTAGCCATTATTCAGACCAGTTGCGGTCTGCTTGCCTTGTGTTTTGGAAGGAGAAGGAGGGTGGGATTAAGGCTTGGGGGTGAGAGGTGGATTCATCCAGATAGAGGTTTCTGTGTTCTTAGGGTGGGTGAGGGGTTTTTCACAAAGGACACAAAAACATTTTAAAGCATCTCTTTAGTTACACCTTTATTGTCAGATGGCTGAGATAACCTGGTCTATAGATAATCATGCTTTGCAGAAGCTACTGGATGATGCAAGTTGTTCATATGCCTAGCATGACAAATATACACATTGCCTCTGTTAACATTTGTGGGCTGAACAATAATGCTAAATGGCGCAAAGCAGAAGATCACAAAGTTGTTAAAGCAGAACTTTTGTGTCCAAAAGAGAGACATACCAAAGGTTCAAGAAGAAAGCTTCTTGAAACCCTAGGATATGTGTTAGGTGTTAGCACTATGCAAGGCACAAACACTTGTGGAGTGGCTGTTCTATTATTTCACAATATTTGCAAGAACAAGCGGACACGCTGCGGTGGCTTAGAGTGATGTTGTGTTTGCCCTCAGTGATGCTGTGGTTGCGTTGAGTGATGCTGTGGTGGCGCAGAGTGATGTTGTGGTGGCGCTGAGTGATGCTGTTGTGGCGCTGAGTGATGCTGTGGGGGTGTAGAGTGATGCGGCTGTGACCGAGTGTGTTTGCTAGTTACAATGGTAGAGGGGTAGAAGAGGGGTAGAGGGGTAGTAGAGAGGTAGTAGGGTAGTAAAGGGGTGTAGTGGTAGTAGAGGTGTATTAGCGGGTTAGAAGAGGTGGAGAAGAGGGTTTGGGGTGGTAGTAGGGTATAAGGGTAGTAGAGGTGTAGAAGTGGGTTAGAAGAGGGGTTGAGGTGTAGTAGAGGGGTATAGGGGTAGAAGAGGACTGGTAGAGGTGTATTATAGTTGTATTAGAGGTGTAGTACATGGATAGTAGAGGGATAGTAGAGGGGTAGTATTTGGTTGTTAGAGGTATAGTGGGGGTAGAAAAGAGGTAGAGGGCCAGAAAAGGGATAGAGGGGTAGAAGAGGTATTAAGGTTTAGAAGAGGTGTTGAGGGGTTGAGGTGTTGAAGAGGGGTAGAGATGTTTAAGATGGGTAGTAGAGGGGTAGTGCAGGAGTAGTAGAGGCGTAGTATAGTATTTGCACGGGTGTAGAGGGGTTGAGGGGTAGTTGAGGGGTAGAGTGTTAGAAGAGGGATAGTGGTGTAGAAGTGGGGTAGAATAGGTGTAGAGTGGTAGACGAGGTGTAGTAGAGGAGTAGAGAAGGGGTAGTGGGGTAGAAGAGGGTTAGAGGGGTAATAGAGGTGTAGAGGGGTAGTAGAGGTGTTGATGGGTAGTAGAGGTGTTGAGGTATTGAGGGGTAGTAGAGGGTTAAAAGAGGGGTAGTACAGGGGTAAAAGAGTGTTTTAGAGGGCTAGAAGAGGGGTTGATGTTTCGAAGAGGGCTTGAGGTGTCGAAGAGGGGTAGAGGGATCGACGAGGGGTAGTAGAGTGGTATTAGAGGGGTAGAGGTTTAGAATAGGGGTTTTTGGTGTTGAAGAGGGCTTGAGGTGTTGAAGAGGGGTAGAGTGGTAGTAGAGGGGTCTGAGCGTTAGAAGGCTAGAGGGGTAGTAGATTGTTAGTGTAGTGGTAGTAGAGGAGTTGGGGGGTAGTAGAGGGTTGACGGGTACTAGAGGGGTAGAAGATGGGTAGAGTGGTAGAAGAGGGGTAGTACAGTGTTAGAAGAGGGGTAGAGGAGTGGAAGAGGTGATGTTGTGGTGGTGCTTAGTGATGCTGTTGTGGTACTTAGTGATGCTGTGGTGGTGCTCAGTGGTGCTGTGATGGTGCTGCGTGTTGCTGTGGTGGTGCTCAGTGGTGGTGTGGTGGTGCTGAGTGATGCTGTGGTGAGGCTGAGTGCTGCTGTGGTGGTGCTGAGTGGTGTTGTGGTGGTGCTGAGTGATGCTGCGTTGGTGTTGTGGTGGTGCTGAGTTATTTTGTGGAGGTGATGAGTGATGCTGTTGTGGTTTTGAGTGATGCGGTGGTGGTTCTAAGGTGGTGCTGAGTGGTGGTGCTGTGGTGGTGCTTAGTGATGTCCTAACATTAGTATGAATACTGAAGTGTCTAAACACGGATAAAGCTGTCCCTATGAACATACAAGAAGGCTAACAAATGTGTGATGACTCTTAAACATTAAGGTGCAAAACAGTACATGTGTAACTAACGTGGAAAAGCTTACAGGAATATCTGCTAATGTGCTTCATTCATGCTAAACGTTGCATGGACAAGCGTAATTTATTCAAAAAGAATTATGATTAGAGTCTGTAAATAAAAGAAAAATAGTAACTAAATAAAGGTACTATGGTACCATGTAAAGTGATTGAACAGCGCTTTTTGCTTGCTTGCGTGAGGAAGAGAAGTAAGAGGGGAACTTAGCATCTCACAAAACTCTTCCGTGCAGTAAGGGAGGGGAGGAGCGGGTGAGAGAGGGGGAGGAAAGCCGGCCATGCGAGGAAAGGAATGCTAGAAACCTCAGTAGCAGCTGTGCGCGTGCACGACATCGCGAACGCAAGCTGGAGGCCTGAAAAAAGCCACTAGGTTAGCACTTCCAAAACCTGCTTACTAAAACTCTCGCCAGAGCAGCGCTATAAGCACTGGCTCAGGCGAGACCTAAAAAGGAGGCCAAAACCTTCCTAATGGGCAAATTCTTCTCCTAACTCTTGCATTGCAATCACCTCAGCGACATTGCTCTACATCATAATACTGCCACACCTTGGACGATGATGCTTTCCACCCGGCACCTCCGGGCATCCCACCCTGGGATTTGGGACCTCTCGTTCTTGTAAAATGTATATACCTGTGTTCCCACCCTCCTCCTAAGTCTTTTGTATACAACTTGTTAATCCTGTAAAGCGCTCTGATACCCTAACGGGTCAAGTTTGCGCTCTATAAAACACAAAAATAAATAAATAAAAAATAAAATGTGGCATCAATATCCAACACAGAGTCAAGGAAACTTGGGCTAGTTCTTTAGAAAAATTTACCGTGTTGATCTTAAATCAGGCTTGGGAGGGAGTTCAGAATGAAGGACCGATAATATCGTAAGAATACAAAAAAGATAACAGAGGTCAAATGAAGGAGGGCTGAGACCGGTAACTGTGTAAAAGTAGTTAAAATGGAATCCAGAATGTGGACTGCAAAATGCATGGATGATAGGACCTTGAAGGAGAATTTCAGAGCTTGTAAAGTTTGAGAGAGCACTATGCATTTGGGTTGGATGATATTGTTTACATGAATGTTTAAGTATTCCTAGAGAGACTAACAAGACAACTTTCTCTGCCCTCTCCTTCAGCCTCCACAGTAAAACACAATTTGCCCAATTTGAAAAACCATTAACGCAACTAGGTGAAACTTAGGTGTGCAAATCACATATCTGTTATGTATAATGTGGTTGGCTGGGCAAAAGCAAACAAGTACAAATGTAAACATGTTGTTAGCACGGACCTTGTTTAGACTCTATTCTAGAGTTCTGGGTCCGTGCTGAGGGAGTTCTCAGAGGGCAGTTGCTAATCTGCCTGAGTGGTATGTGGATGTCATCTGGTGGTGCTGTTTACTACAATAAATCTTCATACTGATTTACTTCATTGGATTCTGGCATTCTTCACAACAAATCTGGCGACGATCGGAAAATCAACATCAGCGGCACCACCGTTAAAGACGAACTCGCGTATGCGTTAATAGAAGCTTATGTCTGCTGAAAAGTGTGAGCTTCCATGTCTATATATCATCATATACTTGGATTCCTTTACCAGGAGTTTCTACTCATTTTTCATTCCATTTTGGCGAATTTTGAACAAATTCATCATTTTTTTTTTAATATACACCTACTGCAACTGGCGACTCTTCAAGGTCCCATGGTCCCTACGGCGCTTTGTGAGCTCAGCGTGACGTCTTGCGGCGATCTCCTGCGCATTCCGCAAAGCTCAGAGTAGTGTTTCCTGTACAGCGTCAGGAACGCACAAACCTTCCTTCCTTCAACGCTGATCTCTATGGTTGCTTGTGCGTAGGTGCGCAACGTGCCGCCATTTTGTTCTCGTAAGTTCATGGTGTTTATAGGATCGCTTAGCAACGAGTGATCGGAACCGTGGACAGAGCGTTACATGCCGATTTTCTACAAGGTATTTCATACTTATACTGCAAAATCATTCTCTCATTTCGTACTGGTATTTAGAAAGTGAGCCATTGACCTTGACTTGTCAGCAAAATATTCTCTACTCGTTTTTTTTTTAGTTATTTAAGCATCCCTTCTGATTAAAATGGCTAGTGCTCAAAATTATAACTTGGCTCCTCCTCAATGCTTCTGACCGGCTGGTGGTAATCCCTGCATGGAGTGGGCAGAGTGGAAAGCATATTTCATCAACTACATAGAGACATTAGATGTGAAAGGCAAAATTTCCCCTGCGGAAAAAAAAGGGATCTTCCTGCATTCTGTAGGGCCTGAAGGTCTTAAAGCCTACAACCAAATGACTAAAGTGAGCGGAGGCAGTGATCAAAATGTGTTTACAGTGGCTGTCAACGACTTTGACCGTTACTTTTCTCCAAAAGTATGCATTGGTATTTTAAGATATACATTTTTTCAGAGAAAACAGAATGCTGACGGACAACTACGTATCAGCCTTAAGAACACTTTCTCTGAATTGTCAATTTGGAAATTTACAAAAAGATTTCATTAGGGATCAGGTTGTCATGCACATTAAGGATACTTCCATTCAGGATAGAATATGGGTGAATGGTGATTCAATATTAGAAGATATTCTAGCAATTGTCAGAAAGGCGGAAATGTCTAGCAGAAGTGCAAAATAAATTAAAATTGACGAAATTAATAAATTGAGCAATGCCGTAGCTAAGGTTGATAATACCAAATCAAACCCAACTATAAAAAAAACAAATCTGAAAGAAAATTGGATGGACTCTAACAATTTCAGGTGCTACAGGTGTGATAGTAGCTCACATTTAGCAAATGTTAAGGGTTGCCCAGCAATTAAACAGAGGTGTTCTGTCTGCGGTGTCTTAGGCCATATTGCCAAGGCTTGTAGAAAAAATAAAAACAAAAAAGTACGGTGTGTTGAGGATAGCGAATTCAGTGAAAATTACCTTGACACTAAAGAGGGTGATTTTGAAAAGTCTTACATGTTAAACATTACAGAAAGCCATCCTATCATTTTGAATATCGACAATAATTTAATTTAAAAAAAAAACGATCTGTGAAATGACGATTGGGGGAGTACAGCTACAAATTTATGCAGATTCAGGTTCTCCTTATTCGATAATCAATGAGAGTGTATGAAATCTAAATTTATAGATAAACTGGGTCCCAGGTTGTATCCTGGGGACATTAACCCGCAAGGGTATTCGGGTGATAAAATTGACATTCTCGGTTTTAGAGTATTTGTATTCAAATTTAAAGATCGTAAATGTACTGACAAGTTATATATACCCAAACACGGACCTTCCGTCCTAGGGTGGTTTGAACAAGGAAAACTTGACATCATTCTTAATCCCAATAGTCCAGACCCTGTCATGGTTATTGGGGAACCTAATCAATGTAGTAGCGCCATGTTGAGTAAGTTTCCCGATGTATTTAAAGACAGTATTGGGGAGTTGATTAATTTCAAACATAAAATCATTTTAAAAGACAACGCATGCCCCAAAATGTATAAAGCTAGAAATATTCCCATTACAGTTAGGGATGAAGTAAAAAAATAACTTGATAAATTGGTTGGGAGTGACATTATAGAGAGAGTTGAATCCTCTGAATGGGTTTCTCCCATTGTTGCGGCCAGACGTTCAAATGGGAATATTAGGTTATGTATTGATCTGCGCCATCTGAACAACAATATTGTAGTCGACCAATTTCCCCTTCCCTGCATTTCTGAAATGTTGGCTTTAGTTGCTGGGGCTAAGTTTTTTTCATGTATCGATTTGTCATCTGCATACCACCAAATTGTCTTAGATGAAAAGAGCAAGAAGTACACTGCTTTTATTACACCATTTGGGTGTTTCCAATTTAGGAGAATGCCATTCGGCCTTGCCTCAGCTGCTGCTGTGTTTCAACGAGTCATGCACGATATTTTTGGTGATTGTAAAAATGCAATTTGTTTCCAAGATGATATACTTGTGTTTAGTGACAACAAATTTTTTCATGATCAAGCTCTTGAAGTAGTCCTCAGTAAATTATCCATTAATGGACTTACGGTTAAACATTGCAAGTGTAAATTTGGAGTTAATTCTGTTACATATTTAGGGCATACTCTATGTGCTGATGGCGTCAAACCCAAACCTGATCTTGTGGAAGCCATTCAACTTGCCCCTTCTCCTAAATCTAAAGATGACATCCGATCCTTCTTAGGGTTGACAGAATTTTACTCCAAATATGTACAAAATTTCTCTTGTAGGGTGTTTAACATTAGACAGCTTTTAAAAAATAAGAGCAAATTCATATGGGATGCAGAGTGTGAAAAAGAGTTTATGGATGTTAAATCAGCTATTAGTAATGCTGCTCCTCAGCTTCTTTGCATTGTCACCACTGATGCTAGTTCGAAGGGTTTAGGGGCCGTTCTGTCTCAAAGAAGAGAGAACGGTAGTGAATCTACCATTGCATATGCATCAAGAGCTTTAACCCCGTCTGAAGAGAAATATTCAACAATCGAAAGAGAAACGTTAGCTGTGGTGTGGGCACTTAACATTTTAGAGTGTTTGTTTGGGGGAAAGAATGTGAGATCAGATCTGACCACTAACCTCTTGTACGATTACTTACTACTGATGGTTTAATTAAAGCATCTGCTAGGATTGCACGTATGTCCATGAGATTACAAGATTTCATATATAAGATGGTTTATGTTCCTGGTCGAGACAATGTCACAGCTGATTTTTTATCTAGACTCCCTTTACCCCTGAAAGAGTGTATTCGCAATACTTGGGATGACTTTCGCATTGCCCTGGTTCATGATGAGGGTGCGCTGCCTATTAAGGTTGAGACATTTTTGGGAGGTGAAAGATGAATTATTTTTTTCCGATGTTACTATCTGGAGAGGTGATAAAACCATTCCTCCTTCCGGTTTGAGGGAGGTCATTGTTGTTAAACATGGTCATGAAGCCCACAATGGCATCATCAGAACTAAACAATCTGTTAAGAGGACGTTCTGGTGGCCTGGATTAGACATTTTTGTTGAACGAATTGTTAGAGAATGTGTCCATTGTGCAAATGCTGACAAGTCTTTGAAGACTTTAAAACCTGTTATGCAAGGACATCATATTCCTAATGGCCCTTGGGAGTGCATTGCTATGCACATTATGGGTCCTATTGGTTCATTGAGCAAATACATTGTAGCTGCCATTGACTTGTTTTCTAAATGGCCTGTTGTAAAAGTAGTTGATGAGGTTAATACTGACACTGTTTTGCTATTCTTAGATAAGGTTTCTACAGAGGAAGGTTTGCCTATACGTGTAATTACTGACAATGGTGTACAATTTTTATCTAATAAGGCGAAGGAATACTTCAGAAAGACTAGTGTTATTCATTGTACCACTTAATTATATAATCCAAGTGGCAATGGGATAATTGAGAGGTTCAACAGAGTACTTAAAGCTTCCATTCAAATGGTTGGTGTTGGCGATGGTAAGTGGGAGTGTCAAGTAATGAAGACCATGTGGAAGTACAGGGTCACTCCCAATGACATGGCTCAGTGTACTCCTTTTGAGATCATGAGAGGCAGATTACCAAGGACTAAAGTCAATCCTTCTTGGCTTATTTCCTCCACCAAATGCTGCATAGATCTTGATAAGGTGACGAAGAGATTAGAGAAGTCCCATGCTGTGAACAAGCACAGATTTAACCTTAGTAGAAGTTTTAAATCAGATCCTAACGTAAAAGTAGGTATGTTTGTGAAAGTTAAGAAACCATGGAAAGCACCTAAAGGTGAAAGTCAGTTCATGGGTCCTTTTGTTGTTAATAAAGTTTTGAGAAATGCGGTTAGACTTTCTAATGGCAAGGTGTGGAATTTGAACAAAATTGCTGTACTTAAAGGTGACAGAAAATTATACAAAGAGGTTAATTCTGCTCCTACGAGGAGTCAGGTCTTGGAGGATATCCCGGAAGAGTGTAGGGTTGATAGTTACAACAATGGTAGTGTTGATAGTAGCGATACTTCACGTCAGAACAATTGTGATGAGGTTGTGCTACCCTCCAACTCTTCTAGTTCTGATGTCAGTCAAAACAATGCAAATTTTCATGAGACTAAACGTTTACGTAAAAAGCCTGCATGGTTATCTGATTTTGTAACTCTTATCCAAAAAAAGATATACTCATAATTTTTTTTTTTGTAGTTTTTTTCTTTGTGTGTTCCTTTGTTTGAGGGAGGAAGATGTGTTATGTATAATGTGGTTGGCTGGGCAAAAGCAAACAAGTACAAATGTAAACATGTTGTTAGCACGGACCTTGTTTAGACTCTATGGATGTTCTAGAGTTCTGGGTCCGTGCTGAGGGAGTGCTCAGAGGGCAGTTGCTAATCTGCCTGAGTCGTATGTGGATGTCATCTGGTGGTGCTGTTTACTACAATAAATCTTCATACTGATTTACTTCATTGGATACTGGCATTCTTCACAACAGTAGCACGTTATTTTCAAGGATGAATCCTGTTTGTAAGTCACAGAATCAGGAATGGTGGGATTTTTCCCTCACAAATGGAATTTTAGTACACGACAGTCCTTTTGCAAGAGGAAATTCTCTGTGGACAAATCTGCTCACGGGGAAGAGTTTGAAGGTACTACATGATGGGTCCAACTGCAAAAGTTATGGACATCTACAAACTCACAAGAGTAATCAAAAACATTTTGGAGGTTGCAGTTTTCTGCAAAATTCATGGGGCTGTAGACCAAGGTGTTTTCTCAAACTTGATAACATTTTGCAAATGGAGTATCACCCACATAAAATGTGTTCAACCGAAAATGCACTTTTGTGCTCCACTCCTCTAAGCGGAAATGTATACCAGTTCATTTCCACATTTTTAAATGCTCACACATAAATATTCCTAGAAACTTGTGGCTGTCACTGATTTCCAGAAGTTCTCCTAGAGTTAGTTATTAATTGCATGAAATTTGAGGATTTTTCACAAAACCTAGGCATAATACAGCAAATCTCTGACTTTCATCACTGGCCTTCTGTGAATTTATTTCCAATCTAATGTAATGGCTTTCTGCAGGTGGATGCCAGGAGCAAAAACTGATTTGGCAAGTTTCCAACATTCATAAAAATATCAGCATTAAAAGTTGTTAGTGTCTCTTGGAGCAAATCACAGTAAAAGTTATGAACAAATAAAGTTTAGGTGATTTCTAAAGTCCTGTGTGCTGCAACTTTCTTATCATAAGCTGTTTTGTTTTGCCTGATAAGAACAACAAAACATCTGTGTATGGTATCAGCAAATACGTGTTTGCTTAAATGGCTATTAATCCATCCCCTCCTCCAGTGCCTCAAGGGTATACTGATACCTCTGGCTTACAGCAGGAAATGTAAGTTTATCAGACAGTAAAATGCGACCATTAACAGCCTGTGATTATTTCACCACACTGGCAAGCAGGATAATTGGGCTGAACGTCTCTTTGACTTGACAGGAGATAAAAGAGCATTTTCTCTTCTCAATCTACCACTTACTTTCATGAGAGTGTCTTTGCAGACCAAATTAAATAAATGAAGTGCAGTGCACCGTGACATGTGAATGGAAAGCTTCAGACGGCTTTATTAATAGAATATTTCCACCCAGAAGAAAGGTGGGTGTATTCAGCAACTTCCTGACTCCAGGCTCCTCGGGCCACAAGACCGTAAAGCTGGAATTACAGATAACGAAACAGAAACAAACCTGCCTTTCTGCTGACGTACTCTGTTTTTGCTTTAATTGTACGTTCTGTCTGGTACAATGTTTTAGGTGGCAAATACAATATTTTAGGTGGCAGGTGCATAGCAAGCTCATCCGACAGCAGGATAAGGAACGTATATCCGAGAGCGTTAGCGAACACAAAATAATGGCGGGAAAGAAGCCGGTGTAACCAAAGTCTGCACTCCTCCTGCGTCATGGTCCACAAAGCATTTTCCGTGACGAGATTATCTTATCGCCTGACTTCCTTGTGATTTACTCCTGAACTTTAAGGAGTAAGACCAAGGACATTATGTTGGTCTTTGCAGCCCCTTTATGTGAGGGGTGGGGAGGGTGGGGGTTTAGGGGGGGGGGGGGCATCTCCCATGGACACTTTTTGGCCATGGACTTTGCACATATGCATATAAGTAACAATAAAGGGTTCCTTAATAGTTTTTGTAGGGAACAGGGAACGGGATTTCGTGACACCACTAGGTAAAGGTAGACACCACCCGACTTGGTGTACACATTCAGCAGAACAGCAGCAATGTAAAATATTGTTATTGTATAAGGTTACATTGGTGAGCGTGGTGTCTTTAAATAATATGTCACTCCCAAGGAGCACATCATGAGATCTTCCAGTACCTGTGTCTCGTGGATGCATGAATAGAAAGTGGAGGGTTGGACTAAACTGAAGTGAACCAGCTACAGAGCGACGATCCCTGCCTAGGGTTGTCACCTGGCCGTTTTTAGTGGCCTAGCCTGTACTGTTAGGTCCGAGCTGGAAAAAATATTGGTAAAAGCGGTGAAATACAGGATTTCCCGCCTTCTTAGACAAAAACCTCAAACAGAGAACACATGGAGAAATCTCTTTGTGAACTGTTGAAATCATTTCTAAAGATTATTGGAGAAAATATAGCGGTTATTGCAAGGTAACGAAAAAATGCTGAGAATTTTGCCCATTTATTTATCTACCAGCCTTTGGCCTTTCCAGAATAGCAAATCGTAAATGAATGGTAAACATGTTTTTCAAAGAAACGTGGCAACCCAATCTCTGTGTTCTAAATTCCATTTTAGCGCATTAGTTTGCTGCTACCCATTTCTAGGCCACAAGGGCTCTCCAGTTTATTCACCAATATGTAGTGAGGACAAGAGTAAAGGGCTCTTTGAGGTCAAGAGAAGACAGTGACAGTGTTACTGAAGACTCAAACTTGGTGACAAGGCAACTCCATTCCTGTATGTGTAGTGAGAACTAATTATAATGCTTAGACTCCTGCTCACTACATCTGTGACAATGTTTCATATAGATGATTTGATTCGCTGCGCCCCCCCATAGCATATTGAGACATTCACTAGTGAGTAGCTGCGATTTACAAACCCTGATTGATTGATTGATGAAGACAACCTGCAACACAAGCCTGAGCTTGGTTTCTCTCTGAAAATGTCACCACTACAGCCTTCTCAGAGTCTGACACCCATTGTGGTCCCCCCTGACTGTCTTGCCCATGGTGTGCCACCTACCTTTAGCCACGAAGACTCAAACAAGATACACCTCGTGGTGTTGCTGTATCAAAGACTTTGAGATACACACAGGTGTGTTTGGCATCGAGAATTGGAAAAGATTGACCTGCCGTTGATGCTCTGGGTAGGTCCTACCACAAAAGGTACTATTTTTCAGTTTTATCAAAATGGAGCCCACTATACGCCGAGCTAATGCACTGCATTATAACATATTTCCTTACCAAAAATGTTGATTATGAGCGCAATATCTTGCACTTATCTTAAAAGTGTTTCCAGCTTTTGACAAATATTACTGTGAAGAGGCTCTGAGGTCTCAAATGATCACTGGCCATGATTTGTTCGCTTTTCATCAGAAGCTGTTACAAAAGTCTTGTAAGCTTGTCATGGCTAGAGCGCCTCCCACAAAGCAGAATTCTAAATGAGAGTCATGACTCCAGACCATTGGGTAACTGAAGCTGATAAATCAATATGTCAAGTTCAAGCAAAAAGATCTAGTAGACAACAATCCAAGAAGAAGCATGAACGCGTGGATACTGGCTCTCCCACAACGGCACGTTTGCTCTTTGAGAAGCAGATGCCATTAGTGTGGTAAATGTAGCTATTTCCAAAGTGTTTGCAGAAGCCTTGGTGTGAGGAATAATACCTCTCAGTCTCCTCACTGCAATGATCTTCAGGATCCCAGCCTAACAATTCAAAGCATGCTCCCAGGTCACTGCACAAGGTTTGAGAATCAGCTGTGAGGACTAGTTCCTCACTGAAGCCAGTGTCATCAAAGAATGGAAAGCCAAGATTCATATTTCACATTTGTGTTAATGGATTTCAAGTCAACTTCTTGTTGGAATGGGTATCACCATTTAATGTCATGACCAATGTTGAATTCACCTCATGTGCAAAGGCTATTTTCAAAGTTTGCACAGTTGTAGTGGCTGCTGGGCATTGTTGCCCATTGAGCTTTGGATCTGCTATGTCAATGCATCTTCTACTGGTTCTTTGTTAATTGGTTGCGAAGATCACGTCCTGTGAAGGTGAAGACATCAAAAAACTGTTTCCTGCTCTCTTCTGTGGCGTTGGCAAATTAAAACAGATGATATATTAGGCTACATTTCAACAAATCCCTGAAACCAGTGGTCCAACGCTCCAGAGGAATACAGTTGAACATTCAAAAATATGTGAAAGAATAGACTGACAACCTCTTGTAATAAGATGTCATCAAACAAGTAGAAGGCCCACTTGCTGGGTTTCTCCCATTACCCCTTTGCCTAAACGGCAGTCTGGAGACAAGATTCACATATTTGTAGGGATCCAGCCAGCCCGGCTTTGCCATATAAAAGTAGACACCTTACTCCACGCTTTCAAGACATAATCCACCAAGCTAATGGCACAACATTCTTTCTAAATGGACTTAAATAAAGGCTTCCAACAACTGGAGTTGAAAGAGACCCCAAGTCACCTAATTTATTTTGCAACACATCAGGACCTCTCCAGATACAAGTACCTCAACTTTGCTTTTTCCTCTGCAACTCGTGTGTTTTGTAATGGCAATACAGTACATCATTCACAGCATTCTAAATTACTTAAATGCCACCAACTACATTTTAGTGCTTAGAAATGTATACTAGGAGCACAAAGACAGATTGGTCCAATTATGCTGTGAATGTATGCCAATAGTATGTTTAATATAGAACCCCTCTAAAGCTCTGTTGTATATATTCTCACACAAATGCACGTGTTTTGATCAAGATAAAAACCATCATGTCTTCACCAACTCCTTGTAATATTTTGGCCCTCAGGTCCTTTCTAGAGAGTGCCAATTATAGTGGACGATGCATCCCCGTCTACCATCCATTGCAGCACAATTGCAAGATCCAATAAAAAAGGTTTAGGTCTATGAACAGTGGCCGAGATGTCAAACAGCATTCAAAGCTTTTAAATCTTGCATCACTGGCACTAGTGACATGGCCTACTAAGATGCTGATCTTCACACGGAGATCATAGTGGATGCTTATTCTATGTGACTGGATCCATACTTGCTCAGCTTGACTTTGATCTTGAAGTTCTTCATCACATTGCTGCATATGTCAATCACAGTTTTCTGGTTGCTGGAAGACCTTTCTCTCAAGTAGAAAAATAATATTTGACAGCACTGTGGGTCTGCAAACACTTTCAACTCTATGTCAACGGAAATCCTTCACAGTTGACATCAATCAGATAGTGTTAGAAGGTGGTTCCGACACTATGGGCCGCCCGGATTGTTAGCTTTTTGAGCACCTAATTGTGGAGCTTTTACTGTGTGGGAGCCTCATAAGTTGGGACTCACCCACAGTGAACTCAGGATGTAAGAGACTGCATGGGGATTTTACCGGTGTTCCCCTGGCTTGACTAGGCCACTGTTCAGCAGCTGGAGTAAGGGACACCGGGCTGGTTACATGCAGACACATGTGTACATGCATGTGCACACGTGTACGGGCTGCGCAGGGGAGATTCCTAGCGTGCGCAGTCCAGGAGCAGCTACAAAGTGAATGGTGTGGCAGGACTTATGCAGTATTGGGTGGTGACATGGAATAGGTTTTATACACTGGGATGAAACATGCCAGGGAAAGTCAGTGTGCCTTACTGTTTTTTCACTTCATTATTCCCCTATGGGAATGTGGAGCCATGGGCTAGATTAGCTTCCATTAGGCCTACAGATTCCGGACACGCACTTAAGTCCAGTGTAGCAAATGTGAAAAGAAGTATTCTGCAGAGTCCAAAGTCATATTTGTACTGCTTTTGGGTCATCCAGAACTGTCATATTTCTCTGAGCAAGCCATGACCAGACCCAGGCTGAGGGCTGACCTCAGCTGGATGGATTGATAACCTTTCTTCCACAAGCGAGGGCCTCCTCTCCACGAAGAGAAGATGGGTGGGGCTACAGGCCAATCCATCAACCGCTGTCGCTGGGTGCCAGGCACCAGGCTGCACCAAGGAGGGAAGGCAGCTTGGGGGGAAGGTGCTTCAGAGACATGTGGCAGAAACCCAGGACGACGCCATTTTGAACAAGCTCAGAGGCTGGACAAGAAGGAGGGAGCAGGGGCAGGGACGTGATATGTCGCTGTTTGATAGGACCAACAGAGACTTCCTGCCAGCCCCCTACTCAACTTTTAAAAAGTGCTTGCACAGGAAGAGAAGGTCTCTCTGGGTTGTGGTCTGCTGAGGGTGAAGGTGCTGGAGCCTGGCGCAATGGGCAATTGGAAGGAGAGACCCCCTGACTGCCCCAGGACCCTATCAGCACCAGAAGAAGAGCCCAGGACTGGTGCACAGAAGCAGGGTCCTCTGCGCAGGGAGAAGAGAGACCCAGAAGGAGAGCCTGGCGAAAGGCTGGTGCAGGGAGCCAGTGAAGACAGCACCCTGCTGAATCAGAGACCCTGAGGGCAGAGGAGAGTGTTCCCAGTGGCTGGGGCTGGTAAAGAGGAGCATGAAGCGCCCCATAATGCCTCGCCAGGCATTTGGAAATCTGCCGTTTTGGTGCTTTGTGGCCCCCAGAGGAGGGGGGTCACCCTCACTTGTGAAAAGGTGCTGGGGGAGCTGCTGGAGGAGCGTAGTCTTCCCCCCCCCAGCCCGAAGAAATCTGCCATTTTGGTGCCTGGTGGCCCCCAGAGGAGGGGGTCACCCTCATGTGTGAAAAGGGGTGCAGGGGGGCTGCAGGAGCACCGCAGTCTCCCCAGCATAAAGAAGAACAGTCCACCCCTAAGTTTCAACGGGCATCTGAAAGAATAACTCCTCGAGGACTCAGCCAGCCTTTAACACCTTCTAGGCTGGAACTTATGTTCTACAGCTGAGGGTGTACTATGAAGTGCATCATGGAGTGAAGGGCTGAGTTGGGGATGTCTGGAGAAGGGCATCCCCTGGAGGTGAAGTGGTGTAATTGCACCAAAATGCATTTACTATTGGTTATTTCTTTTTAGGTGGACTGAAAGTCACATTTGTAAAGTGAAGTACCTGTGTAAGGTGATGTTAAGCTAAATGGAGTTATGTTGCTGGACCTTCCTGTTAGGGGGTCTGGCTGTATTTACGTAATCCCATGCTTTTACCTGTGATTCCTTTTAAAGTGAAGAGGCGCACTGCAGGAGAAGTGTAGTTGCCAGGAGTACTTCTTTTGAAGGGACTGTAAGTCCCATGTGTAAGGAGATGTCATAAGCCAAGTGGGGCTATGTTGCCAGACAGTCCTGCTAGGGTGTCTGGCTGTATATGCGTAATCCTGTGATTTCATCTGTGATGCCTTTAGGGGCTGTAATTGCAATTCATTCAAATGATCAACCAAGGTGATGAGTACTGTCATTCTAAAGTGTGCGTAAACATGGATTCTTGCTGCTGCGCTTAGGTGAAGACCCCAGACTGCTAGCCCTTAAGATATAGAGGTGCATACTTTA
Organism: Triturus cristatus; assembly: GCF_964204655.1. Classification (NCBI taxonomy): domain Eukaryota; kingdom Metazoa; phylum Chordata; class Amphibia; order Caudata; family Salamandridae; genus Triturus; species Triturus cristatus. The sequence goes on from NC_140582.1 coordinate 795,014,601, forward strand.
TGGTCAGTAGGAGATGCTCAGTCAGGGTCATTTGTCTCCAAGGCAGGTTTACCCATTTTTAATGCTTGTTGAGGTAATGGGGTGGGTCGCCACTGGGATGGTGCCAGTGCGCAGGGCCCTTGCTCCAGGTTATGTTCAACTAACTGCATTGGAGGCAAGTTGATGTGCATACATGGGAGTGGTGATACTAGACCCCACCCCCCCTGCGGGAGGGGTGGAGATGTTATGCAATGTCACAAAGTAATTCCAACAGCTTATGTATATTTGTAAATTGGTGCATAGTATTGAGTGGTGTGTGTGTTTAATAAATGTACTCTTACTTTTATAAAGCAAAGTACAGACTGGACAATCAATTATTGAGTGTTATTTTTGTGAACCTGCAAATGGCGATTACTAGCCCACACCACCTCCCTTGAGTAAGCCTCAGACTGCTCTGCAACGCTACCCTCTGAGAGTCAGGCGCTACATTTGGGTGTTTGGTTCCCAGTGAAGGACAAATGTAGTCATGTTATTTGTGCAGGCCTCACAGATGCTGCCTGGTTTTCCAACAGATAGCTAGCATATCAGCCTTTTGCAATCCAAAATGTCTTTCCACTGAACAATTCCACTGAGCACGTGTCACCAAGTCCTCAACAGCTGAGAAAACCTGAGATATCTCACCTGGCTGGCTTCCCACCAGCTCTAGACAAACAAGACACCACTTTGGAAGAGTCCCACCTTATGAGCAGTGTTGGATTAATATTTTTGCTCATATTCCCCTGCCCTAACTCTCCACCTCAATAATCTTTCCTTATAAATTGAGGCTATTAGGCCTCTAGCGACAGAAACAACAAACTTTACCATACTTGGTGATTTGAATTTTTGGCTTGATATTTCTTCTGCTACAAGTCCAAACTTCAAAACGTTTTTAATTTAAAACTATTAAGCTCTAAAGCTACCCTGTAAGTTAAGTCGCCATCTTTATCCCATAGAGGCTACCTTGGATAACATCACTTTGTATGATATCCCGTAGAGGCTACCTTGGATAACATCACTTTGTATGATATCCCGTAGAGGCTACCTTGGATAACATCACTTTGTATCATCCTATTCAATTTCTTTGGACTGGCCATTTTGAGATCCTCTTTTGGGGATTAAGTGCTACCAGGGTCTGGCCTTTTAATGCATTGATCGAAACTGGAAATCCAGTAACACTTTGGTGGCCAGTCCTGCTATTAAAACAGTACTTTCTACATCATTTGACATCATAAAGTCAGATGACCCTACTACCCAGCTTAGTTACCTCAATAACAGCCTTTATTCTGTTCTTGAACAGGGGGTTCAAGCATCAGTATAAATAATTTAAAAAACTCTGACAAAAATATCTGTTTTCTTCTGAATTCAAATATTTAAATTATTAACACACCAGCAGAAAAGGAACGAATGTCATGTTACTCTGTTAAAGATAAACAGGTGTATCTTGAACAGCAGGTACTTATCCAAACAAAATGCAGGAGACAAAGAAAGCCTCCTTTTCTAAATGAATTGCTTCTACCTCAAATTCATCTAAAGAACCCTTTCAATTTTTCTGTGAACTTCAAGTGCCTAGATCTTCAGTTTTCACTATTCTCCCACTAAGAAAGTTTGTAATAAACTCTCAGCCTTTTAGAAGATATGATCATCAGGATCATAGATGCCATCATGATTGAGTCCATACCGCCACCCTACAAAAGTAAGGAAATCCTTTTAAATAGAACTCCAGGCTGAAGTGGTACCATTAGAACTCATTACTGAACCCCAATTAACTGATGCCCACTGGCAAAATCACCCTTCGGGGTCACCTAATGATCTGTACCCTGCTAATCACTTGAAACATCCGTATCCTTTTTTGAAGGTAGATATTCTGAGACTCTTTAACAGTTGTCGTTTGCAAGGTATAGTCCCTGCTGAATGGAAGTAGGCAGTTGTTAACCAATTACTGTAAAAACCTACCCTTAGAATGGGTGTACCCTTTAACATTTTCCCCTTCTCATTATTATCCTATGTGGGTAAAATATTGAAAAAGCTTGTATCCCAGCAAGATCTGCAGAAGAGAATAAGTGACTTAATATCTTTCAGGCTGGCTTTAGGATGGGTCATAGCACCAAGGTCGTGGTACTCTCGATGACCTATGAAGAGTGGTGGGTGCTGGTGGTGTTGGTGCCCTTATACTTTGGACCGCCCTGCTGCGGTCGACACCACTCAACTCTCATACAAACCTGAAAAGAGACAGGCAGCTCAGTTCGAGTAATGAATTTAAACCTATATTACCAACAGAATTAAGGCTGCCTCCCTTTTCCGCTTTAAGTCGAATCCCAGTTCGATAAACTGTGGTATTCACCGGGGCTCTACAGTCTACCGACTGCTCCGGGGCACAATTTTATATGTATGCAGATGACACACAGTTTATCTTCACCATCTCATGTTTTTAGAAAACATATACTTCGAACTCTAACCACAACCATTTGAATGATTGCTTGGCAATCACTTGATGGTGGAGATCCACTAAGTTTCGGAAGCTGAATTGTCAAAAAAACTGAGGCCTTGCTTACCCTCATCAGTATTGATCAATTGAAACAGATCTCTTGGCCCATGTCAATAGGACATCGACCGGCCCTTGTTAATACCATAAGAAATTTAGGGATTCACCTTGATTCTTCTGTCTCAGACAAACGTCGGGACACCAGGTAACAAAGAGCTGCCTGATTCAGCTCAAAGTAGTAAAGACAATTCTTCCTTTTCTGAAATCTGACTTCCAAATACCGTGTACCGGAATACATTGATCTAGTCAAGGCTGGACTATGCTAATTCAGTCTACTTGGCTTCTTCTGACAAACTGATTCAGTAGATTCAGCTTGTGCAAAATGCAGCAGTTCACATTCAGGATGGCCATGCCAGGCAGGACCTTCATACACCCATCTTAAAATCCTTTAATTGTTGACCTGTACATCACAGCATAATATTTCAATCCGTGACTGTTTTGCACAAGGCCATCTACAAAAGTTCTCTAATGTTTCTTGAATCTAAACTTTCGTGGCATAATCCCAGTGGAAAGATTACGTCTGGCAACTTAGTCCTCCTCTGTGTCCCCAGATCAAAAACATCCTTCTATGGTGGCAAAACATTCCCCATAGCTGCTGCAAACATTTGGCCCTCGCAAACTTTATTCCAACAGTGTGAAACCTTTATTCTATGTTTCAGAAAACATTTGAAAACCTGGTTTTAAACCAATAAATGTCTCTAACCCCTGCACTACGAGAGCTTTGCAACTACCCACTAACATAACATAGCGAAGTAGCTACGGGAGGAGCGGAGATGGAGGAAGAGAGGCAATTAAAAACGGTTAGCCAGGTGCTGGGAATGAGAGCTGCTGCTGGAGAGGAAAGGCTGCACTGCTTCTTGGAGAGGGAAGGACTAGAGAAGCCAGAGGGCACAAGAAGGGAAACAGGGAAACCAAGAACTAAGTATAGATTAGAGCTGGGACAGAGAAAAATCTGGAAAGCATACTGTTAAATGCCAGAAAACCTGTGGGGGTTAGAAACTATGGTAACAAATAGAACACAGCCTCCGGCCATTTGATCTTGGTAAGGTCTGAGAAAGGAAGGGACTAGATAGACCAAAATGTATCACTGGGGTAGTGTGACCCTGAGGAATCGAGAAGCTTAGTTACGCTTGCACTGTGTCAAGCTCTGTTCTGTTGCAAAATGGTCTGCAGGCAGGACCTGAAAAGGCCTGTGAGAACCACCTGACACGAAAGAGGGCACAATCCTGACAGCATCCCTATAACAATGCCTACACTATACATGACAGCAACATATGAGAACCAGAACTCTTGTCATCTCATTCTCCCATCCCTCCCAGTTTCTCAGTCTTCCCGTAGATGTGTTAAAACTCCTGACAGACACATTATTGCACTGATCTGAGCATAAATTATTGTCTAGGTTGGGGGTGTAGTGTGAACAAACACAAGCGTCGCTTTCAATGCGCATGTCCTTATGTTCTCTGGTGCACACTAGCAAGATCTGAAAAGAGCCCCCTGTGAGGCCTACCACAGACCTCTAGGTCTCAGGTAAGATTAGCAAATTCAGTATTAAACACCCTGAGATATTTTGCTCTGCATTATAGCATAAACCATTGAACAGAATTGCATCAAATTTGGCTTGAAAATTGAGCTTCACTCAGAGGAGAGCTTTTGGTTGGTTTGATCTAAATCTGGTCAGTAGTGTTTCAGAAATCTGCATTGAAAAAAGGTGTGGGTGGACACTCAAGCATTAATTAGCCAGGACCTTGTGTTTATCTTGACTATTAATTTGTGAACAGTTTCAAGTTTATTTTTAATATGCATAGTTACTAAAAACTATTGCACTGTTGTGAACTATCAAGATAAAAAGTTGTTGTGGTTTATCAGTAAAATCATTGATACACATAATAAAAATGCAGTGCAGTGCTTACATAGAAATATAAAAAAACTAATAAAACCATTTGATGAGTATCATTAAAATGAGATAGTAAAAAAAAGAGCCTTAAAATATGCAATAAAGTACTATGTGGCTGTAATGATAATAGTTAATGTAGCCTACGGTGTACATCATTTGTATATGCCAATAGAGCCAGACAGCCACATGGCGAATTGCAAAAAGTGAATAGATATCAGAAGGAGGCTCTAAGGCAAAGTGGGAGTTTTTCCCATCTTAGGGGCTCTTTTTTAAGTTATAGAGATTACATTTTAAAAAACAGCGCCCGGTTGACATGTCAAGTTCTTCATTATCTGCCTATTGCTAGAGTGGTTGGTTCACTCTTATGGTGTTATTCATTTTTTGTGTGAGGAATTTGACCACTCTGCAATTCAGTTGTATGGCCCCTGGATTAAAGCATGACAGCACCGCTTGCCTCCTGGTGCCGGTTTTTATCTGCTTGAGGGAGGTCGTTAGCAGCTGTATCCTCTCTTGCTGCATCGCCGTGCAGGTACAAATTAAATGCAAAATGTCTCCTGGGCCTGTGTCACACAAACTACAAGTGCTTGGTGAACATGCCCTCTGCCATGGTGGAAGGTTCTTGGCACACGGAAGAATGCTCAGGCGGTGCATTAGAAACTTTATTTTGAGAGTTTTAGAGTAACCCTGATTGAAATATTTTTGAGGTGCAGATGATTTGTAAGAGTTCAGGGTCATCCAGGCATGGGATCTGGCTGAAAACAGAGCCTTGTCCTCCAGCAATGAGATTTGTTTAACCGACTTCCAGACCAATTTTTTAAAGGATGTGTGTTGTGGCTGAGTGTTCCAGAGATTAGTAAGCCTTGTGATTTCAAGAGATTCTTGTAGGTAGCGTCTGCCCGGAGGGGTTACCCTGTGCTGGAGTTCTTGCCATAGCAGCTGATTTTGAGTGTTTGAGGTAGAGGATCTGTTCTTATTCCAGCAGATGATATAGGCGCCATGCCTAGCCAACGATTGTTTCAGTAAGCCGAACACCAGCCTTATTTGAGCTGGTGAAGTGTATTTTGGGAGGCTGAACATGGTTCTGTACGCCATAATCAGGGAGCTGTCCAGTTGTTTAGCATCTCTTTCTCGCAATGCTTCGCTGCCATAGGTTAACGTGGGGAGTAGCTTGGCCTGTGCTACCTTCAGGAGGGGGCATAATGAGGGCCCCATCAGTTTTGATGTCAGGTTTTTCAGCGTTATTGCTACGACCAAGCTTCTCCTTCTGATTTCTTCTTTCTGGCAAGCGAAGGACACTTCGTTATCAATGATTACACCTAGATATTTGTAATCAGTTGTGGATTCAATAGGGACAACTCCCAGGTGCCACCTCTTCTGCCGTCTTCTTTTGTTATTCACCGTCATAGTACGAGTTTTCTTAAAATAGGTTTTTAGGTTATTCTCTACAGCATACTTCTGAATTTCGTTGAGTAGATGTTGGAGACCGACATATGTATGGCTAAGCAGCACCACATCATAAGCATACAGAAGGTTGGTCAGTGATTTGCCTCCAAGCCTGGGTGCGTGTGCGTTGCTGATGTTGAGAGCTTGAGGGCGGTCGGCCATATCGAGATTAAACAGGGTGGGTGCCAGCACGCAACCCTGATTCAGGCCTTTGGTTGTGGGGACTTTTCTAGACAGGTGGGTTCCCCCTCCCAGTTTCACCTGGACCCAGGTATCAGTGTGCAGAAGTAACAAGATGTCGGAGATGTCCTGGGGGATTCCCCAGCTTGCCAACTTCCCCCAGAGTTTCTACCTCTCAACACTATCAAATGCCGTACTAAAGTCATTGAACCCTAGATGTAATTACAGGTTGGCTATTTTGGTCGAATCAATAAGGAGAGAGAGTGCAAGGATGTTTGTTGTCATACCAGACGTTTTGCAGAAGCCAGTCTGGTTTGGCGGTATTATTTTATTGCCGTCTGCCCAGGCTGTAAGGTCCTCTAAGATGAAGCCTGCAAAATTCTTTGCCTCATTGTTGATCAAGACCACTAGGCGATAGTTGCTAGGCCGAGCCTTGTTGCCACTTTTGTAAATCTGCACGATCGTCGAGCCTCTCCATGATTCGGGTATTCTGCCTTCTGTCCTGACTTCTAAAAATAAAGGTAGGCGAATATTAACCCATTAGGCCGGTTTATGTTTAAATAGAGCCGGTGGGATTCAATTCGAACCCGGAGCCCCCTCTCTTCTCCTTTTTGCAATGTGCTTCTTGATTGCCGATAATGGTGGGTCGCCTGGCTCGCGCCCTGATGTTTTAACGGGATCAGGCATGTTCAGCATCAGCTTCGCCTTGGAGCCTGCTTCTGGGTGGTATCATGTCATCTGTCCGTTTAGATCCATTGATTGAACAAGTGCCCGCGGCTTCGTTAGAATGCTCGGATAGAAATTTAAGCCATGTTTCCTCTGAGATATGTGACGAGATTCCCTCATGGTGTGGGCGGATTATAGCGTTCACCTTATTCCAGAATCGGGCACTGTCGTTGTGATGTGCATCATGAAGAAGCTTTGCCCAGATTTCGTCTTCTTGCACTTTGTTAATTCCCCATTTCAATTCCATCGGTTTCGCAAGAGTGTGCAGGCGCTTAAGTCCACTGGATGTCTTCTCAGAAAGCTTAGGGTGCTATTTATTGATTTCTTGAGCATTTTTAGTTGATCCCGCTGTGCTTTAGAGATCCTGTTTCTCAGGCCGAATGCCCAGCCTAAATCTGCTTTTGGGGGTGGTGTGCCCCAGAGGCTTAAAAACTTTGCGGTAAAGTATTCCCAGTGTCTTATTCGGTCAGACTTGCCTGTTACTGTTGACTGAAAGAGATCGATTTCAGCTTTGGGCAGAAACTCGTGGTTGACGCTGCACATTTAATCCTCCTTAAATTTGAGGCACCAAGGCTAATTCTTGTTGGATGGCGGAGGTTGCGGAGGCTGACAGTAAGATTTCTTGTGGTCAACGGTCGCTCTCCCCCTTGGCCCCCATTCTGAACCCAGAATGGGGGACAGTTCACTGACCCAAAATTTGAAAAATGTATGAATCATATTGGATTATGTAGCATATTCCCACATCATCTAATGGGAGTTTGCTGACCCAAAACCGTTCCGGAAACCCAAGAGTTCTGACTGGGTGGCCGCAACAGGAACATTACTGTTGCAGCCACCATTACACAAAGCAGTGCCTAGTGCCTCTGTTATGAAAAACAAATTAAAGAGAGCATAATGAAAAGGAGAACATCCCCGATGCCCAGGCTATGCAGGGGGTCCCACTGGGCCTGGTTGGCCCCAGGCCCTTAAAATAAAAAAAAACAGATTTTCCAATGGGATTCATGCAACCTGGGTCAGGTTCATGGAATACAGATTCTGCCAAAGGGCCAGAAAGACAATTATTTTTTAAATAAAACTTGCATGCAGATACACAGGACAGGAGGCCCTGCACTTGCATGGGAGGCTGTGTTGAGGAGCCTGGCAAAGGCCTCTGACAGAAGGCTGGCACAAGTCAGGATCAAAGGCCAAGCCATGTGCCCAAACCAAACTGCGAACTGATTATAGTAGATGCTGTCATAAAAAATAAAAATAAATTCACTCAAAACTTTTTGTGAAGGGTAAGTTATGATTTATTTTGCTAAAAAACATGAATGTTTGTTTGGAAACAGCTCCAAAGTACCCTTAAAATTGCAATTAAAGTGACAGTATGGCTATACATAAAAGCAATCCCCTACACTGATCAGTTATAATTACGACTCAAAACATAACTTGAGCCCCCGCAACGAAAACCTGTAATGCTCATGACTTCACAATATTTATACCACAGGCCTTACAACATTGTAAATAACAACAAATATCCAAACAAAGAGTTGAAACTGTGTCCATGTAATGTCATCGAGAAGGCCAATATTAAGGTGATATGAAAGCAGCGATGTTAAAAATGTCGGGGCAGATTTACAAGCCCCCTGTGCCACCACTACTTTTCGTGACGTAGTGGTGGCGCAGGGGGCTCCTCCATATTTACAAAGAGAGGAAAAGCCATCCTGCGTGACTTTTCCTCTCCTTGTAAATATGGCACCTTCACACGCAGCACTGTGCGTTGAAGGGGCGTTCCATGGGAGTTGCTGTGGGTGTTCCCACGCAACACCCATGGAACAAGACACATCTCCAGATTTACGAGAAATCGTACATCTGGAAATGCATGTGAATGCTACGCCACCCTAGAGGTGGCGTAGCGAGGCGCAACGAGGAGAAATATTTAATTTCTCCTCGTTTTTTCCTCTTTCAATGCGTGCTGCATTCTACAGCACGCATTGAAAGAGGAAAAAGCCTCTTGTGAAGGTGTCACTTCCTGCACAAAAACAATCTCCCCACGACGCAGGCATCCTTGCACCATGGTGCAAGGGTGCCTGCGCCAGCGCATGGCTGCAGTTTGTGCGCCAGCGCAGGGGAAGCACAGAGATGCGACATATTCTTGTAAATATGTCGCATCTCTGTGCTTTCCAAACTAATGCAGCATGACGCAGCAAAATGACTTGCTGCACCGTGCTGCGTTACTTTGTTATAAATCTGCCCCGTCATTTCTAATGTCATCTGTCAAATCATGGCTTAGGTCACGATCACAAGCCCCTTCAGCTCAGGAATTAGTGTCTCTAAGCAGCTTCTTTGAAGCAGTTATGTACTAATGATCGAAATACAATTGTCTCTCATGCCACTGAATATGGCCTTGTGACGGCGCTGTTGTGATAGCAAATTCCTTTAGAACATTTTGGGGATGAATGAAAATTACTAATTGATTGAGAAGCAGGCTCCAGCATCTTCAACAGACCATCACACACAGGGCCCAACAGACTCTCATTAACAGTTTCCCACAGAGCCCCAACAATATCTGTTCGTAAAATAAATAAAAGAGTACTCTGTGGCTTTGGTGAATAGCTCTCTGGTCTTAGTTTACAAAACAAAATGCTTAATTTGCAATTTACTAGTGCCTACAAATCGCAAAAGATAAATTTGCACTGGTATATAATTTGCACACAAATAATATTACTCCAGTAAGGTGCAATATTACTTATGGGTATATCTCTATACATATACTAGTGTCTGGAAGCACGTGTTTCAGGGCCCTGGAAAGGTTGAGAACCCACACAAAATCACAAACTTCTGTACATTTAATTTATGTCCTGGAAATAAATGCATGTCAGGAATGAATCTTAGTAATTGGTCTTAGTACAGTTTTATGATGGTTAATTATTTGAATGTTTTTAAATTAAAAACATGTTGCAAGCATATACCGCAAGAAATAAGATAAAAATAAAACAGGAAAATGTTCTGCTACCTAAACATGCCAGTCATATACTTTTTTATTTTATTTTTTGAGTTTTGTCCATACAACTTCAACCACAGTAACAGCGTGAAAACAATGTTTCAACACATGCACACACTATAACATGACAACCCTTTGTAACAAGCATTTCGCATTCGTTGGGACGATAGCAGCAATTCTTCAGCGTATAGTTCCAATTTTTCTTTACAGTACACCATATCCTCAAGCCAATGTTTTCGTTTAGGGGCGTGTTTCTTCCCCAGTTCATAGCCACTCTCCTCCTTTTCGCAATCAATAATACTACTGCCACAAATTGACGATTAAGAGGTTGTAGTGGCTTAGTGTGGCCAAGTAGGCATAGTTTCGGAGTATGGGGAACATACTCCGACACCATAGCCATAAGGGCATCCATTACCTAAGTCCAAAAGATGTTGACCAGAGGGCACAACCAGTCCAGATGGAGGAGGTCAGCCTGCATTGCCCTAAAACGTACACAATTTGCATCTGCTAGTAGCCCATACCTAAACAACCTGGTGTAGGAAGCTGGCTATGTATATACTATACCAAAGTAAGGTATAGTGTGCGCAGAGTCCAGTGTATCCCCAGAGGCATTACAGATGCTAAAGTAAATGATAATAATGCTCTCCTTTGTGGTAGTGGGGGCAAGCAGTTAGGCTTATCAGAGGGACGTGTTAAGCATTTGCTGTACACACTCAGGCAAGAAATGATTACAAACAGTCAATGACTAAATACGAGACCAATTGTTTGTCAAAATATTACTTTTTGTATGTTTATTACTTAGAACCAAAGATACTTTGTTGCAGTAAAATGAATTTTGCAATATCACAGTTTTTTAGTATAAACAGTTCAATGTTAACTTACGGAAGGAAAACAGTCATGCAATTTCACAGGTAAGTACACAACTTACAATTCCAGTCTTCGGGTCTTAGGTTCCGAGACTGCACCAGCAGTGGCACTAGGGTAGCCGGTGCAGAGGTCAAATTTGGTCACTGGGGCCCAATGTTAATCAATGGAGGCTGGGGACACGCAAAGAGGTAGAGGTTGAAGGTAGGTAAAATTGGAGTTGGGGTCAATCTTCTGGGGTGTGGACCAGCAATGTTGGGGGGGCACAAGGCAACACCAAACACACACCCTCAGCGGCACAGACGCGGCTGGGTACAGAGTGCCAACACAGCGTCAGGCGCCCAATATAAATCAATGGAGAACGACAGTTTCAAACAAAGGCTGCAGGCTCGGACCAGGAAGCTGGACGAAGGCAACCCGTCTCTCTGGAGGAAAGTTGGTATGCTGAAGAACTCAGGGACACTGTCAGTTGAGCTCCCCAAGCCATGGGGGCTGTGGATGCAGGGGTGTCTTTAGGCATCTGAAAAGTCTTACCGGAGCCTATTGCGGTTGGGGAAACCTTTGTGTTGAAGCTGCAGGCATTGTCGTGGAGTCAAGGAGCGGTCACTCTGGGCTGGACCCAAGCTCAGGATCGCTGGGGAACCTTCTTGGGACTAGTGGGCCACTTTAACTCGTGCCGGAGGCATCGGGTGCAGAGGTGGGTCCGGAGGTCGAGTTGTGCGGTTCAGTACAGCACTGGAGTTCTTGTTGTTGGTTTCTTTGTGGACAGGGCACCTGTCCTCAGGAGTCCTTGTTCTTTGGGGAAGGCAGGCAGTCCTCCCAAGGTTTTGGAGGTTGCTGGGCCTGCAGAACGAGTCACATTTTTGAGCAGGTTTCTTCGAAGGCTGCCGGTAGGGCTGGGGCCAAGTCAGTTGTCGTCTGGAGTCTTCACTTCTGGAAAGGCTCTTTGGTCCTTCTTCTTCTTTAGTCTGAGCATTAAGGTTCAGGGCTGCCCCATAATAGTCAATTTAGGGGCGTTACAGGGACTAGAAGGTAGTAGCCAATGGGCTACTTACCTTTAGGGTGACTACACCTTTTGTATGTCCACTCTCTGTAGGGAGGGAGCGTACCCCTATTCCTATTGGCTAAAATCCTCCAAAGCAATATGTAGGATTGTAAAAGGAGGGGGTCACTTCAGCCCAGGACACCTTAGGAGTGGTCCTGACTGAGAGGGGACACACCTCTCCTGTGTGCTAATTTTCCCATCGACCTTGCCACCAAAAGAGGGGCTTGGTCAGGGGTGCAGGTATCTCCACTAGCTGCAGAGGCCCTGGCTAGCATAACAAAGGGCAGGAAACCTTTGAGGCTCACCGCCCTACAATGCTGTTCCTGGTCGGGGGTAGGTGTGAAGCATCTCCAGCCAGAACAGGTTTTGTTTCTGACAAACAAGAGCAAAAGAGTCCCACCGAGGGGGTCAGAAACATGTCTAGAGGTGGCAGGCTGGTGCAGACCAGCCAGACACACAGTAGTGGTTTGGTAGGTTTTCAGTGTGCATTTATTATTGAATCCAACACTGGCATCAGTGTGGGCTCATTAATCTGAGATGTTTGATACCACACATCTTGGGATTCGGTGAAGCCATCATGGAGTTATGGAACTCGTATTGACAAGCTACTAGCCAATGTCCTCAGTATGGCTTCACTAAGCACTTATAATGTCTAAGAATGGACTTAGACACTAAAGGGGCATATTTGCTCTTGCTGTTATGCTCTCACAAGAGGTATACTGTACCCTGCCTGAGGACTGTAAGGCATGCTGTAGAGCTGACCTATCTATCTATCTATGCCTCTTACAGTGCTGGCAGGCCTGGCAGGCCTGGCACACAGGGATGTGTGCCAGGTCGACCCTTCACTTTTAGCTGCACCAAAACACGCAGGCTGCAGTGGCAGTGTGCATGCGTTTGGTGAGGGGGTCTCCTAGGCTGGCATAATACATGCTGCAGCCCTTAGAGACCCTCTCTGGTCACAATGCCCTTGGTACCACTGGTATCTTTTACACGGGACTTATATGGCGCCCAGAGAATGGCAATTGTGGAAACAAAGGTACAGTTTGGGGAAATAACACAGACAGTGGGAACCTGATTAGCAGGAACCCAGTGCACATTCAGTCACAGTTGCATTCAGTCGGCAAAAAGTGGGGGGTAACCATGACAAAAGGAGTACTTTCCTAAACCTGGCAGGTGTGTAATGCATTTGTTGGAGGTATTTGAAATGTATGATGCATAGGTTGCAGTTGAGGGTGAGCATACCCATGAGTGTACAGCAGAAACACTATTCTTCTGCAGTCAAAGGCGCATCAAGCACAGGGTTCCATTTACCTAGGGCCTGTTGTGTGTCAGTGTGTCTATCCTTCTGAGCTGCATTGTACAGGATGGTAATTTGGTGCCTGTGGGTAGGGCTAGTGAACAAAGCTTGGAGGGTTTGAAGCATGGCAGGCTCTGAGGGGAAGGACGGATGCAACTGCCTTATATCTTGGCGCAAGTGAAAATAGGTGAAGGTAAGAAGAGAAGTCTGTGGTTGTCCGGATGAGAATTCTGGGAATGATATGAATGACCCGCCTGGGAACATGTCTCCCATAGTCCGCAGGCTGACACCAGTCAGTAGGGTTAGGGTCCCTGCATGTTGATTTCTTGCGGTGATGCGTTAGGGGGAGAGCCGGCGCAAAATTGGGGTCTTTTGGCACCATGCACCTGGCATCTGCCAAGCCATTGTCGTACACTTGACGGTGTTGATCTCTGTGTGAGGGGTGTTAACAACTCATTTTTGAGGTAGGCGAGAAGTGAGTGCGATCCGATTCTATCACTAGATGTGGTGCATATTCGTGAGGGGGATACCAGTAATGTGTGAAAAATGCCTGGGCGCATAAGTAATATAGGTAAAGATTTGGGGCTCCAACCCCTCCTTGTGCATATGGCAGTGTGAGTGCTTCCCATTAAGCTGTTTGAGTTGTTTGTCTGCCCTTATTAAGGTTATCATAGAAGAGAGTACTGTTTTAAAAGAAAAAAAGAGAGGCAGTGTTATTGGACTATTGACGTGGAGGAACAATAATTTTTAAGATAGTTATTCTATCAGCTAGTGACAGTGGCTACATTGTCTTCCAGTTTGGGGACCGCCCGCCCGTAGTTTTCCCTGATTGCAAAGTCTGGATCCCTGTGTACCCAAACTCCAAGATATTTAAAGGGATCATTGCACCACTCCAGAGGGCAGTTGAGTGGAAACTGCTATGCATGTGGAGTCAGGGGATAATGACAGATTTTTTCCAATTAATACTTAACCGCCCTTAGCGTTCAAAACTTATGTATTCTCTGATGAGCAGTGCTAAGTAAGTCATGGGGTTGTGCACATACAATACAATGTTGTCTGCATATAATGATATACTTATAGGCCTCCGCCAAAGAGTAGTGCTGAATCAATGTGTTGCTGCAGCAACCCTGCTGTGTGCCCCTTCGAATAATCAATGGTTCTGATGTGATGCCGTTTATCCGAAACCTAGCACGCGGTTTAGTGTAAAGTAGTTGTATCCACCGGATAAAGGATTTAGGCATGCCCATCTACTGTAGTATAGTAAACACGAACAGCCATTCAATAGAGTAAAAAACGTTAGCAGTATCGATCAGCCCTGCTGCTGCCTCCGTACTGGAGTCCAACTGATGAAGTAGAGCAAATAATAATAATAATAATAACCTTGAAGTTTTAAAGCGCCCAGCTGCCTCCGAAGTGGTTTCCCGGCGCTGGGGGCCCTCGGGAAGATTAAGCGAGCTATTGCCCAGAGTCACATGATGCTGGGCTGACCTGCCGCCGGCACCGGGGATCAAACCGTGAACCCCGTGGTCCGGAGTCAGGAACCCTGGCCGCTGCGCCACTCCTCTTCCACAGAGCAAAGATGGTGCGTAGGTTATGGGTTGTGTAACGAGTGGGTAAAAAGCCTTATTTATCTGGTAACATAAAAGTTTGTTGGGTTAGATGCATTTTCCAGGAAGGGAAAAATGTCCCCTTTGCACTCCACTAAATATTTTAACATTTTCATGCAAATGCTCCAATTTTCTTGTAATTCTTACACTTCTTCTAGTCAATTGATCACATAGCCTTGACACAGAGGAGGTAAACGTCCCATCTCGCCTGATGGGATTGCGCAGTATCCACTAGTCCAGCAGACCACTCTCTTCCATGCCATCCCAGCGTACTCTGGCTGCCTGCCTCAGTCTGCCCTGACCTTTCTAATATTGGGTCGAGACATGTGTTAAAGTCCCCGCCCCACAGCCTGGCCGATGGCTGCAGGGCATGTAGCTTGGTCCAGATCTAAAAAAGTTAGGGTCGTTGATATTGGGCCCTTACGTGTTTACCAATGCCAGCACGGTGCCACATAACTTGCCCTGTATTATAATGCATCGACCCAATGCATCTACATCAGAGTGGGTGCGCACAAAGGGGGTGCCTCTCTTGACCAGGAGCAATACCCCTCTAGAGTATGATGAGTAGGAGCAGGCTAGACATGTAGACACCCATTGTATGCCCACTGTGCTTTCCATATGCTGTGTCAAGTGAATCTTGCACATTTTACAAGATTGTCCTCGTACATTCCATGTGAGAAGGGATATTTGCTTATGGGTCAGTGCCATGTCTGGCAGGACTATGCAATCCAGAGTCTATGTAACATATTCCCATGTGTAGTGTGTATCAACATGACAATAACATCCAGTGGATCTGTGATAATGGAAAGTATCCACATCCTAGGTGTACCCCCCACCCACTTCAGCATTCCAATTATGCTAAAGACATCCCATGTACTCAATGACCCCATTAACAGGTAGCAAAACAGAGTTAAACAAAGTCCTGTATATACTAGTGAAACATACTGAGAAAACATCTGGGGATTACTCGCTGTGGGGTGACCAGAGTTCCAGTGAGCTCTCCCCGTGAAACAGGAGGTGGCCAAGGAATGCTACTGTTTATAGGTGGTACAAAAGGGGGTGGTGATGGACGGAGCATCAGAACCAATCAAACACTCACACCCAGTCAACAGATCTGGGTTTGATCCATCACCGTTCTTTAGCCCACTCTGCTTGTTTCCGGTCGAGGGAAGGCATGGCTTGGCAGTTCGGGCTGGACTGTTCCCATGAGGCACAGGGTCAGACTGATTTGCATATGGCCATGTCTGAACTGGGGTGGCAGAGTGGGCTAAAGAACGGTGATGGATCAAACCCAGATCTGTTGACTGGGTGTGAGTGTTTGATTGGTTCTGATGCTCCGTCCATCACCACCCCCTTTTGTACCGCTTTGTTCGCTATAAGTTGGCAGGGTATGCTCAGACGTGAGTCCCTTGCTCACTTTGCCACTGGATTCAAGCAAGCCTGGCTGAAGATGGCTGAAATGCCAGAAACCAGTCCTAGGAAGCTTGTTTCCGGTCCAGGGAAGGCATGGCTTGGCAGTTCGGGCTGGACTGTTCCCATGAGGCACAGGGTCAGACTGATTTGCATATGGCCATGTCTGAACTGGGGTGGCAGAGTGGGCTAAAGAACGGTGATGGATCAAAACCAGGTCTGTTGACTGGGTGTGAGTGTTTGATTGGTTCTGATGCTCCGTCCATCACCACCCCCTTTTGTACCGCTTTGTTCGCCATAAGTTGGCAGGGTATGCTCAGACGTGAGTCCCTTGCTCACTTTGCCACTGGATTCAAGCAAGCCTGGCTGAAGACGGCTGAAATGCCAGAAACCGGTCCTAGGAAGCTTGTTTCCGGTCCAGGGAAGGCATGGCTTGGCAGTTCGGGCTGGACTGTTCCCATGAGGCACAGGGTCAGACTGATTTGCATATGGCCATGTGTGAACTGGGGTGGCAGAGTGGGCTAAAGAACGGTGATGGATCAAACCCAGATCTGTTGACTGGGTGTGAGTGTTTGATTGGTTCTGACGCTCCGTCCATCACCACCCCCTTTTGTACCGCTTTGTTCGCCATAAGTTGGCAGGGTATGCTCAGACATGAGTCCCTTGCTCACTTTGCCACTGGATTCAAGCAAGCCTGGCTGAAGACTGCTGAAATGCCAGAAACCGGTCCTAGGAAGCTTGTTTCCGGTCCAGGGAAGGCATGGCTTGGCAGTTCGGGCTGGACTGTTCCCATGAGGCACAGGGTCAGACTGATTTGCATATGGCCATGTCTGAACTGGGGTGGCAGAGTGGGCTAAAGAACGGTGATGGATCAAACCCAGATCTGTTGACTGGGTGTGAGTGTTTGATTGGTTCTGATGCTCTGTCCATCACCACCCCCTTCTGTACCACTGTTTATAGGTGAGCACAAATAGGGAACATAGATGAGTATGGAGGCAGCAGGTAACCTTATTTAAAAAACAAGGGACAAACGAATGTTTCAAACAGAAGAGGGTAAAGGGACTCACTGGGCCATAGACAGCACACTGCGCCTGGCAGGGTGTCAACTCGTCAGTTCCAGGGAAGACACAGGGTAACTGCGCCTCTATTGATTGCCTTACCCCAGTGCCGAATCCACTGCCCAGCTCAGCAAGCCTTGATCATGTCAGCAAGGGTATCTCCCACAGCTTGGATCAAAACAAGCTCAATGAAAAGCAACCCATATGCCTGGGGTCAGTTGCTGTCATGTTCTCCTTCAGCGTCTGCCTGTATCCGTTTTCGAGGTGTCAGTTCTTTATGTAGTCCATGGCTGCGTTTTTGGGTCACAAAGATCTTGGTCGTCCCTTGGTGATCTATCCATAGCCGAGCTGGGTACAGCGTCATGTACTGTATTTTCACCCGTTGGAGCTTTTTTTAACAGGAAGAAAGTCTTTTTGTGCTGGCCGGACACTTTCTGTGAAATCTGGAAAAACCCTGGGTTATTTTCTTGAAAGATGATGGGCTGTTTGTCCCTCATCATCCTTAGCACTGTGTCCCAATATCTGTAGTTTAATAATTTTGCAACGATTGGACGAGGGTGAACATCAGGCTACTGTCTGGGCATTAGTGATCTAAGTGCTTGTTCAACCACTAGCAAAGGGGACAGGTTGTCAGCGTCAAAGACCTCTTTCAGTAGGGTTTCTACTTACGCCTCCATTTTCCCAGTATTAGCTGACTCGGGGAACCCCATAATGCATACATTGTTCTGCTGGGAGAGGGCCTCCAAGTCCTCATTCTTAGCCTGTATGTCAGCTAATACTTTTTCCATAGGGAGGCACTTGGTACTTATGGGAGTATATTCTCAAGAACGTGTGATAACCATCGCAAATTTAGCTTAACGCAACTCTTCGCAACGCAGTCTATCGCAGGAAAATAACTCTGTGTTAAGGTGGTATTCTCAACCCGGCGGCACCATGCGATAGTCCCACGGCAATGCGTCAAATGACCGCGATAAAGTCAACGTGACGCTGCAAAAATGCGAAACACGAACGCAAAAAAAGCTGCGATGAGGCCAATAGCTATACAAAAATCCGCGAAAACCAGCCACAGGCCTGCAATTCCCACGCGTCATGTGGGAAAATGCACCATAAAAGTTGAAAAGAAAACACAGACAAAAGCCAAACAACAGCGAAGGCCAATGGATGTAGCCGGAGCAAGTGCAGAGGACTACCAGAACCTCATAAGCCCCACGGAGGACCAGCATGGGACTTCGGGGTCAGGGAAGGGCAAGGACAAGAAGAGTAAGAAGAAGCGGTTCAGTCCGCAGGAAAATAGGATCCTGATAACGGAGGTGATAGAACACCATCAACTACTGTTCGTCACCTCCACTGTGTCACTGGCAACTAAAAATAGAATATGGCAGACCATCGTGGAGAAGGTGAATGCAGTCAGAGTGCTGAAGAGGTCAATGGAATAGGTCAAGAGGCGCTGAAATGATGTCAAGCGCAAAACCAAGCAGAAACTCGCAAACAACCGGAAGGCAGCAATGCAGACTGGAGGTGGGAGTCAAGCGCCACAGGAGAAGCTGGACGAGATGGAGAAAATGGTGTCCACAGTCATCAGTGGGGAGACGGTGGTAGGAGTTGGGGGCCCGGACACTGCTCAACATGACCAGACACAACAGCAACAGAGTGAGTAACAACCAGGGACTGGGGAGACGGGGGAGATGGGCACTATGTCACACATGCACAAGTAAGCATAGCACATCTGCGGACAAACCATGCCCCAGACCCCCAACTCCCACCAAGAGATCAATGCACCCAAGTATGCAACATCTCAGCACTGTATAAGCACAGAAGTCAGAGGCACACCGCATGTAAGGAGTAAGGGGATGCCAAATCAGAGCTGCAGGGGTGACTCCCCCAAAATGCGGCACACACACATCACATGCAGAGCACATCAACATTGACAATGATGTGGCACAATCCGCAACACGTCCACAACAGAACAGAAGACACAACTGGTGCAGCTTGTGTGCAGAAACTGCCCAATCACATATGGCATCACAGGGAAATGTGAGTTGACAATGTACAAGTACAAACACACATCCGTGATGTTGTCGAAATGTCCACAGTCCCGCATCGTATAGGCAGCTCCCCACAGTCACAATGTACACTGTCATTCAGTCTGAATGTAAACATGTACAATGCGTCAACATACATGTGAACACAATGTTAAACTGCATCTCCCCTTCACATTGCAAGGGGAAATCCAGCACCTCCTGCAGAGCAGTCCCAACCTCTCTTCTCTGATGATGAAGAGGACCACCACACCTTCGACTCCAACGCCCTCCAACAGCTCGTGGAGAGCCTCCGCAGCCCACTTCCAGGAGCAGGGCAGCCCAGCTGCTACGAGGAGAACCCACCCCCTGCACAGAACACACATCAGGCAGCACCCACCACCACGGCTGTCTCCCAGGACCCCCACGACAAACACATGGCCTTCCAACGCCGTGTGTTGGGGTGCCAGGAGAAGCTGGCTGAACAGGTGCAGGTGGGGTTCGACCACATGGCAGACAACCTAGACACCATACATGGGTGTCTAAGTCCCATCAGGGACCACTTACAGTCCCTAACGGACACCCACAGTCCGCTCCATGCCCTCCAACGAACCATGGCTGACATCGCCAGAGTCCTGACTCTGAGACACGGACGACTGTCTAGTCAGGGTGGCTCCAGCAAGCTCTCCCGGGAGTTGGGACTCATGTGGAGGCTCATGGAGAACATGGAGTGGATGCGGCGGAAAGAGCGGCTGACACAACTGCACACCAGCGAGAGGTAGCTGGGTCCCACAATGCCATAAAGACCCTCCTCATGGCACTGCTACCACAAGGCCTGGCGCTGATGCATGCTGCTGCTACCACTCCATCCACATCTCCAGCCCCTAATGTGTCAGTGCCAAACAGTGCGGCAGACATTCCACCTCCGGCCCATGAGGTGTCACTGCCACACAGTGCTGGAGACAGAACACCACCACCCACATGTGAGGCACATGAAACAGCAGGGGACGAAGATGCAGATGAATCTGCCTTGGTGGTGAGAAGGAAGCGGTAGCATTCATCTCCGCCCTTTGGCCTGTTTCTGCTTGGTTCTGCCCTCTGCATCATCCCCTTCCACTGTCCCCCGATGCGCTCTGCGACACTCAACTTGGACCTCGACATGGACTGCCATATTCTGTTTGGTTACCAATGACACAGCTATCAAACTACGGACTGAACTCCTCCTCTTCTGATGTACCTGTCATTCCCTGAAGGGCTCTGGTTGGCCCTACACGGGCCAACAATCTGAAGTGGGGTTTGCATGGCCCTGTACTGCTCCGGCTTCAAAATTCCACTGATTGTGCAATAAACATTCGTGGTCACACCGATGTGTCATGCCTATGATCTTTCAAGTGTGGAAGTATGGATGAATGTAAGGTCAGCAATTCCCCCTTACGTCCATGTTGCTCATGTGGGACTTGGGTCACGTGTGACACATTGCCGATTGCGGCATGGGTGGCGCCGACACTACAACGGGGACACATGCATTAGTTACTTCCTGGTCCAGCTCAGGAAGGAACCATGCCCAGTCCCCTGGAGTCATTGTTCACACCCTTATGCTGGACTGGCATACGCCAGGCCAGCTCACTCGGCTTACGCTCACAGAGGGGGACAACAACGCTACATGTCCCAGGTCTTCCCTGTAGGGATCTGCTGCTCACAGGTATAGTTGTCAGCATGCCACAGCCACTCCCTCATGGCTGGTTTACACCCACACCACACCCATCCAGCACAGCCGTCACAGGACATGTGACCCTGCCAATATAAACGGCCTTGCGCACGTGCTGGAGGCCATTTCCATTCTGTACCTGGGTGTCCCCGTGTGGTACTCATTTATGCATGAGGGCCTAGGGCCCTGCCACAGTTCAGTGCACAGTGCCAGGGGTGACATGATGGCGTCCGCACCACGAGACTCAATCATAAAGTGTCCATGGCTTGCGGTGCACAGAGTTGGTGGCACCAGATACACTGCGGCAGGCACAGGCACACCGCCATGGGACGGTGTCTTTCGGTGCACTGAGGTAGGGGCACCTTAAGTGCTGAGCGGGTGTGCAGCCTGCGATGATGCGCCGTCCTTGTAAGATTAGTGTGAGCCCTGCTGGACCGCAGTGTATGCCTGAGCCAGCGGGTACTGCGGGCCTACCGACATGTGGCGTCGCCTCACGGTTCGTTAGTGGCACCTCCAGAGTTGGGCGGGTGTGCAGTCTGCGATGATGCCGTGTGCACTGATATGTTCCCTGCCATAGCGAAATCAAGACCCAAAATCTCTCTCCCTCCCTCTCTCTCTCCCTCTCCTTCTCTCTCTTTCGTTCTCTTTCTCTCTTTATCTCTCTCTCTCTTTCACTTTCTCTCTATACATTGATGAGCGTATGACACACCTACTAATCTAGGTTTTTGTCTTGCAGGCTGTGACTTACAGAATGTCCTGAGAAGACCCGCCATGACTCTTCAGAATTGTTGTTTTGGATTTATTCTGTAATAAACGTATTATTTGGATATTCTAAGATGAATGTATGATTCTCCTTTTTCTGTCCACACATGTATGTTAGGTGTTGTGATTGTGCGACATGAGACGAATTGTTTTGTTCTGGATTTCGTACAGTTGATGTGATATCTCTTTGTCCAGGGGGGGAGGCTTATCCTGGGGGTGGTGGCAGTGGGAGTTGTTGCCCTACTGGGGCTCCGGGCTGCATGTTCTGTTGCTCTGAGGCATCTGTTGTTCTTCATGTGTGACTCTGGGATGTGCTCCCTTGGCTGCTGCCGGTTGTTGTCCGACTTTACACTAGGTAAGATCAGGTGTTTAAATCCTGCAGCTAACGCACCTTATCGCCTGTTTTGTGTTCTTATCGCCGATCTGGCTGGTCGTTGAGAATGTTGAGGTGTCGTTTTGTCACGGCTTTTTGCACAAGAACACCTACTCTGCATCTCATTAGCGTTAGTTGCCGGGGTAATCTGTAGCGATGTGTTTTGCTGCTGCTATCGCAGGTAAACTGGTGATATGGGATGTTAGCACCAGCTTGTGAATAGGGCGATATATTTATCGCGACTTTGGCTGCGCTAAAGTGCCGATAACTCGGTGATAGATCCTTGAGAATATGCCCCATAGTGCGCATGTCCTCTTTAGTCATTGCGATGCGCTGTCTGCTTCATTTAGGCGAATCGTGTGTTTTTACAGCTTAGCTGTGAGATAATGCATTTGGAGATTAAGGGTGTCTATTTTCCCATCAATGGAGTGTAGGCTTTTTTGCATAGCTTGCAGTGTGGCTTCCAGTGTTGACATTTCCGGGGGGCGGGGTTTACAGAGGGCTCCCAATATTCGGACAGGGTTTGCCTAGTTTCACCAGTTTTTCTCGCTTCAAAAGTGAGCCTAGGCTGACCCCTGTCTGTGTTCCCATATCTGAGTATGTCTGCACACCGCTTTAGTAGAGACACCGGGTGAACCTGAAATGTCCTCATCCTGTAGCCAGTCTTATTTAAGTACCAGCTTTCCAACTTTCTAAAAGAGCCATTTTCAGAATCATGACTTAAAATCCGAATTTACCATTAAAGAAGGCTTTAAATTATAATTCTTAAGGCACCCAACTTGACATTCCTTCCTGCTCCCAATTGCAAGATATCACATATTAAATGTAATAAGTTAGCCCAATGTAGTCCTAAAGGAGAGGCAGGCCTTGCAGTAGTGGAAAACACATTTGAGAGTTTTTCACTACCAGGACATGTCAGGACATGTCAAAGTTAAAAGTACATGTCCAACTTTTTAAATACACTGCACCTTTCCCCATGGGCTGTTTAGGGTCTTCCGTACAGGTTTAGTCATGTCAAAAGGTTTACTTTGCCAGGTCAAAATGGCAGTTTAAAACTGTACACTTAGGCTGCAATTGCAGGCATCAGAAATGTTAAAAGGCTACTTAAGTGGGTGGCACAATCAGTGTTGCAGGCCCACTAGTAGCGTTTAATTTACAGGCCCTGGGTACTTGTAGTGCCACTTTCCTAGGGTCGTAGAAGTAAATTAAATGTTACAATTGGTTTTAACTCAATTGCACCATGTTTGAAAGAGAGAACAAATGTACTTTAGCACCGGTTAGCAGTGGTAAAGTGCAGAGTCCTAAGTCCATCAAAAATGAGATCAGCAAAAACGAGATCTGAATCAAGGAGTGGGAGATCAAGAGCATTCCAAAGAGTTTCATTGGTCCAGGCAATGACTTTTGCAGTAATCTGGTACCACCGCTATGTGGCGTTCTAAGGCTGATATCATATCTCACCTGTGCCTGCTCCGCGGGTACTGGTCAATTGAAACTGCGCTTTCGAGTTGCCTGTCAGCTCTTCACCTTGCCCTCACCGATTCCTGATGGACGCTGCATCAAGGATTTTCTGTATTCAAAGTCAACTTTTGAGATTTTGGATTTCTGCATTGGTTTCATTTAGCAGCAAATATCGTATTACTTCAGTATGCACAAAGAGAGGATGTGACTTTACAGGCAGAGATGTCAGCTTAGGTCAACATCCTATGATCTTGGATAAATGACTTAATCTCCCTGTGCCTAAAAAAAGTAAAAACTGAGTCTGGCCTTGAGTAAAGTAACTAGTCCTCATATAAAGCGCTCCAATACCCTTTGGCTGAGGTCACGCTATACACAACTGCAAAAATCTTCCACTGGCCCTGTCTCTTTTTTCCATCTTTTTTCCATCTCCCACTCCTTTTCTGTACTTCTAGCTACTCTTTTTCTTTCACTTTCCATTTTATTTGCAACTGTACCCCCACTTTGCCCCTTGATACGCCACTTGTGCACAACTGATTGTACGCAGGATTAACAACGAGAGGTGCAGTGTGGGTGGGTTTCTTATGGTGGTCAGTTTCAGGAGAGGTAACCAGTGTCATGTCTGAGAAACTGGGAGTGGCGGAATGAACATGGCAACATACTTGTTTGCCGAATAGAAGAGTAAAGTGGCATAGTCAACAAATAAACAGAATGTTATCTATCCCCAGTGGTGGAAAACCCAGTCGACCAGTTGCTGTTAGTTTCTTGTCCATGCAGTTGTGGTATATTGACTTTTGGATATTGGACTATAAGGAAACGATTCACATAAATTTGCTACAAGTAGGTGTGACTTTTAAAAGTAGTTTTACTGCCTTAATCTTGGCTATCAGAATTATGCCAGGAGCTCTCCAAAAGCAAATCACTGAAAAAACTTTGTGTTGTAATAGACACACATATCTCGCTTGCTGCATTGTTAGATATACTCCGATAAAAGCAGACTACTGAGCAGTGCCTAATTTGTGAACATATAATTGCAAGGGCACTCGTCAGGAGGCAACAGCAGCTTGCAACACCCATTGCCCCTGCCAGTGACAGACCCAACACAATTACTAACCATCACACTCATACAAGTGTGCCAATTCAGATTATTCCATGCCATTCCATGACATAAGAAAGGCTTGGGTAGCTGGTATTAGTCAATTTTACTATATATTGAATGAATAAATAACTGTTGTTGTCCTCATCTCTAAATTAGCTATACAGCACCACCATGTGGCAGACTGCTGCGGTGTTGACAATTAAGTTCCAGTACCGAGCAGCGGAAACCACCCGCTCAAATGAAGCACTAATACTAAGTATGTTGGCCATAGCAGAATGATGCCAGTAGCACAGGCAACTTAGTGGTATTGAGGTATTGAACACGTCACCATAGCCTGTACTTCCATTGCCTTAAATTTGAACAGAGTAGTCTTCTTCTAAACACCTGCAGCAATTTCTAGAGAAGATATGGGAGTCTTTTTTATTTGTCTTATGACCACACTGAATAAACTGAGATATTTTTCATCTTTGTTGAATGATGAGCATGTACCTGGCAATATTAGCTTGTAACTTTACTAATGGAAGAAGTCATGGCAAAGCCAATAGGTCTGGCCTCACTCACAGAGATACTGGCTTTGTTAGTGCTTGTTTCCTTAGTAGTTTATTATTAGTTTCCGGTTCTAAGAAAGCAAAACGTTGGCCATCTTTGAAACGTAAAGTAATGATAAAGTATAACAAAAACCGTTCAAAATCACCTCCCGTGAATGCACATGCCTAGGTTTGCATATGGACACATGAGCTTAGCAGCGTGATAGATGAAGAAGTATGAGAGGTGTGCAGTTTATGAATTTCAGTAAGTTGCCAGCTTTAAGCAGCTCTTCAGCTATCTTTATGGTATTTCTTATGTTCATGGTCCACTTGTTTAAGATTTATGGTTCTGAGCAGGCATTGGTTAAAGGGAGAAATGGTAGAGAGTTCTGCTGGGATGGATCTGCTGGGATGGACTTTGTTAATACCATCCATATCTGATTATCATTGTGAGATGTCACGATCGCAGTATGTACTTTTTGGGTCCTATAGTGGTGGACTAAATTAAAATCCTCCATTGGTCAGCGGCATGTGGCAGATCCCTTCAGTTATTCCATCCTTGTTCAGTTGGTGATTGGGTGTTTTTTTTGCTGTGGACTGGTACAGTACTGGGTGATGGACATTGCAGTTTTGCCTTATGTGAGTGTAAGAGTGTCAAGCAGTAAAAGGGAATTATCATGCAGCCTGTATAAACTATAAATGACAGATCAACAGCTGAGTGTCACGGTATTAATATTAGTATGGGTTATATATTGTATTTAAATTGCCTTTATATAGTGCTGACTACCCCTGATGAGGTGTTGTAGCGCCCAGTGGCACTGGAACTTTGCAGAGACAGGCCCCACGATTCCTTTCTCGCCCTGTTGATGATGGAGAAGCACTGCGCGGAATAATAGGGAGTGCCTGGCAGAAACCGAGGCCCGGCCTACGTGAGGACTCCAATGTGTGTGAGACAGAGGTCGGGAGGGCTTGTGGACCCGGGAGGCACACCCCCTGGGAAAAACAGAGGGAACAAGATGGGTAGCTCTGCTGCCAGGGTTCTACCGCCCAGATAGCCCACTGGGACAGGGCCTCCTGCACCCCCACAGACAGTGAGCCCAGACTCTCCCCAGGACCCTCTACCACAGGACTGTGTTACAGGAACAAACCCACCAGGCACAGGGGCACTACAGCAGCAGACACCCACGTCGAGGGGGCCCTGAACCTGGGGGTGAGAGAGAGGTGGCCACCCCTCAGTGTGAGTAGCCGAGGCCCCAGGTGCGCGAGTCCCAAACCACTGCGTAGTACCGTTCCGGTGTCGCAAGGGACCCACGCACTAAACCGGGCGCCCCCTGTGCCGCACTGGGACACAAGAGCAATGAGGGAATGTGGACGTGCTGGGACCACAGTGCGAAACACCCTGCACCCCAAGGGCAGCTATAAGAGGGCCTTCAAGGCACACAACGATTGCCCCTGGTATCCCCAGCAAAAGTAGGATCACACTGACTGTACGCAGGACCATACCACTGACACATACACAAGCTCTTCCCTCCGCTTAGTAGAGGCGACGGATAGCTGGAGGTCAGACAGCCCGAAGGCCCATGAGACAGGGGAAGGTTATACAGAACATAAACAACTAGCCTCTGTGACCTAGCATTTCCACTTCCTCTATAACACATGGGGAAAGGAAAAGCACCCACAGAACATTCTATTGTCGACATATAGAGTCAGGCGAGGGATGGACCCTCCTGGGCGTACAAGACTCCCCCACAACTCACCCCGTCAGTCACCCAAAATTTTATGGAACGCTTCCTAGCTGAGATTAGAGCAAACATTGGCCTCCTGTGTTCGGACTTCTAAACAAGCCTATGGGAGCTGAGGAATGAGGAGATGGAGCTAGGGCATTGAATAGACAACCTGGAATGTACTGTGGATACAAGGACGGTGGATCAGGAAATGCTGTGGCAAGTAGTCCAAGCCCTTGAGAAACACACAGTGGATCTCCAGATGAAACAGAAAGACCTTGAGAACTGCAGCAGGTCCAATAACATCTATTTCAGAGGAGTCCCGGAGGGAGCAGAGGGCTCTGACATTCTGACCCTTCCAAAGACCTGCTGCAGGCGGTCAGGAGCAACCTGAACCTAATTGCCTCCAGGGTGGACAGGGCACACAGAGTCCTCACCAAATTCAATACAAATGATGTAGCCCCAGGCATCTGAACACAAGTCCACTTCTTTGAAGAAAAAGAGGTAAGAATGAGGAAAGCTAGAGGCAAAGCTGACTTAGTATCCAGAGACTACAACGTCCACCTTGTTCAAGATTTAGCCACCTCCACACTCTGCCGCAGAAAATTCCACCCTGTCACTGACTTTCTCAATGAACAATAGATTAAATACCAATGCGGCTGCCATTTCAGCATAATGTTCAACTGGGCAGAGAAACGCTGAACAATTAGAAATTTAACAGAGGCATGAAAAGGAGGACAACCCAGCCCCGGTGGACCCATGACAATAGAGACTTTGTTTGCGCCCTGAATGGCAGACAATCCAGAGAAGCACTAGAAATATTCAACAAAATGAATCGCAGATGGAAGAAACTAAGGTGGATATTATCTTCCACCTCCATCAGCTAAAACAGGAGACAACATCAATGCCCACGGCCAGCCAGCCAGCAACTACCGCGTAGGCCCTTAAGGAGCGACCCCCTGAGTCTTTCTGAGAATGGGGCTGAAAACGATCTTAGCCGGGTGAGCGGTCTCCAAAGGGAAATTGTATAACACTATTTCACCCCCTGACGCCAGCACTGCCCCTTGAACACCTGGGGACTCGCCTGCCTGGCAAAAACTAAGGCTGAAGTTGCCACACTAATGAGGGTCACATCTTAAGTGGGTATCCATGGTGACACCCACAAATTAGTTGGAATACCCCGGAAAAGACTAGCCCTATTGGCACATAACAGTTCATGCTTGTATTTGGTTCTGTTCTTCCCTTCCCCCCAGACCCTCCTTTGCATCCCCCGATTACATAACACAGCACTGGGACATGGGCTTACCCTTGTCTTGCGAAGGCACCACAACCCGCAGATGCCATGACAGCCCAGCTACCTATGAGTACACCCTCCATGGTGGACAATTCCCCCCATGCTTAGGCTTCTGTCCCTAAATGTGAAAGGATGGAACTCCCTCACCAACGACACCAGGTTCGGCACCAACTCCTCCAAAAGACTTCAGACATACTCTTCCTACAGGAAACACACCTCCTTAAAAGAGAAAACATTTGCATTGCTCAATCAGATAATTTCAGAGCTCAGCGCCAAAAACCGTCCCAAAAAACAGTTTGATATCATCAAACAACAGGCTAATCCTACTCCTGCAATCAAAACCGCCGGTCTCAGTGAAGAAGACTTCTCAGCGCACTTTTTGGAAAAGTCTAGGAGTATTGATCGGGAACTACAATGTGCCGCTGCTAACCTGCTGTCATTGAGCTCCCTGGGTTTGACAGTACCTGCAGCAGTGAGTGCTCCGCCTTACCCCACAGACTACACACCCAAACACAATGCCTGCTGGAACACTTTCATACTCCCGGACTTGGAGGAGGTATCACAATTATTGGCATCTCTTAAACCATCCAACCATTTCAGTGATGCACTCCCCGCTATGCTGCTCAAAGACCTCAACCCAGCCATTCTGCCTCTCTGGTCCAGGATCATCCAACAATCTCTCTTACAGGGGAGGATTCCCGACTGCCTTAAAATGGGGCAAGTTACACTTACCCCAAGAAGCCCAATGCAGACCTAACAGACCCCTATAACTATCTGCCGATCACCAGCATCATGTCTTTAGCGAAGTTGCTCGAGAAATGCGTTCACAGCCAGCTATGCAACCACATTGAGAAATTTCAGCTGCTAGACCGACATCAGCCAGGCTTTAGAGAAGGTCATAGCACTGAAACAGCCCTAATGCACATTGTGTATGACGCCTTGAGAGCTCTGGACCAAGATACGCCTTGTCTTCTAATTCTTCTGGACTTGTCCTCTGCTTTTGACACTATCAAACATGATAACTTGATTAGCCTTCTGCAATATAGGATTGGGCTATCTGGCCCTGTCTTAAACTGGTTCTCCTCCTTCCTGTACAACCGAACACAGAGAATCAAAGTCAACCAATCTTTGGCTGCTAGCACCCCGGTCACTATTTGCATACGCTCTTCAAACTCTTCATGGAACCGCTAACTGCTATTCTGAACGGGTCAAGCATTCAATACCATATGTACGCCGGCGATACTCAACTGTATTTGAAGATCTCCTCTCCAGGTGACATTAAAACTCTTAATGGAGCGCTCCCAATAACTCAACAATGGCTAACACATAACCATCTGTTACTAAACTCCCTCAAAACAGAATTTCTCCTGATTACACCCCGCAACCAGGCATCCTCAATGCAACACTGGATCAAAAATATCTCTGCACTTAACTGCTCCCCGCACGTGGTGGACTCCACTTGCTCTTTAGGTGTCTTTAGGTGTCACCCTGGACAAATTTCTAAACATGCAAGGACACATCAATGCCACTACTAAGAGTGCCAATCATCAGTTCAACACTCTCAAGAAAATCAAACCTTTCCTACCTCCCGAGTACATCCGGTCAGCAGTCCAATCCCTTGGTATCTCGCGAGTAGAATATGGCTTGGTAACCCTAGCGGGGCTTCCTAAAGCAAGGTTAGCTCCGCTAAGAGCTACTCTGAACGCCTCTGCCAGACTAATCACAGGCTCCAGAAAGCATGATCTTACACCTGACTTAATTTAACTTAACTGACTTCCCACTGAAACAAGGATCCGCTTCAAGATAGCTTGTCTGAAACATAAAGCTATACACCGCATTAGCCCTGTTTACCTGGCAAAGAAACTCAAGCTCTCTGGTTCCAGTCGAAACTTAAGAAGCTACAATACCTTACTCCTGAAACCACCCAAATTCAACAAAAAAAGAACTTACAATCGCACCTTCTCAGGGCTGGCTCCAAGAATCTGGAATGCCCTTCCGACGTAAATCAGAGCCAACTGCCTCATTCAAGAAACAAGTCAAATGGCTACTTTTGGCAGTACTTCAGCAGCAATAGCTTCTATGTCATGTGATAATCACTTCCCTCGAGTGCTTGACAATCATTTTTACTTTGTGTATTTGAATGTCTGTCTGACAATCATTTTCTCTATATGGTCTGAAACATGTACTCGATTCGAAATGTGTTTTTTTTTCTTAAATGTTACTCGATTTGAAATGTACTGTATCGTTCTCGGGCGTAGTGTGTTGCTTAAACTCCACAGCCTCGCCTAGAAGGGTCTTCACCGGGTTCCTCCTATGCTACCTTTTTTTGTATTGTACTTTTACTGTCTCCTCACGGCAACGCTAATTGTCCTCTTTGTACAGCGCTCTGATACCCGTTCTGGGTCTTGTTTGCGCTTTATAAAACTTTTCAAACAAACAAACAACAAACATGTAGCATACCCCACCAATACTGGGCCTCCCCGTACTAAAACTGCACGGGTTGCTATACTGTGCATGTCATATTTAGGGAAATCCCCTCCTTGATCACCAGGGACCCGGATGGCCAAAACATATAGCTAGTACTACCCTGTGGGGCATCCATTCTCACACTCCTCAGCATCTATGCACCTAACATGACTTCAAGACACCTATCTCCGCACCCTCTTACCGTGCCAACTGAAAATGTCCACCAGGCATACCACGGTGGCAGGTGACTTCAACATAGCGTAGCACCCCGGTCTCGGTAGGCAAACCAATGTCTACCAAGGCACAGGCCCGATGTGACACTCCTCAACAAAGAGATTTCAGAACCAGGCTGATAGACTCATTGAGACACATGCACTGGGATGTCAAAGATTACTTGTACTATTCACACACATACACAAATCGACTACATTCTAATTACTCAGTCTGTCCTCCATGTGCGGGACTGAGCATCCATATCCGACGTCTCCATATCTGACCATGCCCACATAGCCCTCACATGGGGGGACCCTCACGCCCACATAAGAGGTCGACCTCAGTGATGTATTGATCCTCAACTCCTCTGTGCCCTGGTCCACAGACAAACTATACACACAGCAATCTTAGATACTTTACAAATAACACCACCCAAGAAGTGTTTCCCTTTGGGGGGATGCTTTCAAAGCAACCATCCGAGGGGTAATCATCTCCTTGGAAATAGGGAGAGCCCGGGAGGTATGCTTTATTGAGAAAAAGCTTGCAGCGGAAATTAAGACACTGAAAGAGAAGACCAGTGTGCCCCCTCCAGAACACTCAAATGCAAACTTGACATATTGCGAGGCCAACTAAAAACACATAGAGCTAACTAAGTGAAGAGGGCAGTACTCACCATTGGGCAGAGGTTTTATGATAGGGGGATGATCCTTGCCCGTAAGATTAGTCTGCACAGAGCCAAAACACTTAGTCGCAGAGTTGAGTCGCGGATGGTACGTGCGCAATGGGGGAAGCAGGGAAAAGAGCGGCCTTCAGCACTTTTTACCCGGACCTGTCCTTGCGAGGACCTGGGCAACAAAGGGCAATACGAGCTTATTTAGAGGCATGTGAGTGGCCCCTATTAAAGAGTTCGCACTGGGCTGACCTTGAGCCACTGATCACCGAGGGGGAAATCAGGTGATTAAGCTACTCCCTAACGGCAAATCCCCAGGCCCAGGTGGCCTAATACCAGACTTTTACAGGACGTTCCTTCATGACCTGCTGACGTTCCTCACAACTCTGTATAATTCTGTCACATATAGCACTGGCCTCATGCCAACAATGTGTGAAACACAGATCACCCTTATCCACCAAACCAGGGAAGGGCCCCACACTGAGCACGTCCTACCACTTAATTGCCCTACGGAATACCAATGCCAAATTGGACACATACATTTTAGCAATGCGCCTGGACGGCCTGCTACTAGGTGTGATAGATCCCGACCAAGTCGGCTTTAGATACGTCAGGGGGCAGACAACACCCGGCGTCTTGCCCATCTAATAGAAAAAACCTGACAAACAAAATATCGCTGCACTAATGACATCACTTGATGCGGAAAAAACGTTTGACTGTGGCAGCTGGGCATTCCTGGAGCAGGTCCTTACGAAAATCCGGATGGGCTCCAAAATTAAGGACCCATCTACTCCACCTCATCGGCAGTCATTCAGGTCAACAGACATTGTACTGTCCCGTCACGCCAGGATGTCTGCGCTCCCTCCTCCTGTTTGTTCTTGTGGTCGAACCTCTGGTATTGATGCGCTGCTCAAATGCTTCTATCGCCGGTATCCCATTCAGGGGCCAAGAACACAATCTCAGCCTATTTGCAGACGACATCTCCTCACCCCAGTCCGTTCCCCCGACTCTCTTCCAGCACTGAATACCTCCTTAGATCGATTAGAAAGTGTGTCAGGTTTTAAGATCAAGAAAGATAAATCTAGCATCCTAAACCTCACAGATAGCCCCTAGGATGTTTCAGCCCTGAAAGCACAAGCACTGTTCCAATGGGCTGCATCTTCGGCGCAATACCTTGGTCTTCAGATCACCCCTTGTCTAGAGGACTGGTCCTGTACAAACTGGGTACTCCATCTCAAACCACTTTACGTATCATGGATAGGTAAGACTAATATTGTCAAAATGAATGTTCTGCCTGGTATTCTGTACCTTTTCCAGTCCCTCGCAGCGCCCCTCCCAGCAGTGGAATATACTCACCCTATTTAGAACGGGATATCAAAATAACTTTTAATGCTCCCCAGAGTGAGAGGAGGCCTAGCTTGTCCGGAACTCCTTCCGGACAAACAACCTCTTGCTTGCACACCTCTTCTTAATCTCAGAATAGATGGTGAGGGAAAGTGAGAAACAATAGTTTCATATAGTCTTTGTAGTCGAATGCCACCCCCATGAGACCTTGCTTGGCTGCCCCCCATGTCTCGTCCCAAAAGCGGCTATGCAGCCTCGCCAATGAGAACCGCCCTGGATATGTGGGACTGCTTGGCTGTTCAAAAGCGCTTCAAGACCTTCCCTTCCCCAACACACCCACAGCACCAAATCCAAACTTCACCCCGGCCTTTGACCCTAGATACTTCACCAGCTGGACAGAAAGAGACTGTTGCACACACTAAGTGACCTCTTCCAACCCAATGCCATATAATCATTTGAACAGTTGAAGACGGAGTTTTGCATCCTGTAAGCTGCAAGCCTACAACATTGCCAGCAACGCCACTGGGCGATACACCCGACTAACGCACTAGTGGCAACACGCAAACTGACCCCCTTCAAAGGTCTAACACACTCTTACTTGGGCTCCAAGGGATTGATTTCCAGGACCTATAGGGTGATGCAGGCTTTGAAACCAGTTTCTCTTCACCCCTACCACACCCGATGGGCACTACCCCTACAGGAGACTATTGAGCCTAAGGCAAGGGACCAGCTCTGGTACAACATACCAAAAACCCCGAGGAGTACTACCTGGAGGAAATCCACCTAGAAAAACATGTACCAATGGTACTTTACACCAACTCGCCTCCATTTAATGTCACCTCAGACCTCAGTGATCTGCAGAGGCTACCTTACTTCATATCTGGTGGGACTGTGTGCTGATACAAACATTTTGAAAAGAAATACTCTGCCATATCAAAGCCTCACTGGACAACCCCATCCCGCACACCTATGCACAACTCTACTAACCATTCTAATGGCCACCATTCATAAGTTCAGACAAGGCACTGATAATACATATGAGGGGGGGAAACAAGTTATTGCTCTTAATTGGAAAAAGAAAGGGCCGCCCGTAGCAGTACACTGGTTCTACAAAATGTGGCAGGTGCTAGCCATGAAAAAGGTCACCCATGGGCTTACCTATTCCAACCAGAAATTTACACGTATATGGCAACAATTGCTAGACTACATGGAGAGGCTGCTGTTCCACTGCTTAACGCCCCAAAGAGTCCAGGCCCTATAATTATTCACCAAACAAGGCTACAGAAACCAAGTGCCTTTTTGGGTGCAAAGAGACTGTAGCTCCATTGAGGCTCAAGCAGACACCCAAATGGGACTTTCACCTCCTGCCTGCACTGGACCATGGGCAAAGGAGAGAACAGGTCCCCATAAGACCCCACTTCCCCCACCCTGCCCAAAGCCGAGTCATCTCCCCTCTCTCCCAACACAGCTATGGACAGGGCCCAACCCTGTGCCAGTCAAAACTTCCTAAGTGATACTACAAAAGCAGAAACCCCCTACTGCCCCCACTATGTTCTTCCATCCCTACTTTTGAACCCCTCTCGTTTTGTGTTACCATGGTTTGTGCCACTTGCATTCTTTGCAGCAGAGAATGGCCAGGTAATTTCGGCAGTATACACACAAGCCCCACCCGCGATGTTTTACCTCCCTGGCCTGGAATTCTTACTGCAATTGTTTGTTTTTGTTTGTATATTGCTTAAACTCGATAAACTTTTTTAGTCAAATGAATAAATCATTTTAATTTATATTAAATATTGACATACAATAAAGACATGTATAATTAATGTTATACTTTAAAAAATATATAAAACGTACTTTACATTTATTCAACCATTAGAAATAATTTTTTACAAAAAATATTTTTTTGAATAAAACAATTCATAACAATAACAAATATGTTTTAAAAAAATAACACAATATTAAAACAATTGATCAGGCGGTTTTTAGAATGCCAGCCTGTGTGGCTTTGGTTTGGTCCTGAGGAGATCTCCGTTTTCAGTAACACATATTGACTGCAGGGGTCAAAATGTTGACGCATTAGAAGATAGAGCTTGACCTACTCACACTGAGTTGGGAGAAGGGAATGAAGGTGACCCAACATACATAGGGTGTAATCAAGTGAAACGTAGTCAAGCTTCAAAAATATTTGAAAGTGATCGTTCAAGTGTTAAATGGTAGCGGCAGTTTCAGTCGATAATCTTTCAAGTATTTGCCCGGCGGTAATCGCCTCTCATACCACTCGATGATTTACCAATAAAAGAGGCAGGCGCCGGAGACTGGAAGGCAGGAAACAAAGTTTTATTCCGTCGGAGCAGAACACATCAGATCAGACAGCAAGGTATCGTCACGAGGTGCTCTAACTGCATCTCTGAGACCTGGTCTCTTATACACTGGTTTATTGCTTTATTACATATAGTACATTCTTGAGATTCCCTTGATGCCTGAAAGAACATCCCCTGAAGCCCCGGCTCAGATCCGATCCCACACATAGATACAGTAGAAGTTCCCACCCTACCCGCAGTGGGAGATGGCTATCGCGCAGCAGGGAATTCCGCTAATTCCCGGGGGTGTGTGCAACTGGCCGGGTCTCAGGGGGTAGGGGCTTTGATCTACTGTAATCCCTTTGATGTGGGGTGTTTCCCTTACAGTAGGGGCAGTAAACTGCATCCGCAGGGCTAGGTGATGGCCTGGGACCAGTTCAGACAATGGGGCGCAGAGGAAGGGGGTTATCAAAGGAGAGGCATGACCATGTATGGGTTGTCGGTTGGAAGTGGTTCCGTAGCAGGGTCGCGCAGAAGGAGAGGGTTTATGGCCTGTATGAGAGAGCGGGGGTGGCCGGCGCGCGGGGGATGCTTGCAGCGCCAAGGGAAAACGCTGGCGGTCGAGAGTGAGCGGGGAGAGAGCGGGGTGCCTAAAATGGCGGCCGTGCATTCGTTGTGCGTGGCGCTGGGGAGAGGCAAGATGGCGCAGATAATGTTCAGTTTGCACGCTAAATTTCCACAGTCCTCCCTTTTAACATGTCTCGCCAGCTTGCCTAGTTTGGATCTATCCCCATAATACCCCGTACCTCCACCTCGTTCAGAGCTTTCATCCGCTCAGTTTCAAAGTCCAAAGTCTTAGGGCAGATGCAGTTCATAAAAAGCGAACATAAAGGTGGCAGACACTGAATCCCCAAGCAACATCCACATAGTAACACAATCGGTATCAGGATAAATGAAAACAGTCTCCATCCCCAACCTTTAATAGTGTCCCAAAACCAACTCCCCAGTGACCATTCTTCTTGTTCTTGATGAACCTCTGCGGACAGTCTGTGGAGATGTTCAATTGCTTTGTAGACTGAGGGTGAGTTATCCGGTACGTAGGTACAACAGCTGGACCCAATGATGCGGCATGCTCCTCCACGATCTGCCAGAACCACGTCTAGAACAAGGCGGTTCTGGAGAGCCACCAGGCGGACGGCCTGAAGCTCAGCGGTGTTGTTGGCGAGGGCGCCAGCTGTAATGTTCATTGCCGTTTCGACTGCCTGGGTTAAGTGGCGGATGGCACGGCTGTTTGCCATCGGACCCCAGAGTGGAACAAGGCCTTTGACTGCGTCCATGAACTGTGCTCCGGTGGAGTCGGCCTGCACAATGTCTTTGGCCCGT
The DNA here is from genome assembly GCF_964204655.1 of Triturus cristatus. Classification (NCBI taxonomy): domain Eukaryota; kingdom Metazoa; phylum Chordata; class Amphibia; order Caudata; family Salamandridae; genus Triturus; species Triturus cristatus. Next base: position 795,051,004 of record NC_140582.1, read on the forward strand.
TTCTGTCGGTGATGGTTTGCTGGAGCCACATACGTCGGAGGAAGGACAAAGGCGATGTAGCAGGTGCCTCCCCAACCTTTCGGAAGCCAGGTGTAGGCCTTAGTACCACAGACGAAGTACATATTCGGGGAGGCAACAAAGGAGGGTGGGTCAACTGAGTCCAATGTTCGGGTGATGAGGCAGGAGCTGTGGCCCACCAGCTGTGCCCCCAGGCCTTCGAGGCATACAGACCCAGTGATGTTGATGACGGACAGGGCCACTGTTAGGGTGGCGGCCGTCCGTTTCCGGAGGTAAGAGAAGGTGGGTCTGGCTGGATTGTTGAACACTTGCATTTCAACTCGTTCTTTGGCAGGGATGTCCATGTGAAAGGAAGTGTTCGATCTCAGAGGGCAGAAGAGGGCAGAAGTTCTTCCAGTTTTGTTCAGCCAGAACCCATGGTAAAAGTGTGACATGGTTCTGCCGGAAGTGGCATTGTCCTTGTAGCTTTCTTGCAGGAGGATTAGCCAGGCGAGGCAGGAACCATGGACAGAAAAAGGTGAAGGGATGAAAGGGATAGAGTGTCCAGTGGCATGTGGTAGCAGTCCACAGATCCAGCAATTAGTGGCGTTGGTAGCAAGATTGTGTTGGTGGAGCAACTGCACAAAAGAGTTATTCCAGAACTCCTTACGCCTTTCTCGGAGTTGGGGTGAAAGCGAGATCAGATGATGTTCTTTCGTGGTGGTAGGTTGAACGGTGGTCAGTAATGTCTTATGAGCGGGTGTGCTCTCCTCCATGATCCAGAAGGTGACCATGAGGAGAAGGCAAAAGAGAAGGGTAATGAAAAGTGCAATAGTCTTTAAGCTGTGCATTCGGTCAGTCTTTGGGTTTCTGTAGTGGATCTTCGGACGTCCGGTTGCTTCCATCATCTTCATGTCGGGCGCTTCCATCACCTTCAAGAGACTCGGTAGCGGGCAGAACCACAGACTTTGTTTTAGTTTCTCTCCTGGTGGCCTTTTAGGTGACTAGGCTACCGTTCTGAGATTTCCACTTAGCCTGTGGTCTGCTTAGCCGAAGTTCTCTCCTTTCGTCGCAAGTTATACCCTTCTTTGGATGGCACAGTGGGATCGGGATATTCAATCAACTCAAGTGTCTCTGTATCCGGGCCGCGGTTCAGGGATGGTCGGTCTTTGTCCAGTAGTTCCTCTTGGGTGGTGATGTTGTCCGTGGTTGTCAGGGTCGGTGATACCTTCTTGCAGTGGTGTGCATGCAGCCAATTGCGTTTCCCCTCCACTCGAAGAGCTGTTCGGGTGGTGATCAGGACTTGCAGGGGGCCCGTCCACCGGGGCTCCAGACTCTTGGTGCGCTGGAAGTTACGCACTAAGACGAAGTCACCGGGTTGGATGTCGTGTCCCGGGCCCCTGGAAACATCGGGAATGGCGTGCAGCACCTGCTGGTGGATAACAGACAATGTCTTAGTTAGGTTATACAAATAGTCAGACATGAGGACGTCCGGGACGTCGTGGATGGATGATGGTTTTGGTGCAGTCCAAAGGTTCATGGGCCGCCCAAAGACGACCTCGTAGGGGGTTAAGTGGTGTTTGGTGGGGGTGGAACGCATTGATAGCAATGCTAGTGGGAGAGCGTCTGGCCATCTTAGTCCTGTGGTGGCGACTATTTTTGCTATCTTAAGCTTCAATGTGGCATTGTGTCGCTCAACCAGGCCTGCAGATTGGGGATGGAAGACCGCATGGAACTTCTGTTTTACACCCAACCCTTTTAAGATGAGTTGGATAACTTCGGCTACGAAGTGGGGGCCATTGTCGCTCCACAAAATTCGACAAAGGCCGTATCGGGGGAAGAATTCCTTCAGTAGTACTTTTGCGGTAGTCATAGCGGTGTTATCATGGGTCGGGTAGGCTTCCACCCACTTGCTGAAGGCACATACAACGACAAGCACATACTTTAAACCTTGGCACCTTTCTAGCTGGACGTAGTCCATTTGTAGGACTTCAAAGGGGTGATTGGGGACCCCAAACCCTCCCCGGGGTACAGCAGTTCCTTTCCCAGGGTTGTGTTGGAGGCATACCAGGCATTGTTGGACCAGACGTTTGGCTGAGTCCGGTATTCTGTCGTTGTGCCAGACTTTGGAGATGAGTTCGATCATGGGGGCAGACCCTATGTGTGCGGGGGAGTGTGCCATGGTCAGCATGGGGATCAAGTATGAGTCGGGTAGCAGCCATTTGTTCGAGTCTTTAGTTCGCCAACAACCGTCATCGTCCTTCAATCCTACCCGGGCCCATTCAGTTAATTCGTGTGGTGTGCTGGCTAGTTGGATATCCCTAATCGTTTCCCTAGCATCCTTCCATTTCTCAGTTTGTGACCTGGTCACGTACATACGGGTCGTGGACCTATTCTCGGCTGTGGTTCGGGCAGTAATGTCAGCTAGTGCATTTCCCTGACCTATAATGTCTGTCACCTTCTTGTGTGCCTGGCATTTGATCACAGCTAACCGTGTGGGGAGGAGGACTGCTTCGGTCAGGGCAGAGACTAGGTCTCCATGCAGGATGGGTGTGCCATGAGAAGTCAAGAATCCCCTCTCTTTCCATAAGAGCCCGAAGTGGTGAACTACCCCAAAGGCATACTGACTGTCTGTGTAAATGTTTGCGGTTGTCCCTGCTGCCAGGATGCAGGCTCGTGTGAGGGCAATTAGTTCAGCCGCCTGTGCGGATCGCTGTGTGATGCGGGCCGTCTCAACAACTGTTCGAGCTGTGGTGACTGCATAGGCAGCTGAGGTGGTGCCATCAGGGAGCTTGATGCATGAGCCATCCACCCACAGTTCTCCGTCAGGGTTCGGGAAGGCAGTATCCCGGAGGTCAACCCTACTCTTGGTCTGTTCGTCGGTGAGGGTCACGCAGTCATGTATAGGGGACGCATTGGGGTCAGTGTCAGGGAGAGGTAGTAGAGTGGCTGGATTCAGAGTGGTGCATCGTTTCAATGTGATGTGGGGTGCAAGCAGAGTCAGTTCGTACCCAGTCAGTCGTGCGCTAGTCAGGTGTTGAGTTTTGGTTTGGTTCAGGAGGGTATCAACAGCATGGGGCACCAATACAGTGAGGGGGTTCGAGAGCACGATCCCCTCACTTTGTCGGATAGAGACAGCAGCGGCGGCTACTGCTCGAAGGCAGGCGGGCAAGGCTCTGGCTACGGGGTCGAGAGTGGCAGAGAAGTAGGCACAAGGGCGTTGTTTAGGGCCTATGGACTGGGTTAGGACAGACAATGCGCATCCCTCCCTTTCGTGGGTGTAGAGGGAGAAAGGTTTAGTGTAGTTTGGGGTTCCTAGGACTGGGGCTGAGCAGAGGGCGTCCCGTAATTCTTTGAAGGAGGATTAGCATTCGGGTGTCCAGGGGAGGGGGAAGGGGGTATCTTTAGCCAGCAGGGAAAGCAGAGGTTTTACGATAAGACTGAAATTTGGCAACCACTGACGACAGAAGGAGGTGAGGCCCACTAGGGACCGCACTTGCTTCTGAGTTTTGGGAACAGGGGTTTCTAGGATGGTTTGAATTCGGTCAGGGGTAAGTTTCCTCCCGTCTTTGGATAGTAGGTGGCCTAGATACGTTACTTGGGGCTGGCAGAATTGCAATTTCTTTCTGGAGACCTTGTGACCGTTCTCCGCAAGGAAGCGGAGGAGGTGAATGGTGGCTGTGACGGCAAGTGGAGTGGTGTCGGCCGCCAAAAGAATGTCATCGACGTACTGTATCAACGCCACTCCATCGGGTAGTTGGACTGCATCTAGTTGCCTCTTGAGGGCCTGGCTGTAAATACTGGGACTCTCAGTGTAGCCTTGGGGTGCCCTACAGAATCTGTACGAACGGGGTTTTAAAGTGAAGCCGAACAGGTAGCGGCTGTCTGGGTGGATGGGGATGGAAAAGAATGCGTTCTTGAGGTCAATAACAGTAAAGATGGTGGCGGTGGATGGAATCAGGGTGAGGATGGTGGTGATGTCTGAGACTACGGGGTACTGGGGTATGACTACTTTGTTAACCTCTCGCAAGTCAACAATGAAACGGTAGGCTTTCTCATCCCCCTCGCCTTGCTTCTTTACAATGGGTAGGATAGGGCTGTTGCAAACATTACTCGCTACTTCTTCTACCACTCCTGCCTCGACCAGGGACTCGATGATTTCCACCAATGCCTTCTCGCCTTCGGGGGATATCCGATACTGAGGAAGCTTTGGGAGCACTGCGTCCGGTCGGACGGTTATGTGTACCGGGTCGATCACCATGCGTCCTACATCTGAGTCGGTTTTAGCCCATAGATGTGAAGGTAATGTGTCGAGTAGGGACATATCGGCATCGGTTATAGAGAGCATACGCCGAGTGTGACAGGGTCTGGACAGATCTGGGTTATCGTGTAGGATGACTCGAACTCCGTCTGGGGAGCATCTGATAGTGGCTCGAAAATGTTTTAGCAAATCAAGTCCCATAATAGCATCGGGGGTGTTGGAGGAGAGCAGAAAGGTCGTGTCAGTGGTGTTATCTTCTAAATCAAAGGGGATTGGTGCTGATAAGGGGTTAGTGGAGGGCGTTCCGTCAAAGCCTATTGAGGTTACGTGTGAGCCAGACAAGGGTGCCCTAGGAATCAGTCGTTTAGATAACGCACTACGTGTCGCCCCAGTATCTACCAGGAATGGAGATTTTGTGCCCAAGACCTTAGCGGTGACGTAAGGACCTTGCTGGTCAACACGGAGTTCGACTGGATCCCTCCCTTGCCCCTGGCGGTCCTATGCGAAGTCATGAGTGCTTTCATAGTCGGACTGCTGACACTGGTTTTGTCGGGGGCGATCAAAGGTGTTTGATCTGCCTGGCCTGTCGTTGATGGCGTCGTTCGTGTGCCCTCGTTCCCGTCCTCTATTTCTGGGGTCATATGCTGTGTCTCTGGGGTTCCTATTTTTATTCATTTCCAGAAGGACCGGGCACTGGGATTTCCAGTGTCCGAACCCTCTACAGAACGCACATTGGTTCCCATCTAAGTCTCTCCGTCCGTTGTAGGGCGTAGGTGTATGGTCTCTAGGGGGTAGCTTTCTAGGGGCGGTTGGTTGGTAATTCTCTTTTGGGGGTTCCCTTCCTATGGTCACCCCTTGCAACTGTGCTATCATCACCCTCTCCTTTAATTCCTTTTTCTTCTTCTCTGACGCCCTATCGTTCTCGTTCTTCTGGTTTTCGTAGTATTGGGCCATCTGGAGAATTGCTGCGGGTTTGGAGGCTGCCCAACTACTCTCGCTGGTCTGTAACTTCTGGGAAACTTCTGGCGACAGACCCTTTACATAATTCTGGACAAAGAGGTGGTGTCCGGTTGCGGTGGTCATGTCTTGGCCACTGTAATCGGAAAACACAGTCTCGAATCGGGAGAAGTATTCAGACACATCTTCCTGGGGTTTCTGGCGGCAAGCTGTCACTATCGACCAGTCTACCTTTCTTTCTGGGATTAGAGTCTTCAGTTTTTGTACAATCTTGTCTGGGAGCTCTAAGATGGCTTTCGGGGGTTTCTGTCCTGGCTCTCGCTGTTTATCTATGGTATCGAGTTGTACCCAGGTATATCCGAACGGCTCAGCGTGGTCAACTTTCCGGATTTGTTTCCACACATCAGCCGGCAGACATAGCCCAAAGAACAAGTCGATATCTGCTAACGTCATTATCGTTGAGCCTAAGGCTGTGCCTAATTCAGTGTAGAAGGCAGTCGGGTTCTTTCTCAAGTCGGGTAGGGTCTTTCTAAAGGTCAAAATATCTTGCCGGTCCCACGGCTGGTAGACCCAGTTATATACAACCCTTCCCTTCGCATCTTGGTGGTTGATGTCGTCGTGTGTTCCCTGACCCCGTGGGGGGACCCAGTAGGGGGCAGCTTCTTTAATGGGCATCATGGCATCGGCCCTTCCTCCCTGGGGCTTAGTTGCCATGGGGGTTTCCGTTGTGGTTGTCTGTCCATGTTCTTTAAGGTGTCGGTAGACCTCGAGTGTACGAGTGAAGAGGTTCGTTACATCGCCCTCTCTTTCTTCCCCAATGTCTACCTTCCTATATAGGGCCGCTAGGCCTTCGGGACCTTTATCGTGGTACCTATCCTCATATGTATTCAGGGTGCGATAACAGAGCCGTACGACGAAGTGTCGTCTGCGGCTGTCGGCATACGATTTATACACGTCCGTTATATACTCCTCACTTTCTTTTCGCTCCACCAGCGTCCCTACTATCTTGTCAATTCCTGCTCGTTCATCTTTAGTTAACCGATTCATTCTGGTGGACTCTTTCTTTCCTATCTCATGGTCGTCTAGCGTTGTAGTCGACGTTAGGTTCAGTACAAGAGGCTCAGCCGGCGCGGAGGCCGTGAGGGCCGAGGCCCCTGTACTGCTTTCGTTCGTGTTCGGGGGTTGTGGGTGTTGCACTACCGATTGGGAGGGTGCATACGGAGGGGGCATGTAAATGGTCGGGGGACCTAACAGTAATTCGTCATTCGTTTGCTGCTTGGAGGACAATACAGGGTAGAGCAGAGAAGGGGTCCTAACAGCGTACTGGCCTGAGGTTTCGGGCTCCTGTCTTAGTTTAGTTTCCCTTCTCTCTTTTATGTCTTCTTCTAACTTTTTAGCGGCAAGGTGAGCTGCCTTTCGTAATTCCTTTTCTGCTTTTACTTCTTCCCTCTTTTTCCGTTGCGTTGCTTCTTTGCGCCACATGCCGATACTGTCAAGCATAGTAGGCGTCGTCTTATTGCTACGCAGAGCTATTTCTAGCGCTTCTATCTTATGGTCGTCGAAGGATCCCATCAGTGGCCACTGACTTTCGGGGTCCTTCTTGGTATATTTATGCCACAGCTTGCTATAAGCTACGGCGACTAGTCCATATTTAGTGAACATGTCCTTATTAGGGGTGCCTTCCAGTGGAGCCGGATGGTTCACCTCTAATAAGCGGTCCGGGCAGAACCAACTACCAATCAGTGGGGAGAAGATAGGCATGACGGGTTTCAACGGGGACAAAAGTCAGCACTACCTATCTTTTCACTGCTTGCAAAGACTAGACAGAATATCTCTATTCTTCGTTATTTGTAAGCAGAGAATACCTCCAAAGAACCAATATCGAACAACTAGTGTTCGGACAATCAATCAATGGGGAGATAAAGATAGGCACGACGGGTTTCAACGGGGACAAAAGTCTGCGTTACCTACCCTTCACTATCTGCAAAGGGAGAGAGAGAGAGTATTCCTACTCCTCCCCGTTTGTAGACAGCGAATATCTCAAAAAGAACAATCAATGAGCAATACTAGTATTCAAACAATCAATCAATTATTTCGCACTTTTGTCGTATTTCACGACCTTACCCGGACCGCGTGGACAGTTTCTCGTCTTCCGCCTCCAGCGCCCGATCGTCCTCTATTCTCCGTATTTGCCGCGGCACTCCTGATGGTTCCCAGTCAGGACCGTAGATCACTCGAGAGAGGTCTGCTCGGAACCAGTGAAGTTCGGATGATCGGCTGCCAGACGAGGGTCTATTGGGCAGGAGCTCTCCCGATCGTTGCAGTCGTTCACTCTGTCGTCGGGACCTCTCCCACTGGATCCACGTGTCGCTGATGGGCCCCACGTTTGGGACGCCAATTGTTAAATGGTAGCGGCAGTTTCAGTCGATAATCTTTCAAGTATTTGCCCGGCGGTAATCGCCTCTCATACCACTCGATGATTTACCAATAAAAGAGGCAGGCGCCGGAGACTGGAAGGCAGGAAACAAAGTTTTATTCCGTCGGAGCAGAACACATCAGATCAGACAGCAAGGTATCGTCACGAGGTGCTCTAACTGCATCTCTGAGACCTGGTCTCTTATACACTGGTTTATTGCTTTATTACATATAGTACATTCTTGAGATTCCCTTGATGCCTGAAAGAACATCCCCTGAAGCCCCGGCTCAGATCCGATCCCACACATAGATACAGTAGAAGTTCCCACCCTACCCGCAGTGGGAGATGGCTATCGCGCAGCAGGGAATTCCGCTAATTCCCGGGGGTGTGTGCAACTGGCCGGGTCTCAGGGGGTAGGGGCTTTGATCTACTGTAATCCCTTTGATGTGGGGTGTTTCCCTTACAGTAGGGGCAGTAAACTGCATCCGCAGGGCTAGGTGATGGCCTGGGACCAGTTCAGACAATGGGGCGCAGAGGAAGGGGGTTATCAAAGGAGAGGCATGACCATGTATGGGTTGTCGGTTGGAAGTGGTTCCGTAGCAGGGTCGCGCAGAAGGAGAGGGTTTATGGCCTGTATGAGAGAGCGGGGGTGGCCGGCGCGCGGGGGATGCTTGCAGCGCCAAGGGAAAACGCTGGCGGTCGAGAGTGAGCGGGGAGAGAGCGGGGTGCCTAAAATGGCGGCCGTGCATTCGTTGTGCGTGGCGCTGGGGAGAGGCAAGATGGCGCAGATAATGTTCAGTTTGCACGCTAAATTTCCACACAAGGACTTATGTAGGTTGAAGCACTTTTTTGCACTGCTAGAGAACTTTACTTGTCACTTTTGCACAAGAACAACCAGTATAATCTTGATTTACTGTTACAGTAATGGTATGTTTATTTGACCGTTAACTTATAGTGCAAGTACTTTTGAAAAAAACATTGACCATGTGTTTCTCATTATTAAAAAAGTAATGTATATGATAGGGGATCAGTATGCGGCCTTTAATTGTAATGTTTGAAAGATGTTAAATGAATTCCAAAGGAACAGTTTGGGACTATACTAATTTCAGTTTGGGAGCGACAAGAGAAATTATTCAAGGACTCATTTTAATAGTAGTTTAAAATCCAACCTAATGGTAAAGTCAGATTTTTTATTACTCTTTTAAAAATGTGACTTTGAGAAAGTTTTCATTTTTGGCCTGAGCGAAAAGGGCCTTTCTCCTAGTGTCCAGTGACACATGGCTGTTGAATGGCTCCCCTATGGTCAAATTTGGATTGCTCCCAGACAGTGTTTAAAGGTACTGGGTTTGGAGAGGTGCTTTCCTTTCTTGAGCAGGATGACCTGGGGGGTCTGTGCCCATCCCCTTCCTGTGCTTCAAAGGATGCCAATCCTATCACTGGCATTATTTTGTTAAGAATGTGGCTTCTGTATGAGATTTAATTTAGGAACTTATATTAGATTTGTTGGCCATTACAGAAACCAGGCTCTCTGATGTTACTCTTATTGTCTTAAATGATATTACTCCAGAAGTTTACCCAATTTTTGAGGCTCACTGCCCTGCTACAAGAGGTCAAGTCCATGCTGTGATCATCAGGAGAAATTACTTCCTGCTACAACCCCCAGCTCATCATTAATAATAAAGTTCAGAGATTTCTCAGGTATTCTATGTGTGTGAACCCTTGTTTACCATCTAAGCAAATTGACGATAGAGGCTATGCATCACTTACATACATGCCAACATTTAAGTTGGGATATTTTGAAATAAAATCGAGGGACTACATTTTTCCAATTGACGTACATTAAAGCAAAGGTGATTTCTGGTGGGCTACGTCTCAAATTAAGTCATTTTTACCTAAAAAATTGGATGTCTCCTATCTAAATCGGCTCTATTGTCATGTATGTACTTAACTAAGGTATTGACAGAAGCTGCTGGTGTGAATGCACATCTTCTGTTACAAGGTGACCCAAATATCCATTTTGATCTACCTTCCCTGCCAACTGTGGCCAAATATCTGGATCTTTTTTATATATTTGGTTTAAATATGGTCTTGCTCTACGTACACTGCCTTGACATTGTATGCTCTAATTCCCAGGCTTGTCAACCTTGCCTTCCTTACCCTTCACCTTGGACCGATCACTTTGGCATTTCTTCCTTTTGTGAAATCTGCCATCGTAGACAGTTTTCTTCATCTACTTCAGAGAATATTTCCCATAGAAACTGAAGGAATATTTCTCTGGCGGAATTATGTAACAATATTGTAGGATTGTGCTGACCAGGCAACAAATATTCTTCTACTTTGGTTACCCAGCACTTCACTCCCCTTCAAATCGTAACAGATCATCTGACCACAGACAAATCGACCAGGAAGAGAATTAAACCTTCCCCTAAGTTGTATTCACTAGGGGGCGTGGCTTGGCGCCCGAAGGAGATGGCGGCGTTCGGCTAGGAGCTCCGTCCACACCAGGGTCTACCGGCGGTTCGCGCCTCAATTTCCACCAACAAAGGGCAGTCTTCCCTGTCGGAACATGCCAGGATCATTTTTAATCCTTTTTTGGCGCTGAGGCACAGTTATTTTAGGACTTACAGCCCATTTTATTTTCGGTCGCGGCTCGTTATCGGCCGCGGCCGCCATCTTGTTTACTCTCGCCTGTGATCGCCTCAGCAGCGCGCCTTACCGCGCATGGATCCCCTGGATGCCTCACGCTTTTACTACCGTCCCCAGCACCTCCTGAAGCACAGATGTGGATAACCTGCACTCTAAGGTGACTTTTCTCTTCTCTCTCCAACTATGATTATTTTCGCTGCCTTTTTCAGCTGACTGGAATTTTCAATTTTCTTTATATACGGCGGCCATCTTTATGACTCTAGCCTCCAACATTTTTGACTCCAATTCTGTGGCCTGGCATTTTCCTTCCTTTTTTTAATTTGCTCCCTGGTCCTTTTTCAGCTGGGCAATAAGATATTTTTTCTTTTTTTGACCTCACGTTCCATTAGCGTGCTGATGGCGCATTGCTCCAGTCAAGTTCAAAAACGTAGTTATATTAAGAATTCCAAATTATTCACGGCACTGGCTCATTTGGAAGCTTCCCAGTCCCTATCTTCAACCGAGATGACATCAACTGCGGACATCTCCTCACAGCCTTCGGCAAAAGTGAACTCTAAGAGGTTAAAGAAAGACCCGCCTTCGCCTCCTAAGTCCTCCTCGCCCATCTCAATGGAGCTAATCCTCGAAGAGATACGGGCCCTGCGCCCTTACATGGAGGAGACGAATGCTAAATTGCAGATTCTCACTGACAATTGGGCTTCGATGGACGAAAGAGTGTCGTTGGTGGAGCGCGACGTTTCCTCTCTTCAGGAATCCGCGTCCAAGATCTCCCTCATGCACACGCAGATTTCCTCTCTTCAGAAGCAGCTGGAGGACCTTGAAAATCGCAACAGACGAAACAATCTCCGTCTTTATGGCTTGGTGGAGGGTTGTGAAGGAAATGATCCCATCAGTTTTTTCAAGTCCTTTCTCCCGAAGCTTCTTCACCTACCTGAAGACACTTCACTGAATATCCAACGTGCCCACAGGCTTGGTCGAGCTTCCTCCTCTCCTTCCACGTCAACGAAGCCTAGAGGTGTAATAATGTACTTTCTAGAGTACACAGACTTACTGAAAGTCCTCTTAGCCGCCAAAGCCTCTCCTCGCCTCACATGGTCAGGCTCCACTTTGTTCTTTGCGCAGGATTATGCCAGGACCACTGCAACTCGTCGCAAGGCCTTCCTAGATATGAGATCTGACCTTCGCTCCATTGGTGCCAGATATGGACTTTTTCATCCTTGTCTATTTAAGGTCACTCATAATATTAAGACTACGACATATGAAGATCCTGCACGACTTCGAAGTTTCCTGAACTCCTGTGGTCAACCTGACATGGAGATAGCTGGTCCCTCTTCCCACCCACCATGACTTGTTTTTGTAGTTGCAATTTGACTCTCTAATTTGTTCTGCTTTAATCCATTCATTTTTTTTGCAGGTTCTTCAGATTGTATGACTTCTAGTTAAGATTATATTTTTCATTTTTTCATCTGATAATGTTGTTCTGGCTCCTCAGTTGGCCACATGTTTGTTTCTTATCTTTGTTGTATTCGAGCTTCTAACCATGTTCTTTTTCTCCCCTCACAGATCATTGTTTTGCGTTCCGTTGTGTTATCTCTGGTTGGACGTCTCCCTCACCCCGAATGCCTTGCCTCTACCTGTTGGCCCTACCTCCCTCCCCTCATCTCCACGTGTGTTTCCGCTTGTCCCCAGTTCCTGATTGTATTTTTCCCCTGCTACCCCTCGTAAGTACCCTTTATTCCTTATTTATCATGTTTCGCTATGTTCTATATCTTCTTATCTTACCTCTTCCCTCGTTACTTTCAGATTTATTGGTGTCGTTACCTTTTCCTTGGCTCTCCTCCACTTCTCTTTCGTCATTCCTTCTTCTCCCCATTGCATACTGGCTCTCTTGCTCGTATTCATCCCCCTTTACCTATTTGATTCTCCCTTGGACCTTATTTACCACTATTTCTCAGAATTATTGTATCTTCTTACCATTCTTTCTATTTTCTTGGTTCTCCCCTATATTTATGGCTTCACTGGTTCTTCTCTCATTTTTTCTTCTTTCCTTATTTCATCACGTCAGTTCTCACCTCATTCTTTTTCTTTCTTGTGCCCCTGCTCGCTACGAGGCATTTCCTTGCTGTCCTACTCTCCAATTTACCCACTTTTTGATTAATCCTTAATGTCAGTTCGAATTATATCCTGGAATGTTAAAGGTCTGCATTCTCCTATCAAGAGACAAAAAATTCTCTCTTATTTAGCCAAATTAAATGTAGATATTGCCTTCTTACAAGAAACACATCTGTCTGATGATGAAGCTGCTAAACTTAAGAGAGGTTGGGTGGGTGCTGTATTTTCATCTCCGGGTGATGGCAAGAGAAATGGTGTGGTTGTACTGGTTCGCAAATCTCTTGCTCATTTGCTCTTAGCTTCTGAATCAGACCCTGAAGGTAGATGGCTGTACATCAAACTCTCCTCAAAAGGCGTCCCTCTCTCCCTCCTTAATATCTACGCCCCTACTGGTGGTGATCAGGTTTTTTGGCGCGCAATGGCCTCCCGTATTACTGAATATATTGATGATAATTTTGTTTTAGCAGGTGATTGTAACCTACCCCTTGATCCTTTTTTAGACAGAAACTCCAAGGCACCTTTTATCCCTAATAAATCTCACAAGCTTTTCACTCAAGCGATATCCCAACATCAGCTCATTGACGCCTGGCGTCTCTGCAATCCTACCTCTAAAGAATTCACCTTCTATTCCCCGACTCACCACTCCCAGTCACGTATTGATTATGTTTTCCTCTCCCACCATGTGTCCCAATCCCTCACCCACGCTGACATAGGCCCCATCTTATTTTCTGATCATGCCCCCGTTTCGATAAACATTGATATTTTACCCAAGTCCACTGGACCAAAGAGATGGCGCTTCAACAACACCTTACTCCTCGATCCCAAATTCTCCGCCTCCTTTGTAGACTTCACCACAGAATTTTTCACCATTAATGACACACCCACTATGCCTATCCACGTTGTCTGGGACGCCTATAAAGCAGCAGCCAGAGGTTTTATTATCAGCTTTGTAGCTACTAAACGCAAGAATGCTCGTAAACGCACCAGTGACCTCCTTTGCACGATTAAAAAGTTAGAGCATTCCTTCTATACATCCCACTCGCAAGAAAGTTTGTCTGCTCTCATTACTGCTAAGATGCAATATAACAAACAATCCACTGAGGATGCTTCATTGTATTTGTTGAAATCCAGTTCTAAATTCTATGGAGGTAAAAATAAGGCGGGGAAGGTCTTAGCCAATTATTTAAAAGTCAAACAAAACAAACTGAACATTGAATCTGTCTACGATGTTAATTATGTTTTAAAGCATACAGATGTTGATATTTTAGAGCAATTCTCCCAGTTTTATTCCAAACTCTATTCTTCTGAGACGCACCCCACTGCTCATTCTCTTGCTACTTTCTTTGCCACCATCCAACCACCTTCCAATTTCCCTGTTGATTTATCCGCCCTTGAATCACCAATCTCCAGCGATGAATTACTTACAGCACTTCAGTCACTCAAGAGGGACAAGGCCCCTGGGCCAGACGGATTCACAGTTGAATTTTATCTGCATTTCTCCATATTGTTGTTACCCAGACTCCACTCCCTTATTGATTCCTTCATATTAAATGGCTCTTCCTCAGGTACATTCTCAGACGCCCACATTTGTATCATCCCCAAAGAAGGCAAAGACACCCAGCACTGTAAGAATTACAGACCAATTTCTTTGGTCAACATTGATTATAAATTGTATGCCAAATCTCTCGCCATTAGATTGGACCCTTATCTTCCCGAGTTGCTAGGCCCTGAACAATCTGGCTTCGTTAAAGGTCGCTTCATCACAGATAACACCAGACTTTTGTTTAATGTCCTTTCTAAATCTCCACAGTTCCAACATTCACTAGCAGCCATTGCCCTAGATGCAGAAAAAGCGTTCGATAGGGTGGAGTGGACTTTTCTTTTCTCCGCCCTCAAATGGTTTGGATTTGGCCCACGTTTCATCTCTTTTATCTCCTTCCTTTACTCCAGCCCTAGAGCGGCGGTTTGCGCCAACGGTCTAGTTTCCTCTTTTTTCAATCTAGGTAGGGGCGTTCGTCAGGGATGCCCTCTTTCCCCTTTTCTTTTTAATTTGGCCCTGGAACCTTTTCTTTCAAAGCTTCGTCAGAATCCCAACCTACACGGCTTCCAAGTTTCCCACACTAACATTAAACTTGCTGCCTACGCAGACGATATTTTATTATTCATGTCTAACCCCACAACTTCCATTCCCGCATTTCTAACTGAAGTCCATGATTACTCTCAGATCTCAGGTTATAAGCTAAACAATGACAAGTGTGAGATTTTACCCCTTACTAAGTTCACTTTTAAACCGGACTTTATGGCGTCCAATTTTACTTGGAGCCCCTCACACATCAAATATCTAGGTTTACACATCACTTCCTCCCTCTCTGACACTGTTTCGTTGTGCCTCAATAAATGCATCCAGAAATTATCCGACCTCACTTCCAGATGGCACCCATTATACCTCTCCTGGTGGGGTCGTCTCGATACGATTCAAATGATGCTCTCCCCGTTAGTCCTCTACACCATCTCCAACATCCCAATTCCTATCCCTGCTAAGTTCTTTAAGAAAATTAACACTATTCTCTCTTCCTTTCTCTGGTCCGGCAAAAAACCACGTATGTCCCTGCTCAGATTGCAACTCCCCAAGTCTGAGGGTGGAGTTAATTTTCCGAATTTTCCCGCTTACCACAAGGCATTCCTTCTGCGGCAAGCTTCCCATTGGCTGCAAGACCCTGCCGAGCCGTCCCCCTTATGGGTTATCATTGAGCGACTTTCCTTATCCCCCTTCACTTTTGCTGAATACCTCTCATTCTCTCGTAAGCCTCACTTTTCCTCCATTCCTATCCATAAGTTTACAGCCAAGCTGCTTCTCTCCACCTCCCCAGGCCCCCCTTCCTCTGTAACAGAGTTTCTTAACTCTACTATCTGGCACAACAACAGTATAACCATCAATCGCAAGCCCTTTTACTGGAAAACCTGGAGACAGAGGGGTTTAATCTGGGTATCTCAACTCTTCTCTAATTCTGATTTCTTATCCTTCTCCGTTCTCAGCCAACACTTTCATCTTCCCCGTTCTTTTGCCTGCAAGTATCTTGCGCTTAAAAATGCAGTCATGTCCACTTATGCTCTTCTCTCTAATCCCCGCGTGCATCCTCACCCTCCCAATCCTACCTCACAGCTTCATTCCTTCTTGCGTACTCACCCTACAGCCTCCTCATTATACCACTCATTTCATACAATCCTCACACCTAGACCAAAATCCAAAGTTGAGGAACAGTGGGAATCTGACCTTGCCATTTCTTGGCCCACCTCCCTTTGGGATAAATTATGGACCAAACTTCGCAAGACATCTAGAGCTGCTTCCCTTACACAAACTCTTTTCTTCATATACAACAGACTTCTCTTTTCTCCCCAGGTGTTGAATAAGAGATTTTCTTCTACACCGGATCTCTGTTGGTCCTGTTCTGCTCCTAACGCCACTCTTTTTCACATGCTTTTCTCTTGCACTTTCACGCAAGATTTCTGGACACTAGTCTGGGCCCAAATCAATGCTATATTCCACACTACATCCCCCTTCTCTTTTGTCAATATTTTTTTAGGGAGCCTTTCTCCTTGTTGGGATGACACTGATCTTAACACGCAAATTGTTGATTTGTTGTTAGCTGTTGCTTTCCAGCAAATCACCGTCAACTAGAAAAACTTTACGAATATTTCTTTTAAAGCTTGGTGGTACAATGTTTGTTATAATCACAGGCTAGATACTGTTTTTGTGCACCCCCTTAGTTTAGCTGCTAAACGACATGATTTATGGCTTCCTGTAACCTTGTACCTAGATACCTGTGCTAAACGCTCCTCTCATGTATCACCTATTCAGCAAGAGGTCTCTAAGCCTCCTTGAGTGACATTGCTTTTCATTTGCATTATTCTCTCTATATAAGTTACTTTATTGCTCATTATCACCAACGCTGTTTTTTGTTATTTAGCCTCAAACTTTTGTTATCCTCTGATCAATTGTAGATTTTCATTACCATGTTTTACTTTTCTCCTCTATTTGAAGATATGTTTGTATTCTTTCTCATGTATTGACACCTTTACTTATTCAATAAAAACCTTTTGAACTTAAGTTGTATTCACTAGGGTTGAAAGCTATGAAACTTGCACTGAGATCCTTTAGTATAGTGGTTATGATCCTGGCACTAAAAGAGAGTGGGCTAAGTTACACACAGCTTGCAAACATGCAATCAATAAAGTTAAATCCATTTTGTTTTATTCTGTCCCATTTTTTTAAAGCTCCTAATCCCTCTCAAGCTCTTGTTTTCAGTGGTTAAGTCTCCAAAATACATCCCCACAAGGAGAAATTTCCAAATCTAATGAGAAATTCAAGCAGATCCGCAACTTTTATATGCCCAACATTGAAGATATCCGCAGATCCCTGGCATCTGTAGTGTCTTCGGCCACGCTCCCCTGTGTACTAATGCATTCTCAAAATGTTCCTCTCCTAAAGTGGAAGAGTTCTTGTTTCTCTTGATGCACAGTAGACCCTCTGGCTCTCCTGCAAACCATCTGCCTGCCAGTTTATACAAAGAGTATCTACTGATGGACCCCAGAGGGGTGATAGCTCGCACTCTATGAAACATAAAAGAAAACTTACGTTTGACAAATGCACATAGAGTAAAGTGTGTGGTTTAGGGTGGTCATAAACACTATTCTAACTTCAGTCCAACAACCCTTGGAGACAGTGCATGCATGGGGCAGGCTGATCAGATTTACTATTCTCAAACCAGTCATACAAACACTGGGGAACGTGCATACGGGGTGGAATGTTCACAAAATAATGAAACAAATACATATTACAATACAATGCAACACCATAATAAAAACAATATTATAGTCAACAATATCTTAAACCTGGTTACTATTGTAAAACAAAATACTTATGTTTGTTATTTTTGCCATTAATATTTTTACAGTCACAATATTTTCATAATGATATTATTTTGTCAGAAGATAGTTAGAGTTGATACGTATGTGGAATACCTGCATGAGCTGCCACTCACTTCAAGACAAGGGAGTGGCATGGTAAAGGTGAGGAGGGAGGGGATGGGCACACACTAAATGAAACATACATATAAAGAAAAAACAAAATCATTAAATAATAAGAAGCATTGTCCTTGTCCGTCAAACCCTGGAAGTGATGTGCACTCATTTTTTTATTTTCTATGTTTAAGTGCATATTGTGCATAAACCAATGCTGCCACTCCCACAAAGGAGAGCCAATGACTGAAGTGGGCTGGTTCATTTCTCCACACTAGATGCTGTTGTGGGCAGAAGCAAAATGTATATGACGATATAACCAGACCAATGGATGAAAACCATTGACCAAAAGGCTATATATGTTTGTATTTAGTGTATATGAATTATTTTGGAGAAACAGTAGCTTGGTGAGATTGCTAAAAATGCCTCAAAAGCCAGACGAGAAACAGGAAATGCAGTAAAAGCAGTCATCCATCCCAGGCAACACTGAACTAAACGGAAATCTGTTGATTATACACTGCTTTGAACATTTTGTTGATTGTTATTCTGCAGCTGAAGAAGATGTAGGTTTGTAATTTTTATTTGTATAACTATATGCTTATTTGAAATTTCGTATATTCTGCAAAAATCTGAATAAACTGGCTGATTGAGTAGACACAATAAAATAGTAACACACTCCTTCCTGCGGTCACCAAATTCCATTGTGCGCTCGCACTCATGTTTATGCGGTAATTGAGATTCAGATTTTTATGCAAATTGCACCAATCCAGGCTTTTCACCCATTTCTCATTTGAGCACCTCACAATGGGGGAAACACACTCTATTTACACATAAGTGCCCACTGAGAGGCCTGAAACTCACAATGATGCCGCAATGATGCAACAGATAAATATTGCACTCTGCAGTGTCAACATTTAGTAGATACAGTATTCCTTCAATTAATAGGGGGTGACTCAAAATAAGAGTCTAACGGCCTGTTATGTACCTTGGCTGGTGGCTCACCATCCATCAGGGTGGCTGAGGTTTTTCCTCCACCTACTTTGCTAGACTGCCACCCACCATATTGAGAGATCTCCTATGCCCCTGCAGGGATCGCCTGTGGACCTGCAGAGATCTCTGTGCCTTCAGAGGAGCCTCGATAAAGTGGAAAACTGGGGCTATGTATTTGAAAAACAAAACACAGAAGTCCCTAACACCCTTGGAGTTTTCTCCCAGGATGTGAGGGTAATTCTTCTATTTTTAGGTCGAAGTCTACCAGACAGGTCAGCCCTCTGGTTATGAAAGTCACATTTGGGACATGCTGAAAGTTTACCTAGGAAGGAATTTCACCCATTGCTTTCCATTGGCTTTGTCTTTTGTTCTTCACATTTTCTTATATTCTACTCACAACCTTTATTTGTTTTAGCCTATGCAGATTGTGTTCGCCCCTTCCATGGAGTAAAACCTGTTTACCACCTCTATCATCGGCACGGTAAACCTGTGCAGGGAGATGCTGGGCACACACAAAATACAAATAAAAATATATATATATTTTAAAAACTCCTATCCTTCCACGAGTGCTGGCTCTCCAGGACCTTTTTTCTTTTTTTGTGAAACACTCCAAGGCAATGCATGTCATTTCCAGCTCTCTTCCATGTATGCCTTTCTCCCTCCACTACCCACTTGTGCTCTGTGCCACTCTCTCTCCCATGTGGTTCTATGCCTCCACTTTCCTATTCCTTTCCACACACAGATAGCAGGTTTTTGCACATTTTTTTCTTTTTATTTGCAGATCCAACTCAAATCATCATGGGCTTTATTTTGTTCACATATAGTGATTTTTATCCCTCTCATGCAAATTATTCTTAAGCTAATCCACGGTTTCTCAGTATATTGCATTTTTTGCAGAACGTGTCCCACTCTGGCTCGCGCTTCCCCTGGTCAGCTTCCACTCAGTACTGCTATGCGTTATTTATATCTCTGTAAACAAAGCGGTCTCTCTCGCTCTGATCAGTCAGCAGTCCGGCCACTTCCCGGATTCCTCCTCAGTTCCGTCGGAGGCAGCACGTTGTGTTCACACTGGGCAATGGAGTTTCTTTTGTGTGTGCCCAGCTACTGCCACACCACCTTGAGGAGCATTGTCTTGGTTGCAGCACGCAGATGTTTCTTTGTGGCTGCTTTAGACTAAAACACACCACTAACATCAACTGGTTTTGACTACACAAAAAATAAAGGGGCATATGTGCAACCAAATGTTGAGTTGCGGCAAATTTGGCAGCACTCGCGCTCTGACATTTCCAAAACACAGGGATGCGCCGTATCTGCAACAATACAGCGCACACCTCTGTTTACCCTAGCGCTGCCTCTTAAATTAGCTGCCTATCTCCAACGCAGGCACTGCTGCACCACAGTGCAAGGGTGCCTGCCTTGCAGGGAATAATTGCTAATATGCAGGAAGGTCTCCCTTCCTGCACATAGACAATACATATTGGCGTTTTGCTCTTTCTATGTGTGCTTCAGAATAAACCACATATAGAAAAAGCAAAAACCAGGAGACATAAAAGTATTTCCCCTCGTTCTAACGCCTGCTCTTGTATGGCGCTCATTTTTGGCGCTGTCTCAGATATACACATGTCAGTGGCAAAAGGCAATGGCTGTTGCGGTGGAACGCCCACAGCAACACCCATTACATGCCCCTTTCACGCTAAGTGATGCGTGTAAAGGGGCCATATTTACAAGGTGGCGTTAGGCTTCTAAAAGTGGCTTAACGCCTCTTTGTAAATATGGAGAAGGGCATAGTGCCACCAGTGACGTTCTTGTGGTGCTATCCTATTGTAAATATGCCCCAAAGTATGACACACACGACTGAGCTCTAAGCATAGTCCTCGCACCTTATCAAAGAGGTCATGCAACATCAAAGCACAAATGACATCAAGAGCCAAGTGACTAGAAGAATTACAGGTTTACATTGCTGCTTTTGAATGGCCATTATGAAGGGAATTGTCCTACAAATGGAACATTGCGTTCTGCAATGAATATCAGTAAGGGATTTTCATGATCACTTTTCGAAATGTAGGCGCTATCTGAGGTGGCACATATTTCAAATAAAAAATGGTCCCAATAGGCACCCATATAGTATTTCCTGTGCTATGCTTATTACCACTCAAGGGAAGTAACAAATGCAACATCAATGATAGTGCATCTGCTGCAGATCGGAGCATATAAATTCTCCCTACTTCCACTGACAGAGTAATTCCACAGTCATACGCACATACACTCTAAATACGCTAGGGCCCATCACACTAACATTCATTCTATTACTCTATCCACACTGAATATACGAGAGAAATCCTAGATCAATCTGCATCTAAACTGAGGTCAATGTAACCTAATTGATTTGTCTCGAGTCATGATTTAAACAATAAGAACATTTCTGAGATCTTAATAAATTGACAAAGAAATAACCACCCGACACTGTGATTCAAACAAAAGGTTATTTTTATCTAAATTAGTTCAAATGAAAGTCAATCAATAGCAAAATCATTATTCTCATAGTTACCTATTCTAGCTAAATGTCGTATTTAGGTCAGGACAGGTCTCTCAGTAAAGTCTCCCAAGTCGCCGTCCTCTCAATCAGCGTCGATCCTCTCGAGCATAGGTTCGGGAAGAAGTGGCCTTAGACCCTCTCTAGTCTAACAATATTTATAGCAAAACTTACACATTAAAAGTTACAAACAAGCTCTAAGCGTCCGTTGAGCAGAGCGAGCGAGCAGGAAAGGATGTTGACTCGCAACATTTAGAAAAAACCTCTGCTCTCGAATATCTCAAAAATAAAAACACGGAAGAAGGAAGCACAAACTAAAAAATGCAACATCCATGAATGCTCTTCCTCGGAATCATAGTGAAGCCACCGCAAGTTAATCAAATGTTCACACATATTTAATTAATTTGCTCACCAACTTAGTTCACGTATTAATAAAGCAACACAAATGCATTCCCACGTGTAATTCTTTCATCAGTAAGGTTGATTAGTCAGAAACTTGACAAAATTAATATCTAGTAATTAATTATTAGTAATTTTAATTATGACATATAAAAATATAAGCTGATGTTCGGGTTTAAACAGAAAACCCTGCTCCAGCACATCCATCCACCAATAAGATAACAGTCATAGCAAAGATAACAGTAATTTTATTTCCCATTATTATTCTAAATGCTGTTATTGGTACTTGTTGTAGTAGTGGTATCAATTTCATGATACTTTTTTCTTTTTATTTACTGATCTAACTCTGATCGATAAAAGGCTGGTGTCAGTTTGAAGGGCTGCACATGCATTGTGTATGGTTGTTTCTGTTTGGAGCTATCAGGCTTTCCCTGGAGGTCCTTAACAGTAAGAAAATGACATCACGGCACCCACTCAAAATATGACGGATGGTCTAATGTACCTAAATCGATGCCTCCAACTTCACCAGTCCGTCTGTGTAAGGTTGTCGATGGCTGATCCAGCGAGCGCACGCCGACGGACGTATGCTGGTCCGACAACTCTAAATAGGGCGGCGGTCTTTCAGTTTTGTGGATGGGTACTGTATGATGGTCTGAGAACTCTAAATAGGGCGGCGGTCTTTCAGTTTTGTGGATGGGTACTGTATGATGGTCTGACAACTCTAAATAGGGCGGCGGTCTTTCAGTTTTGTGGATGGGTACTGTATGTTGGTCTGACAACTCTAAATAGGGCGGCGGTCTTTCAGTTTTGTGGATGGGTACTGTATGATGGTCTGACAACTCTACATAGGGCGGCGGTCTTTCAGTTTTGTGGATGGGTACTGTATGATGGTCTGTCAACTCTACATAGGGCGGTGGTCGTTCAGTTTTGTGGATGGGTACTGTATGATGGTCTGACAACCCTAAATAGGGCGGCGGTCTTTCAGTTTTGTGGATGGGTGCTCCTCATTTGTGGCAGAGTAGCCAGACTTCCAACCTCTAAATCAGGCCCTAGCTCATATCACAACTACCTGCTGTGCTTATGTTTGATTCTCTTTAGTTTGGCTTTCTCAGGCATTGCATATTCTAAAAGATTAATAAGAAAAACAAACACATATATCTTATATCTCTCTATATCAACATCTTCTGCTATATTTATCTATCCATATATATGTATATGTGTATATACATTTAAGGACTTTCAGTGTTGGTATGTTCACGTGTCAGTCACATGTTGCTTCTGCCCACCTCAGCACACAGCAAGGGGCATTGGTCAGCCCATCCCAGCCATTGGCTCAGTTCACAACGAGCAACGGCATCTAACGTGTGCACACCTGCACATCAACTTTAAAAGTAGCCCCCTTCACAAGAAAGCCGATCCCTGCTTTAATTTCTTCTTTCATTTCCTTTTGGCTATTTTTTTTTTTTTGCACACATATGCAGATTGGCATATTCACTTTTTTATTAATTTTACACTTTTTAGCCGTAGTTTGCTAAACAAATGCAGCCTTGCCAATGCTAGACCCAAGGAATACGCCAATACTTGTTTGAACATGATTTGCTTCTGCCGGTGAAGTTCTGTACAGTTCTCAGGAAATCAGTGAAACAACTCCCATTCCTGTTCATGGGCGGGTAAGGACATATGAATCATTTCAGAAACCGAGTGTTGTCTTGTTACTCTCTAGTAAAAAGAAATGAAAGCGCACGAGTAAGAATCCCATGAGCAGCGTGGGTCACTGCAATGGGATATCCAGACGCATCCCAAGGAGAGGGGTCAAGGGTAGTGCGCTCTGATAGAAAAGAATTCCCCCAAAAGCAGCAATGCAGCCGTACAATAGGCTGGTATCTAGTATTTGACTGCAGACCATTTGATCAAGAAAATGAAGCGGCAAACCATTTGCCACCTCAGCCGCGATCTGTTCATGCTGCTGACACATTTAGGGGTCTTTTCAGTCAACAGTGAAAGTATTTAATGAACAGGGCAGCACATATTGCCAATCCGGAATTTTCCCAGGTCAGGAGCGAAGTGCAAACAGCTCTCTACACTTGTACAGAATGGGCCCGATTCACAAAGGTAAACTTAGATGTTTGGTCTAAATGTTTGGTCCGTAAAAAATGACGAAAAGACGAAAAATAATTTCCATTATATTGTGAATTCCAAATATGTAAAAAACACAGCTGAAAATCAAAATCCCAGTGTTACGGCATAAGTGATGATAATCAGCACAGGAACAGTTAAATTAGCTGCAAGAAAGTAAGAGGTAATCTTTGGTACATATATTGAGACCCCATTCGCGCAAAGGGCGTTTGACTGTTTGAAAAGAGCAGAGCTTGTGAAAAGCCACGTTTGAAGGTCTCATGTTGGCCCGAAATGACGAATATGAAGCCGGACCCAGGATTACTGAGTCCAACACTTCATGCGGTTCCCAATACAATTGCCGTTTTCCACAAACATTTTCTACTGCTGTTAGCAGGACAAAGATGTGAGCTGGAACGGTATTTGGGCACAATATCGGACACACAAATATCACGGGACAAAATATTGAGGACAGAAATATTTTGAAGGTAAGTTTCTATAGGTAAGTAAACTTTTACTATATATAACTCCAAACATATGTACCTCGACGATATATATATATATATCTTCAAGGTACATACATGTGGAGTTAAGAATAGTATTTCTATACCTAGCTATTTGCACTTAACTTCTATTTATTTTGGTCCTCAATATTTTTGATAGGATAGTCTGTCCACACGATATTTGTGTTTCTGGTATTCTGTCAGCGATCCATCTTTGATTAAAGATAGATGCTTGAGCTCGATCTCAGACTGATGTTTAAACATCTCCTTTGTAAACAAGTTGGACATCCCAATACACCAGCAACACATGCATTGGCAAAGCCAACAGGTTTTGCCAATGCAAGATCCCTTGGCTTTGTCAATGCTTTTTTTAGCCATCTTGTACGGCAGTTGGGCTGCTGTGCAGCATGACTGAAAGAAAAAAACAACCTACTGTAATGCAGTCAATGCTGGACGTTTTCTTTATCGCTTTTTTTACTTTCAGTCATACTGTAAAGCAGTTCCACTGCTGTACAACATGGCAAAAAAAAAATTAACAAAGCCAATAGAGCTTGCATAGGCAAGAGCATTTGGCTTTGCTAATGTGTGTTATATGCGCTGAGACTGGACATGCGGGGTTCACAGTGTGTCACTTCAACCCCTTTACCCTGCATGGTAAAGAATATACATGTCTCTAGTTCGTGCTGCATTCCATTTTATTCAACACCCCCCACAAACAAGACAGCTCTTTTTTATTTAGGATGGAGACGCCACATTGCTTTATTGAAAATTGCTCATATTTCACAACTTGTTTACTTTCTGCTTCATAAACTAGCCATCTCATAATGCAAACGTGTAAGTAATAAAATAAGCCTTGTGGGGTTCCTGAGATTGTCGAAATACTGTTGCTAGGACTGTAAGGTAGGTTCAGGAGCTTAGCTTTAAGGGGGTGCTTGGGGGGTGACTCTCAACCAAATAAATGCTTTCTTGGCTTGGTAGTTGGATTTAGGGACCCTGAGTCAGGTCTGCTTTGGCTGTGTTAGTTTTTCTCACCATCCTCCATTCATCAAAGGCTTGAACTTGTAATTTTTTTGATTGGTAACTTAGGGACTGATTACGATGCCGGTCGGTCTCTCGTCCGACCAGCACTATCGCGGAGGCAGGACCGCCCAACTAGAAGTCAGCAGTCCTGCTGCCCAAGTTAGGATGCGACTGCCTTAATGAAGGTCGCAATGTGTATATTCCCTATTGCGGCGGGTGCTGTGGGCTGCAGCACTCACCCAAATAGCAAATAAATACATTTAAAACATCCCTGCACTATGTGGCAGTCACCATCCGTGGCCTGCCACATGGTGCAGGGATGTTGAGGGGGGCACCATAGGGGCCCCCCAGGCCCCATAACGGAGGGCCAGGAGGAAATGTGGTCCTGATAGGGGTCTCCAAAGACACTTTCTGCCTGTCTTTTTATGGCGGGTGAACCGCCAGGAAAGGGCAGGCGGAAAGGGACATTGTAGACCCTACGGTGGTCCCTGAGCAGGCACAGCACTCATTGTAGGGATTACTAACCCTCCAACACACGTGGTGGATGGTCTAATCTCCAGATGGCTCCGCCCGCCTCATTGTAATGTGACGGGAAGACTGCAGGGGCCGATGTCGGTGCGTCCGCCACCATCGAGCTGCCAGTGTTGGACTCACCAACATCATAATGAGGACCTAAGTTCCAAGAGGAGAGCAGCTCCTTTATATGAAACAATCTACAACATCACCAACACGTCAAAACTGCTCACCTCAAATGTCTGTTTTTCTAGAAGAGGTTTTAAGCATCGAAGTAGCATAGTGTGGTAAATGAAGATGCAGAGTAGTCAGTAGTATACGTGAAACAGGAAAAGGCTTATTCTCAAGTTAGGTGACACTCTTTCAAGCCATGCACATATTAGCATTCTATTACCTCACAGTCACATTGGTTGAGCAGCAGGGGACATATAACTAAGGAGAGAATGCATGGCAAAGACATTAAGATACCACACACCTCCATTCTTTCTGGAAAAATTGAAAACATCAATCAATCAGTCATGAACATTTATAGAGCGCGCTACTCACCCTTGAGGGTCTCAAGGCGCTGGGGGGGTGGAGGCGGGGGGAATGCTACTGCTCGAAGAGCCAGGTCTTGAGGTGCTTCCTGAAGGAGAGATGGTCCTTGGTAAGTCGTAGGTGGGTGGGGAGGGAGTTCCACATCTTGGCAGCCAGGTAGGAGAAAGATCTTCCTCCAGTGGTGGTTCTCTGAATCCGAGGGACGGTGGCGAGGGCGAGGCTGACGGAGCGGAGCTGGCGGGTAGGTGTGTAGAACGTAAGGCGGTTGTTGGGGTATTCAGGGCCCATGTTGTGGAGAGCTTTGTGTGCGTGGGTGAGGAGCCTGAACGTGATCCTCTTGCTGAGGGAGCCAGTGCAGGTCTCTCAGGTGGGCAGAGATGTGGCTGTGTCGAGGTATCTCTAGGATGAGTCGTGCGGATGCGTTCTGTATGCGCTGGAGTCTTTTCTGTAGTTTGGCTGTGGTTCCAGCATAGAGGGCCTTCCTGTAGTCTAGTTGGCTGGTGACGAGGGCCTGGGTGAACGCCTTTCTGGTTCCGGTGGGGATCCACCAAAAGATCTTAGGGAGCATGCGAAGGGTGTTGAAGCAGGAAGATGATACGGCGTTGACTTGCTTGGTCATCGTGAGGGAGGAGTCCAGGATGAAGCCCAGGTTGCGTGCGTGATCCGTGGGTTCGGGGGCGGTGCCCTGTGCAGAGGGCCACCAGGAGTCGTCCCAGGCGGAGGGAGATGGTCCGAGGATGAGGACCTCCATCTTGTCTGAGTTCAGTTTCAGGCGGCTGAGCTTCATCCATTCTGCAACGTCTTTCATTCCTTCCTGGAGGCTGGTTTTGGCGGTGGCTGGTTCTTTGGTGAGGGAGAGGATCAGCTGGGTGTCGTCAGCGTAGGAGATGATGTTGAGGTCATGGTTGTGTGCGATGGCTGCGAGGGGGCTCATGTAGACGTTGAAGAGGGTCGGGCTGAGTGAGGAACCTTGGGGTACGCCGCAGATGATCTTGGTGGCTGCGGCGCGGAAGGGCGGGAGACGGACTCTCTGGGTTCTGTTGGAGAGGAAGGAGGTGATCCAATCCAGGGCCTTTCCTTGGATCCCGGCGTGGTGGAGGCGGGTCGTTAGGGTGCGGTGGCAGACTGTGTCGAATGCGGCCGACAGGTCGAGGAGGATGAGGGCGGTAGTTTCCCCGTTGTCAAGCAGGGTTCTGATGTCGTCGGTGGCTGCGATGAGGGCGGTCTCGGTGCTGTGGTTGGCTCGGAATCCGGACTGCGATGGGTCGAGGGAGCCGCTCGTCTCTAGGAATGCGGTCAGTTGTTTGTTGACGGTCTTCTCGATGACTTTAGCGGGGAAGGGGAGGAGCGAGATGGGGCGGAAGATCTTGAGGTCCGTGGGGTTCGCGGTGGGTTTCTTCAGGAGGGCGCTGATCTCTGCGTGCTTCCAGCTCTCTGGGATGGTGGCGGACGCGAAGGAGTTGTTGATGATGTTCTGGAGATGGGGTGCGATGATGGAGTCGGCTTTGTTGAAGATGTGGTGGAGGCAGGGGTCGGCTGGGGAGCCGGAGTGGATGGTGTTCATCATGTGGGTGTTGTCTTCCGTGCTGATGGGGTTCCAGGCGCAGAGGGTGGTGGTGGGGGGCGTTGGTTCGGTGGTTGGGTGCGTGGTCTGGGCACCGAAGCTGTCGTGTATATCGGCGATCTTGCGGTGGAAGAAGGTGGCGAGTGAGTTGCAGAGGTCTTGCGATGGCGTGATGTCGTTGTTGCTGGCGCTGGGGTTGGAGAGATCTTTAACGATGCTGAAGAGTTCCTTGCTGTTGTGGGAGTTGTTGTCCAATCGTTCTCTGAATGATGTCCTTTTGGTGGTGCTGATCAGCTGGTGGTGTTTGCGGGTGGCTTCTTGAGGGCTGTCAGGTTATCAGTTGTCTGTTCGTGGTGCCAGGCTTTCTCGAAGGTGCGGCAGGATTTCTTCAAGTCTTTGAGGTCGTCGGTGAACCATGAGGCTTTCTTGCTGCCGGGTTTGCTTGGAGGGTTCTTCAGTGGTGCAAGGGCGTCGGCACAGTTGGTGATCCACTGAGTGAGGTTGCGGGCTGCGTCGTTGGTGTCCGTAGTGTTGGAGGGTGGGTTTTGGCTCAGGGAATTTGTTAGCTGGTCGGTGGTGAGCTTGCTCCAGCATCTTTGGGGCACCTGTTGCGGGTGGTGGTGAGTCGTGGTTTTCCTGAAGTTGAAGTGGACGCAGCTGTGATCGGTCCAGTGTAGTCCGGTGGAGTGGCTGAAGGTGACGTGGTTGCTGGAGGAGAAGACGGGGTCAAGCGTCTGTCCGGCGTAGTGGGTGGGGTTGTTCACCAGTTGCTTTAGTCCGAGCTTGGTGAGGTTGTCTAGTAGGGTGGTGGTGTTGTTGTCGTTGCTGTTTTCCAGGTGGAAGTTCAGGTCCACTAGGAGGATGTAGTCAGAGGAGGCGAGGGCATGCGGGCTGATGAAGTCGGCGATGGCTTCGCTGAATTGTGTGCGTGGTCCCGGGGGTCTGTAGATGAGGGTACCTCTGAGGGTGGTCTTGGGGTTGGTGTGTATCTGGAAGTGAAGGTGTTCGGCGGTGGTGAGGGTGTCGTCTGAGTTGGACGTGATGCGGATGGTGTTCCTGTAGACAATGGCGATGCCTCCTCCGGTTTGGTTGACGCGGTCCCTCCGGGTGATCTTGTAGCCGTCCTGGATGGCTATGGCGATGTCGGGGGCAGAGGAGGTGTTCATCCAGGTTTCCGTGAGGAAGGCGACGTCTGGCGCTGTTGTGTCGAGGAGGTCCCAGAGTTCGATGGCGTGTTTGTGGATGGAGCGGGTGTTGATCAGGATACACTTGAGGTGGTTGTTGTTGGCGCCTGGTCTGGCGGGTGCGGTGCAGGTCCGGAGGCAAGTGTATTTGCACGCTTTGCAGGTGAAGGGTCCGTGCGTGCGCTTCGGGGTGGCTTGGTAGCAGGCGGGTGGTCGTCCGGTGTTGAGTGCGTTGAGGGCGGCGGCGTTGTAACTCAGTTGGGTGGGCAGGCTTTGTCGAGGGCCAGGGGTCCTGGCACTGGGCGTGGTCCAGGCGCGGACGGGCACAGACGGGCTTGCCTTTGGCGTGCCAGCAGCGCGCCCGCTGCGCGCGTCTGCTGTGCGGCCACTTCGCGGCCTCCATATGAGGGGGAGAGGGAGGGAGGAGCAGCTGGGAGGCGGGAGCGGGGCAGCCAATGGGTGACGAGGGGGCGGGAAAAAGTGGCACAGAAGGCAAAAGGGGGCACGGGGGGAGAGCCGGGCACACAGAGATAGGAGAAAAATAACAAGGGCACAATGGGCACAAGGGGCACAACGGGCACAGAAGAAAAAAACGAGGGGCACAAGTACAGCAGGAGGGCAACCAGTCAGCAGCAAGCAGGCAACGGAGCTGGGAGCAGGCAGCAGCGGCACACAGGGGGTCTGCGCGGTGGCAGAGGGGGTGACCTACCTGGTCACAGGGTCAAGGGTCGCTCCTCCCACCCCCGCGCGGCCTCCATATGAGGGGGAGAGGGAGGGAGGAGCAGCTGGGAGGCGAGAGCGGGGCGGCCAATGGGTGACGAGGGGGCGGGCCGCGGGGGGCGCGAGTGGCGGGCACACAGAGATAGGAGAAAAATAACAAGGGCACAAGGGGCACAACGGGCACAGAAGAAAAGAACGAGGGGCACAAGTAGAGCAGGAGGGCAACCAGTCAGCAGCAAGCAGGCAACGGAGCTGGGAGCTGGGAGCAGGCAGCAGCAGCACACAGGGGGTCTGCGCGGTGGCATCCATGTAAGAAAGTAATGCATGACACCTATGGGATAAGCACAAAACATGAGAGTAAACAATTGAATACAGAAGATGGTAGTACTCAACATCGTTTAAAAAAAACATACAGATGAAAAAAAATTCAATCATACAATACATAAAATTAACAGACATCATACATCAATCAGGAGAAACACCCACACTCTCCCCCTTCAGCAGACAATAGAATATTGAAGAGCAACAAAAGTGACACCTTACACTAAAGTCACCAACTCTACAGCATAGCACAAAGGTGCAATATGTGTGCCCCAGTGGGTGCCATACATAGACTCAATCAACCAACCACACAAGAAGATTTGAGAAAGTGTATAAATAAACAATGAGGTGCTGCACAGGCCAACTTTGCTGTTGTTGGTATAAAGGTCCACAGAAAGAGTCTGCTTTGCTTGTTGATAAAATAGATGCAAATAAGGTTAAATGGCCCAAACTGCAGGCTTTCAGATGTTAGAGACACTGGTGGGTCACACTGACTGAGCAGCATGGGACATATAACCAAGGAGGGAAGGCATAGCAAAGTCATGAAAATACCACACTTAGTGCCATCCACAGTTCCACAGTTCTGGATTACCAAATAGGCAAAGTAGGCACTGGGTTATGGACCCCACTCCTTTTAGGGGCCCTGCGACAAGGGATCAAAAAATATGGATTTGATCTTGAAAGAAAATTATAATTAAACTTTCTAAAATTGATTTAAAAAGATAGAAACAAGTGAATCAACTCAAAGAAATTAAAAGTGTACATTAAAGACGTAAAAACGTATTAGGAGATAATTTGCAGGGGGGGGGGGGCACATTTTTTTACTGCCTAGGGGCCTCCACAGGGTTTAATTCGGCACTTGCCATCCATGCAACATAAGAAAGTTACACACATCAACAATCAGAGGTGAGGATACTAGCTAAATAGGGAAGACCAGCAAAAAGGGATACAGGAAAGAAGGGAGAAAGAGCTGCATGTGTTGTCAGCAAGACAGCCCCCACAGAGAAGAATGATACAAAGAGGGACCAGACCGGCGGGTCAGCTGCTGTCAAGCAGATGAGAAAGTGAAATGCGGTGACTCGCTGTATGGAGAAAGAAATGCATCTTATCTGAGTATGGCACAGTCTGTAGAATGATGTGTGGTAAGCTGGCAGAACCAAGAAGCAGCAGGATGACACTTTGGATGACACTTTGCCCTCCTTCCCCCAGAAGGGTTTATCTGGAAATTGTCTGGAAAATCAATGTATAAGCACTGAGACATGAACAGAGGCGGCATCTTCCCACGATCTTTCACTAGGCTGATAGCCTTTCTAATGAACAAAAACCGCAGTTTCTTCTAGGAATCACAAATTTCTTCTACTTCAGATTCTGGAAAATTAATCACCAAGAATGATGGAGGCAGAGAAATAAGGCATCAAAAAGGATTCAAATTTTATGATGTCAGTTGGGAAGAATGAAAGACTGGATGAATCTTCCAATTCAATGGTAACCAGTGTCATGTCCTTTAGGCTAGTCCTGTCATGTATACCCCTTTTACATACATTTGTCCCATCCACACGACAATAACGATTCTATAAAGGTGACCTTTTACCTAGTAGCTTGCTCCTGTCTCTTCGACACCAGGCTCTTAGTGTTTTATCATAATCCCTGTACCTGACGTACATAAACATGTCCCCAGACACGGCAGAATTATTCTGTGTAAGGGCCACCACTTTTTCATCCTTGGCCAGCAGCCAGCTGTGCATAATCACATGTTTGGATAACCATTGGTGATTGTTTTCAAAACTTTTATGATTGTTTTAAAAAAATCGATGTTTGTTTTAAAAACATATAGATTCTAGTGACCACTTTAGTATTAAAGACCCTCACCCCCCCTACAAATTAGAGGAGAATTCCTTCCAAGTTGACACAGGGTCCTGCATGCTGAATCGTCGACACTCAGCGGTCTGACATCCCTTGTGAGTGTCATCCTCGAAGCACAGACGGGGTCCTTTATTCTCAACTATCAGGTGAGGGGGCTGGTTCATCCCTAGGGGTTTCTTGGCTACACACCTATATACATATATATGCCACATATACGGATCTAGGTTAGGTACATTTAGGCAGATTACTTAGGGCGCGCATTTTAGGAATATGCAAGTGCTACTGTATTTATCGGAACTGCTAATGTTCATCTTATTAGCACTATGGTAGAAATGTATCTACTATTTACTATATTGGGACTTGCAATCTCTTTTGTATCCTTCAGACCCTGATTGTCGCAGCACATATGTTTTACACAAGACTGTCGCTGGACCAATAAATACTTATTGAAACGTCCTGATCGCCTTCCTGTGTATCTTCTGAGACAAAGCAAGCACAAGTGTCTGAGGGAAACTTACTGTACTGTTTTCCACGATCCCTGAGGAATCAGGGTTGTCATGTTCAGTGGTTGTCAGAAACTACCCACACCACTGTAAGATACAGGGGGTGGTAGTGGCACAGTAGAGCTAGCTGGTCTAACGGCTGACATATCCTGTTCGGGTGTCCGGAAGCGGTCGGGACACCAAGCCCTCAGTTTAGGTCATCCAAAACACACAGGTCCTGGGGACTCCTAGGAACTACAAGACACGGCGTTGCCATCATTGGTTTAGTTCTTATATTAACAGGGAAAATCTGAGTAGTTCAGTCGTGCTTTCTCAGAAAGCCCTACTCACCTTTCAGAGACATATTGAAGTGGGAAGGGAAATCCACATCAGATGAGCATATATACTCTGTGTATTGGCTGAAGGTTTAGCAAGCTTGTAAGGATAAAAAGTCCCCCCCATTGTGAAAAATACTTAGTGACTGAAGGTTTTCTTCTCCTGAGAATGACTGAGCCTTCGAGTGGTGTTTCAGGCTCGGGGGAAGAAAATTGGCTAACACGCTTAACATTACGGAAAATGCAGACATACCGTTACTCTGAAATAGTTAGCACGGTGTACTAGCAACAGATGGCTGTTACCGTCGTGACTGAGGCACACGAGGTGTTCGGATCAGAGGTATTCTATTCTTGGGTTCACTTCCCACCTGCAGATCCGGTGACCAAATTGTTTCACACATACATTATAGTTGAACCACCGGATGAATACATTCCATTTGAAGATATTGAAGTCCCATTAACTTACCAGCAACACAGAAAATGGTTTAAAGGAGTCCTCCCACACACAAAATCTGTCGTGAGACTCGGTCCGCTCAGCATAGAAGGAGTGACCTGCCAAACCATGTCTCTCCTGGACCGGAAACAAGCATCCTGGGACCGGTTTCTGGCTAATCAGCCGTCATCAGCCAGGTTAGCTTGAATCCATTGGCAAAGTGAGCAAGGGACCCACGTCTGGGCATACCCTGCCAACTTAGGGCGATCAAAGCAAAACCAAAGGGGATGATGGACGGAGTGTTGAACATTGCAAGCACTCACCCCCGGTCAATTGATCTGGGTTTAATCCATCATCATTCTATAGCTCACTCTGCCACCCCAGTTCAGACATGGCCATATGCAAATAAGTCTGACCCTGTGCCCCATGGGAACATTCCAGCCCGAACTGCCAAGCCATGTCTTCCCTGGACCGGAAACAAGCATCCTGGGACCGCAGATATTTGACAGCATTCTCTGCCTTCGGCACTCAGCATCGTTTGCCTTAAGGGTATAAGAACAGCTCGGGGCTATTCTCAGCAAGAGTGTCAGAAATATTACAAACATGCGATGAGGAGGCAATCAATCAAAGACATTTATAGAGCGCACTACTCACCCGTAGGGTCTCAAGGCGCTAAGGGGGGGGGGGGAGGTGCCGTTACTGCTCGAACAGCCAGGTCTTGAGCTTCTTCCTGAAGGAGAGGTGGTCTTGGGTCAGGCGCAGGTCGGCCGGGAGGGAGTTCCAGGTCTTGGCGGCCAGGTAGGAGAAGGACCTTCCTCCTGTTGTCGCTCTACGGATGCGTGATCGGAGGTGGCGGTTGGGAGCGTAGAAGTTGAGTCGGTTGTTGAGGTAGCTCGGGCCTTGATCGTGTAGGGCTTTGTGTGCGTGGGTGAGGAGACGGAAGGTGATTCTTTTGTTGACGGGGAGCCAATGCAGGTCTCTCAGGTGTCCGGAGATGTGGCTGTTTAGTTGGATGTCGAGGATGAGTCTGGCTGAGGTGTTCTGGATCCGCTGGAGTCTCTTCTGGAGCTTGGCGGTGGTTCCGGCGTAGAGGGCGTTGCCGTAGTCCAGTCGGCTGGTGCCGAGGGCCTGGGTGACGGTCTTCCTGGTCTCCGTGGGGATCCACCAGAAGATCTTCCGTAGCATGCGCAGGATGTTGAAGCACGACGAGGAGACGGTGTTGACTTGTCTGGTCATGGAGAGGGAGGAGTCCAGGATGAAGCCCAGGTTGCGTGGGTGGTTCGTCGGTTTGGGTGCGGTGCCCAGGGCGGGAGGCCACCAGGAGTCGTCCCTGGCGGTGGGCGAGGAGCCCAGGATGAGGACCTCCGTCTTGTCTGAGTTCAGTTTCAGGCGGCTGGTCGTCATCCACTCGGCCACATCCTTCATCCCTTTGTGCAGGTTGGCTCTGGCGGTGGCGGGGTCGTTGGTCAGGGAGAGGATCAGCTGGGTGTCGTCGGCGTAGGAGATTATGTTGAGGTTGTGTTGGCGTGCGATGGCCGCGAGGGGGCTCATGTAGACGTTGAAGAGGGTAGGGCTCAGCGAGGATCCTTGAGGGACGCCGCAGATGACTTCGGTGGCCTCTGACTTGTACGGTGGTAGGCGGACTCTCTGTGTTCTTCCGTCGAGGAAGGAGACGATCCATTCCAGTGCCTTCTCCTGGATTCCGACATTGCTGAGGCGCTGCACTAGGGTGCGGTGGCAGACAGTGTCGAAGGCCGCGGAGAGGTCTAAGAGGATGAGGGCCGCTGTTTCTCCGTTGTCCATCAGGGCTCGGATGTCGTCGGTGGCGGCGATGAGGGCGGTCTCGGTGCTGTGGTTGGCTCGGAAGCTGGACTGTGAGGGGTCGAGGGATCCGTTCGTCTCGAGGAAGGCGGCCAGCTGTTTGTTGACGGTCTTCTCGATGACTTTGGCTGGAAACGGGAGTAGCGAGATGGGGCGGTAATTCTTGAGTTCGGTGGGGTCTGCTGTAGGTTTCTTGAGTAGAGCGCTGAGTTCGGCGTGCTTCCAGCTCTCGGGGAAGGTGGCGGTGTTGAAGGAGGTGTTGATAATGTCCCGCAGGTGGGGTGCGATGACAGCGTCGGCCTTGTTGAAGACGTGGTGAGGGCAGGGGTCGGTCGGAGATCCGGAGTGGACGGAGGCACGGAGGCAGTGTCCTATGTAAATGACATCTATCTGGCGGACAACAAAATACCTGAACACTTGAGCAGGGTGAACAACATAATTGTGGTATTCGCCAATTTGGGCTAAAAAATTTATTTCAAGAAATCGAAAATTGCCCATCTCAATGTCCTGTTTATAGGATATGAGCTATCAAGTGAAGGCAAGAGCTTGGCATCCAACTTTTTAGAAAAGTATGCGCTGCTCCAACCGCCAGAGAATCTAAATCAGGGGTCTCCAACCTTTTCGGTAGTGAGAGCTACTTCTGATCAGTGAAAATCGTCGTGAGCTACTAAAGGTGAAGCAACGCGCACATTTTTTCGAGGGACCCCCCACACCGAGCTTCATTGAGTTTAAGTCTAATTTCTTTGGAGCCCATACTGTAGTTTGAACAAAATACTTAGAGTTCCCTAGAATATATGTTCATGTGGCAAATTTGACTCTAGGGCACATGAAATGCTTTTAAAAAGTCTGCTTTATTTCAATGATTCCATAGTACTCATCCCATCTTCGATTTCTAAAACATCGCAAATCACCCTCACACTCAAGTGGTACACTCTCCAATTGATCCACAAACAAAGCAGAGAGTGTTTGGAGGGGAAAGGAAAACACCTGGATGCTGTTATAAAGGGACAAAAGCTCCTCCCTGATTAGACTGGTCAGCTGAGTATGGGGTTCTGATCCCTGGCAATAGGAAGATGGAGGCTGGTACTGAAGGTGTCTCAGTATCCCCATATTGAGTTTAATGTGCTCTTAAAAACAATACCTTGGACCACAACACTTATTGAACAGCAGGAGAAACAGGGTTTTCCATGTACCCCACATGTACAGCCTCGTGCGTGCCTGCTCCCTGCATCTCACATGTGATGTCATAAGTTTGTTCCCCGTATCTTACATGTAGTCGTCTGATTGCTCCCGCTCCTCACACGCAAAGCATCATGCCAGCTTGTCCTTGTACTTCAAATGCACAGCCTCATGTATGCCTCCCTGCTTTGCACATGTACAGCCTCTGTAGCTGCACCTCACATTCACTGTCATGTATATGTGTTCCCTGCACCTCACATGCAGTGTCATCTCTGCTTGTCATCACCATGTGTTACAGCCCCTCAACGCAGATTCTTAAGTGACCCCCTCCCTGTGCCCCACATTTGCAATATCAGAGTGTTCCCTACACCTCACATAGCCTCATGTTTATCTAACCATTCACCTCACATACAGAGATCCCGCTCGCTGCTGCACTTCAAATATTCAGCCATCATGTCTGCCTGTTTCAGAAGCCAGCAGCTCATGTGCAGAGGGGCATGTCTGCCTATGTTGTACGAGGCTAATATTTATTGTGGGCAGAACGCCGGCCAAACCAATTAGCCAAACGATGTGGGCCTGTGTGTCCTTGAATTATGGCAGCGGTTCTGGGATGTCTGTAAATAAATCAGTGTAACGTATTACCTACTCACGGATCTCAAAGCTTATGTCCTTGATAAAAAAGAGTTTGCTATTGCCTCCTCATAAATGAAAACATTGCCACTCTGCACCTTGCACAACACTTTTGGTGCTGCTGAGCATTTTGACTAGCCCAGTGTACAATTAGCTAAATGTATATCTGATTTGTAGACGAAAACACACACCACTCTCAAATTAACGGAGGACACTGCAATGCTGACTGAATGAAGGATGGTAGCTTCCAGTTTACTCAACTGCCTAAACTTGCTCTGCACACGTCACCAAGGAGACAGGAGTCGTTTCGGCTCGGCTTCTGGTCTAAGTAACCACCTCAAATGTCTGTGATAACGCCCACTAACTACACAGAACACACACATGCATCCGACATTCAACATGTGCAGCAGCAAAATCCAAACACATAATCAAGGGGCATGGATATACCATACCGTAGGACACAACACTAGTCCCGCTTCACAAAAGAACAACACACACACAAGATAAAAAGCATAATGGCCCACGCAGCGTATAGTCATAAAACACAAACATACATACAACAATAGCGTTCGCAGTGAATTGTGCACACACTTTGTTGTGGAATGAGCCAGTTCACAAATGCATACAAATACCTTGGTATATCCGAATTGTGGAAATCACAAATTCATTGCATACCTTTGTTTAATTCACACGTGCATCATCAATCTCTTCTCCCCCTCCTCACCCTCTCCACGACACGCACTCTCCTCTTTATTGACAGTGGCTCTAGGAAAGAATATTTTTGGCGCCTGGGATTGAGAAAGACTAAGGCTAGGGCAGGGGTTAACAATTATTCAGCAATTAATTCAGTGGCCAGGGTTCCGCAACTAATTCAAGACAGGACTTACCTCCTGAAAGACTCGGAGTCGGACTGGAAAAGACAAGTGGTGCAGGCACCGATAGGGGGGTAACAGTTCAATCCTGCCTGTGCCACGCCACTTGCACGGCAACAAGCTTTTCAGCCCCTGCTGCTCCGCACCGGCAATGCACACGTCGCGTAGGCTGTAAGTGCAGTGCAAGGCTCCTAAAGGCAGTGGGAGCAGCTCCATTCCAGCAGTGCACACATTGCACACGATGAAAAGCGCGGTGCCAGGCTCTTAAAGGCAGGGGAAGTGGATGGGCTACGTCGATGACTAAGATACGTATAACGTCATCCTCTTCAGAAGGCTAAGCGTAGGCCTATCAGAGCATCTGGTTAGGGTGAGGGCGGGCAACGGCTCTTAAAAAACGGCCCAAACAACAATAAAGACTATAAAGGGCTAAAAACTGAAAATGCCATTGCGAGCTACTCACGGGGCCTCGGGGAGCTACTGGTAGCTCGCGATCGACCGGTTGGAGACCCCTGATCTAAATGGTTTGCAATCCATTTTAGGACTTCTAAATTTTGGCAGAACATACATTCTAGATTACGCAGAAAAAGTTAAACTTTACTACAACTTAATCAGATCTGATTTTGTACCAAATCAGTGGACACAGCAGCACACAGATACTCTCCGTTCAGTTCAGGCTGACATGAAATCATCTATACATTTGCACACATGTGTGAATACCACTAACTTGGTGATACGGGTGGTCCTGGGCTTATCAGGATATACCTACATCACTTTCAATGAAGGTGAGACAGTGCCAATTGCATACAAATCACATTTGTAAATAAATGCTGAATTTCAATTTGCAGCTACAGAAAAAATACTGACAGTAGTACAAACTGCTGTAGTGAGAGAAAGAGCACTGGCACAGGAGAAACGGATAATTGTTGTAACCCCGGTACCAACTTAAGAAGCTGGTATCAAAGCAAGCACTTTCAAATGTGAATGAATGCTTCCACGATGGATACAATGGGCTAATTCTCTCACTGCAACAGATGTAGATTACAGATACGATTCTACATTAAAAACGCAAGCAGTCCTGCAGTACGAACAAGAATAGCCTCTCCTGAAAGAAATCTTGCCTCTAGAGAGATATGAATACATCATTTACACTGATGGATCTGCTCAGCCTGCCATAGAAAGTAAACAGCAATATAGAGCAGCATCTGCTATAGTGATTGGTCGTATGTTGGATGGTAAGTTTCATCCCAGCAACACAACTACACAATCTCTAGGAGATTGTACAGCGCAGCTGGCAGAACTGAAAGCCCTGATACTGGCACTACAGTATACAGATCAGAAATTTCCCACACTGATAGTGTGCAATTCATTTTACTGTGTGCAGTCCTATAATGAATACCTTCATTACTGGGGCCAGAATGGGTATAGAGATTCCAAGGGTTGCACAATTAAACATAAATTGTTATGGGAACAAGTGGCAGAGATGAAAGCATGCCTGCCACAGGTTCAAATTATTCACACCTTGAGTCACCAGCGTGTTGGCATACATGTTGAAGGGAATTCACTGGCTGATGAAGCCGCCAAGGCGACAGTGCGAACTGCTGCCATTGCTACAATCACTCATTCTAGCATGAGGATAGATGGAGACATAGATTGCATATGAGGTTTAATACTAGCTGCACACAAGGGTCTGGGCTCTGCACACGCAGGAGTCACCGCTACAGTTTTGTTACTGAAGCAGCAATTCTGGTGGCCAAGTTTGTCTAAACAAAGGCTCATGTCTTAAAGTGCCACATCAGTCAGCAGATGAAAGGTTCCACCGTAGCACGGGCACCACAAACACCACTACTCATTTCAGACAGACCACTCGCATGTGTCTATTTGGATCACTGCGGCCCCTAAATTCAGACGGGGCTTACAAGTACATTTTGGTGGCAGTAGATTCATGCTCTAGATTTCTGGGGGTTTGGCCTCAGCGCTCGGCTGACGCTGAAACTATTATAAAGGATTTGAGAGTCTTCATCGGGACATACACAATTGGCACGTTACCTTCGGACCGTGGCCCTGCGTTTAGCTCCATGGCTTACACGGAAGCCATGGAAAGTATGGGTGTGGCCTTGCGGTACTGCTCCCCCTACAATTCTGGGCACAATTCGGTGGTGGGGAGTAAAAACCGGGACCCATAACAGCAAGGGTATTAGGTGTGGGTGGTATTTGGGTCACTCACCTATACAGGGTCCGGAGGGCACTAAACAATATGCCTAGAAAACTCTTGGGAGGACGTACCCTCTGTGAGATCCTGTTTGGGACAAGAATGTTGGTACCTGACCTTGATTGTGCCAGCACAGTGGCGGATGTAAAACCATTTGAATTAAATGGCTGTTTTACAGGAACTCAATGAATGCCGGGCATTACAAAGCAACGTCCAAGTAAAACGCACTGCCACTGGGGAAGTGAAACTGGTTCTAGCAATACCTGTCTGGGTTCCAAAGGTTGGGGACCTGTTCAGAGAAAAGATTGTGGACAAGAAGGAGTTTGGGGCCATCCTACAGAGCTCCTGTACCTGTCCTGGCGGTTGAAGGAACAAGAACAGTACCTCTTCTGCCTCTTGCCGGCAAAAAAGGAAAAAGATTTGTCTCCATTTACCTGATCAAACCACACTATGTGGCCGATTCTCAACAGTAGGACGCATGGGGTTCTGAGTAGCTGCAGATATCCTCTCTCTATTATACAGGAAGTTCAGATGGTAAGACTAATAATGTTCCAAGACTACTCTGCGCAAGATGCAGGAGTAGTAAATCACAGAGTATGAAATGCACCTGTTGACATTAAACAACATCCAACTGAAATTCAAATTGCAATTTGGCCCAACAATGAACTTTACATCAATGTGCCTTCACTGGAAGCAACTTCCAATTCTACAAACACTGCTGAGCTCCCAAAGATAGATCAAACTGAGTCTGACTACTTCATCAACTTTGATGACTTTTCTTCAGATCTAAGTGAACCTGAGCAAACGCTATCCATCTCTAAAAAAGAACAACTGTGACAATTCTATCTATGGGTACCCTTGGTTGCATCTTCGGTTTGCATTAGGGATCCTGTTCCTGTTAATTTGGATTGATATAGTAACTGTCTTTTCCCTACTACTAAATGGACATTACCTCCCACAACACTCTGTAGTACAACCTGTGAACTTGGTCCTGAAACCACATACTTCATCACACTGTGAACAGAGAGACCTGTCGCTAGTGAACATTTCAGCAGTTCCAGTACCGGATGGTATAGTTTGGGATAGAGTTTCACATGATGTATTTGGTCCTACTGAACACTGGAAAATTTCTTGTGTTTAAAATTTCAATGAATTATTTTATTACCCTGGGTACACTCTCTGATGATTGGGACATTGAGACAGAGCTAGTGTTCCACGCACTGAAAACACTTACCATCAATGAGAACATTGCCCGACACCACCAAAGGGTAGTTCTGCCACGTTCGCGCAGAAATTTGCATACTTTTCAGGGTTTACTACAGCAGACCCAATGTCATAATACTATAAGTTAGTACAGACTAATGCAACGGTGAAGAAAATGATGCTGACAAATACCAAGCACATATATTCAGCACCTTTCATCTCCCAACTGCCTATACAAGGTTTCGACTTTTGGAGGGACATGATAGACACAAAATCCTTCTGGGAGAAGAAAGATTAGCAGGTTCAGAGAACAGAGTCTTTATTTAGAGCTTGCGTCATTCCATTACAGATACTGTTTCTGAACAGAACAGTGCAACAGACTACCAGCTATGGGTTTGCAAAAATTGAAGACCTAAAAATACCACGTATCACCTTACCCATACCTATTGAAGGTATATCTAATGACACACTGATTAGTGAGGAAGCACGAGGTACAATGATACAGAATGGTACATACAATTCTACAATTCTTCAGCTCCCTATTGGAACGGATGGTTGATTTGGCATATCCACACAAATAGGTGTCAAGCAAGATTCAAGGGTACCACCAGAGGAATTAGTATCCACAGGCCTGACCCACGCTATGTACACACAGACGACCCAGTGGTAGTGACTTCCTATAGTGTTGGTAAGTTGTGCCTAGAATGGCTGAAAACCTCAACACTACAACGGGTGAAACAACACTTATCACTTTTAGCTGACAACATGGATCTTAGGGATTTCTTGTTAGGTCCCAAAAAACTGCGTAAGAAACGCTTCTATATGCCATCTACAATGAACTGTGGAAAGACTCTCAACAGGATGCTGCTGAGAGATTACATGAAATTGTTAGGATTATCTAGAAAAGGTCCTGGCTGTGGTAGACAATGAACTGACCACACTTTCTTCACGTATTGATTCACTGATCAACATTGTGTCCTCTGCAATCGACATAATGGAACAAGATTTGTCTATTCTACAACATGGGCAATCTCAATTGCTCTCCATTATGCTTTTAAGCTGGACGCTGCAATCATTACGTTCAGGCCACATGTCACGGCGATACATTAACAGCACAATTTTGTTCTCGGTTTCCAATCTGACCGACAGATAGTTGACTATGGCACACAGAGATGCAAAGTACACCATGCTGCTCATGGAAAAATTAGAGAAGTTACTTTTCACAGTAGCTGAGTTACCATCTACTGAATGATTCATTCATGGCTATATCACACTGCTAATCATGACATTTCAATTCCAATACTGCCTTAGATACATCCAAGCAGGCAGGTATAATGCGTTAGATGAAGGGTATATACAGGAAACCTGGGAGTGACCGTATAGATAGAGATGAAGAAATAAGGACACTGAAGTTTTCATAAGTGGTACTGACTGAAGGACGGCTTTAAGTCGGTCTTTAGTGTGCAAAGAAATGTTGTTTAATGGAACGTGTAATGCGTCAAAAGCGAACTTATCTTGAAAGGCTCCCCAGCTGCCGTGATTCATTTGGTTTTTGAATTGCTTTCGAATGGAAGTTATTTAGGGCTGAATGATCAAGGAATGGTGCCAGGCATTGCATATCTAGTCACTGTAAAGTTCTGGGTTGTTTTCTGTATGCAAGTATTGTTTACCCCGGCTCGCACAGTTAGGGAGGCATCACTGTGGTCTTAATTAATTGTTTGCAGTATAAGGTTTGATTCGCTGAGCAGACTGAAAGCCATGTTATTCAACAAAATGTAGCCTTAACTTCCGCCCGAGACATTTTTGATCTTCAGGTTGCAAGGTCTTCAACAGAGATACAGGCCCTGTTCTGTACAAACTTCCTGATCCATTTCAGAGAAATGGTTCATCGTATCTTTAGGATGCCTGATACACTTATTTAAGCGACTTGAACTTTTCAGACCATCTTTGGAGTACTTCCTGCCTTCATACACTCTGTACTTGGAAGTGTTTGTGGAGGGCTTCCTTTGGCCCTACTATCAGTAGCGGGTATCCTGCTTTTATTCCTATTGCTTCGCAATGGATGTCTCAATCCCTCAAGACATGGAGAGCACACTGCAGGAACAACATTGTCATGAGCGTATGGTGTGCTACCTGACTACGCCTCGGCTTCAAGAGCTGAGTGAGTATTGGTTCCTGTCCTTCAGACCGGTTGTGAGAGGCTGGCCTGGTATATGCTGTCCACTAATGTAAGTGGGCACCCTGCACCAGTCCGGACAACCCTTATGGTGATTTAAGAGGTCTCAGACAACCTTAGAAAGCTATCCAAGTGGTAGCTGTGGAGAGCAGCCTTCAGGCTTAGGCCTGAAGGAGTGTAAAGCAGGTTGTTTTACCAGAATGCAAT
The DNA here is from genome assembly GCF_964204655.1 of Triturus cristatus. NCBI lineage: Eukaryota > Metazoa > Chordata > Amphibia > Caudata > Salamandridae > Triturus > Triturus cristatus. Next base: position 795,094,221 of record NC_140582.1, read on the forward strand.
CTTCTAATATAAATTAAATAAAAGAGAACCACACAAGGTATTTATAAAAATATGTTTTTATTATAGCATACGCTCTAGTATGTTCCAGTATCTCCCACATGGAGATAGACACAAAGCACACAATAGTATAGCAAAGAAATCATAGTAAATAGCAATAATACACAGTGGGCCCCAGTGGGACCAAACCATGTAGTAAAAAATTGGTATAAGAACCACGACTTGAGTCAGGACAATGCCGAGAGGAAAAAGAATTGCTGGGACCCCAAGGAACCACCCAAGGTGAGATGATAGGGACCCCATGGAGTGCGTGTGCAGTGTGAGTACACGACCGCTGGCTCTGCACGTCTATAGGTAATTCACGTTTGGATTTTTAAAGATTAAGGACCCTTCCCAGTGGACTATGAAGAAACCCAGTGGAAGACAGAAGGTTGGGGAGCCACCCCACCCGTGGATACCCAAGTACCCAAATTACCTAACCCAAGGAAGCCGGGTGCATAGGTGTGAAATGGCATCAGAAACAGTCGTCGAACCTTATGGAGGACTTTAAAGAAGAGCCGCTGCTGGAAGAGAGAAGAATGTCCGCTGGAATACAAAGTAGATTCTTGTCAAAGAGTACCTGAAAGCAAAGGGGACAGAGTCTGGGTCACTTGAGAGTGACCAGGGGCTCGGTAGGCGAATGCCACCAATGTTGGGTGCTTAAGGATAGTTGACGGTGACCTAGACTCTGCAGCTGCGGGGACCAGGCGGCGTTGAAGATGACCAGGAGCCAAATGCTAGCTGAGCCATGAAGGATATTGAGTGCTGAGGGGTTGGTGTCCGGTGGGAGCTCCAACAAGCCTTGGCAACAGCAACCCATGCAGAAGGTCATGGGAGTGTACCGTTCAGACCAGCAAGGTCCGGGAGACTCACCACACACAGGTGAGTCAGGGCAGGCCTGGAGCAACCAGAGGAGCCCAGGAAAAGCAAAGTTGACCCCTCAGTTTGACCCACAGGCCGGAAGCAGAAGAGTCGTGAGAGGACCTCGAGCAGCTTCATAAAACTGCAGGCCACGGAGCACAGGGTGCGAGGTGGTTGAAGATCTTTGTAGGAAGTGTTGCCAGAGGTTGGGGCTACTTGGAGCCCAATGCACTTGTTGCAGGATTGCAAACAAGCACATACACTTGCAAAAGTACGTGGTGCACAGGGGTTGAAGTATTGCAGCCCCACAAGCGATTCTGCCCTCAAACCTGGTGAGAGTGCAGCTCAGACCTCGTGGGACATGGAAACCCACCTCCTGTGTTGCTGAGCCTTTTGCAGTCCATAAGAGCTTGGGATCAGCAGACCAGTCCGCAGTATTGCGCTGCCTGCGAATGCAGGGGAGTGACCCCTTCACTCTTCAGGTGTCTTGAATGGTCCACAGGTCCTACACAGATCCTGTACAGTGCACAGGCACAGGCGATGCAGCAGACTGAGAGGGAGACAAAGTCAGGCCAAAACGAAGTCCAGAGTGCCTAGACGGTCAAAGTGCAGTGGTTTCAGTTCTGAATCTTGTCCATGACGAATCTAGGGACCTACACCCAGGTAAGCCTTTAAGTACCCAAAGGAAAGGGTTGGGAAGATTCAGGGGACCATCCCAGGGGAGGGTCTAGGCAGGGGGGAGGTTACTCTCATGTCCTTTGTCCAGTTTCGTGCCATAGCGGGAGCCAACGGCTCCCAGGGCTGGTTTGAACTGGACTATGCACAAGGACACCACATGTGCCCCTCATGCAGACTTTCAGTCGCTGTCAAGTGCACCCACCCAGCCCTAATACACTAAATCCTGTCTGGGAGGTGGGCACACCTCCTTGTAACAGGATGCCTATTGTTCTGCCTTCCCCTGCTCGAGCTTGGCTCAGCAGCAGGCGGGCAGAAATGTGTCTCTGGTCGGCAGCAAACATTTTGTGCTGTCCGGAGCTAGAAGGCTGGTGCCCGGAATACCAGGGACCCCACGAAGCACACTTCTGAGGGGTGGAATCATACCTCCCACACTGGTTACTGATGTGGGAGTATGATTCCAGCAAGTTTTGACACCAAACACAATAGGGTTTGTTTCAGCCGTTTTAAGAGTTGGTCATCACGCGGTCGTGTAATGCCCCTCTATGGTAGTATATGGCTGCTTCACTGACAACCCGGGAGAATGGACTCCATAGGCTGCAGGCGTGTCCTGCTCATTCAGGGGTACCCTCTCATGTAGAACCAAGCACCCTGTCCTCAGGGTTGTAAAGACCTGCTATAGGGGTGATTTATAGGTTTTAAGTGCAGTGACCCTCAGATTTAGACATATATCTTAAGTAAGTGGTGCATGCACCAACTTACCAGGCTACAATGGCGGGCCTGTAGTTCTATTTTGCATGGCCTCCCATGGGTGGCATAATACATGCTTCAGCCCATGGGAAGCCTCTGGGGTACCTATGCCCTGGGTACATGTGTACTATATACTAGGGACTGACAAGGGTAGCTCAGCATCCAATCTGGAGTGTACCTAAGTACATAACATAACAGTTTAGGGGGAAAGCAGATAGACTGGGGTCCTGATTAGCAGGATCCTAGTCAGACTAGTCAAAAACCAGCTTAGCACCAGGCATAAAGTGGGGCTACAGATGCAGAAGGATCCTACCTTCCTACACCGATCTGGCTAGACTGTGTCCTGCTTGTTTTCCGTTGCCTTTTCTGCGGATTTGGCTACATGTTAGACCTGTGTCTGACACTTCCATCGGTTGCGCCGCCGGACATAGAAGTGCTACTTGCGCCTTTGCAGGCCCACATGCGCAGTTGTCCCCAGCGTATTTCCATGTTGATGATGGCATTCTTGGAGCCTCCACTGGATCCTTCCACTCCTGTTGGAAGGAAAATCAGCTTTGCTCCAGAGGTACAGGCATCAGTATCAGGCATGCAGGCATCTAATTCTTCCCCGGCGGCTGTTGTGGGAACCAGGGATTAACATCTTTGCTCACTCAACATGATACTGGAAGTTCTAGAGGGATTACCACCTGCGGATATGATGTTCAGAGATGTTGGGTCTTCAGCGCAGGATTGATAAACAATTTGGCCTCTCCTGTGCTTGGAACCGTTTGGCAACTTTTTAAACATTTACCAAATTGAAGGTCGAGTGTGACTTTTGTTTATTTTTTTCTCAGCTCTAACTGGGCTTCATGGCTTTCAAGGTGCTCAGTCCAATAATCACAACATATACAAGTATAGAGGACCTTTTGAACGCCTTTTTAGGTAAAAATGACTTTTCTTGTATGGACCTTTTTTGCAGGCTTTTAAAAGTGCTTTTTATTGTAAATACTTTTTATGCTTTTTAATGGCCTTAAGCTTTATCATTATCTAGCTGACCTTGTTGACCTTTTGATGAGGAGTGGGTATCATGTCCTTTAGGCTAGTCCTGTCATCTATACCCCTATTATATAAATTTGTCCCATCAACACGAAAATAACGATTCCAAACAGGTAACCTTTTACCTAGTAGCTTGCTCCTGTCTCTTCGACACCAGGTTTTTAGTATTCTATCATAATCCCTGTACCTGACGTACATAAACATGTCCCCAGGCATGGCAGAATTATTCTGTATAAGGGTCACCCCTTTTTCATCCTTGGCCAACAGCCAGCTGAGCATCATCGCATTTGTTTAGAAAAGCATTGGTGATTGTTTTCAAAACATTCATGATTGTTTTCAAAACATCCATGATTGTTTCCAAAACATATTGACTCTAGAAAAAACCCTGGAGTGACCATTTTAGTATAAAAGACCCTCAATCCCCCCTACAAATTAGAGGAGAATTCCTTCCAAGCTGACACGGGGTCCTATATGCTGAATCTTCGACACGCAGCGATCTGACATCCCTTGCGGGGTGTCATCCTCGAAGCACAGACGGGGTCCTTCATTCTCAACTATCAGGTGAGGGGGCTGGGTCATCCCTAGGGGTTTCTTGCCTACACACATATATACATATATATGCCACATATACGGATCTAGGCTAGGTACATTTAGGCAGATTACTTAGGGCGCGCATTTTAGGAATATGCAAGTGCTACTGTTTTTATCGGAACTGCTTATGTTCATCTTATTAGCACTATGGTAGAAATGTATCTACTATTTACTATATTGGGACTTGCAATCTCTTTCGTATTCTTCTGATCCTGATTGTCGCAGCACATATGTTTCACACACAACTGTCGCAGGACCAATAAATGCTTATTGAAACGTCCTAATCGCCTTCCTGAGTATTTTCTGAGAGAAAGCAAGCATGAGTGTATGAGCGAAACGTACTGTACTGTTTTTCACAATCCCTGAGAAATCAGGGTTGTCATGTTCAGTGGTTGCCAGAAACTACGGACACCACTGTAAGATACAAGGGGTGGTAGTGGCACTGTAGAGCTAGCTGGTCTAATGGCTAACATATCCTGAGGGGTGTCCGGAAGATGTCAGGATACCAAGCCCTCAGTTTAGGTCATCCAAAACACGCAGGTTCTGATGATTCCTAGGAGCTATACGAAACCAGGGTTAGAATGGCATATTCAGCAATCTGGTAGTGCCTGAAGGGATGGTCTGATAGGCCAGTGTGTGGGCTGGTTTGTTAGCAGTTATTGGGCCTGTCTGTTTCGGGGACAGGTGGGTCGTTTTTTTCTGTTGATTTCCATCACAGAAGCACTGCCTGCAGCAAACACAAATGCATACACTCTCCCAAACCTTGCAAAATACCTATACTGCGTGTCTTTATAAGCTCAAAAGTGGCCTGATATGCAAATGTGGGCCACTTTTTTAGCAATCTGGTTCGCTAATAGGTGACACTTATATTTTGGTGCTGGGCCCTATTTTTGTCAGTGGTTGTAACTGGAATTTTAAAGTCACCGTATTAATGACTTGAATGATCTTAAAGGGCTCATAGAACCAGGTTTTGAATTTGTTTAAAGAAAGATAGAAACTTCAACGACAACCAGCCCTTATCTCCCATTTTATGGGACGGAGAAAGATTGTGATGGACATTGGCATAATACTGCTCCTTGGAATCTTTAAGGCAAGATTGAATTTTACATCTTACAGTTTGCACTGTTTGAAGATACTGGTGGGTGCAGTCACCATCTTTACACCTTGATGCCTGAAGAAAAAGTTCTAAGGTGAAGACCTTGAAGACAAAGAAATAGAGAGGTCTGGCTAGCACTGTAAATCGAGTTGTTGCAGGAAAACTCAGCCAAAATCAAGAATGGAGACCAGTGATTTGGCTAGAATTACAAAGCCATCAAAGATATTGCTCCAGCCCATGGTTCAGTTGCTCAGTCTGATTCACTGGTCTAAAACAAGCCTGATCTCAAACACCAATTATGCTGAATCCTGACCCGTTTGACCAGTTTGTTGTTGAATTAGATGCCTATCGGTAACGTCCTCTTCCAGGTTCTAGATGACGATGGTTTGGAACATCCCATTTTTTGTCACATTTTGAATAAAGCAATGCTGTTCTAGAAAGAAATCTCTTGGCTATGAGACAGGCCTGTTCTGAGTGGGGACATTTTTTGATGGGAGCTCAAGAACCTTTTGAGGTTTAACTAGATCAACAATATTTGCAGCACCTTAGGAATATGCATTACAGGAACAGTTGAAACGGTTTTTGGCCATGGTTTTACACCGATTGTGATTTTTGTATTACTCAAATTCCTGGCTCAAGAAATATTCTTGCTGAAGGTCGTTCCTGCAGATATAAGCAGTCTCCACCTGCCTAAGGGCAGATTGTCCTTCCGCCTCAAAGAATTATTGGGGTGGTGCAATCTTTCGCTCAAGAAGGTTTATGTAGGATATTTTAAAGTCTCAAAGAAAGAATGGAAAGCCTTACAAGTGAAAGTTTGTTAACAAAGACATCTAGCTTTTAAAGGAAGGTCCTATTCATTCCTTCTAAAGAATTGAGGATAAATGTGTGGAAGATGTGTCATGACTCACCTGTTGCTGGTCATAGAGGTGTTAAATCAACCGTAGAACTTAACCTTCGTTCTCTCTGGTGCCTGTCCATGTGAGAAGATATTAAACTTTATGTTAATTCTTGTTCAATCTGTGCCCAGGGAAAACTTCACATTCTCGTCCATCTGGATTTCTTCAGGCGCTACTAATACTACCGGAGCCTTGGCATGCAATCCTTACTAATTTCATTGTGATCTCGCTCCATCTGAGGGGAACAGGGTTATTATGGTAATCATTGATTCTTATTCCAAAATGGCTCTTATTGCTGCCTTGAAAAGATCACATTCAGCTAAGTCTTCCGGACACCTTTTTTGGCAAGAAGTGTTTTGACTACGTGGGTTGCCCCAAAATATTATTTCTGATTGAGATACACAGAATATATCTCGTTTTTGGAAGTCCTTTTGCAAATCTCCTCAAATCGATATTGCATTGTCCTCTGGTTATCATCCTAGAACCACATTTTCTTATAAAAAACAGCTTTTGATCTGCTAAAAACTTTTGCCCCATTTGATAAATCTTCACAAAATTTTTCAAAAAAAGATTCATCGACCTCAGCTCCTTCCTGGAAAGATTTGGGGTGATTTGTTAAGCGGAGACCGAGAAAAATGAGGGGTCTCAAAACATGTTTTCGCCATGCAATTTTCCAGGGGGAAATTAGAGACAGTTACTGCCAAAACAGCTGAATGAAATTACACCAAATTACACTAGAGCCGCTGATTTATTATTCACTTCTCCTGGCAAGGAGTGCCCTATAATGCCCTAGGAGATCTAATGTACATACATTTGGTGGCAAGGTGGTGCCCCAGTCTCGGCTTGAACACCACCAGCATGCTTTTAAGTATTGTGGGGGGCTGCAGGGAGTGCAGCAGCCCCCTCAAATACTTAAAATAAAAATAACTCTGTGTTTCTTGTGGTCTATAGAATATGACCCCAGGGAAAGTTGTTTTTAAGCATTGCCAGAGCTAGAGGCCCCCCTTGTGGTTGGTTTTATGGCTGCATTATGTGATTTGAGGAAGGTGAAGTAATAATTCTAACACAGGTTTAATGTGGTTTTGGCTACAAATATTTTAATTCAATCTAAATTGATTGCTAAATATTTATTGACAAAACCAATAGGCTTGCCTGTTATTTGATGACAGTAACCAACAAACCGACAGATGTGTTTCGTCCTCCTGTCTTTTTTCAAAGACAGCATCTATTACTTTTTCTGTGCTTTAAATCATACACCCCCATCATTGTTTGTTTCCATGACATGACTGCTGTGCAATAATTGTAGTGTATGATTTAAAGCACAGAAAAAGTAATAGACGCTGACATTGACAAGGCCGAAACGCATCTCTCAGTTTGTTGGTTTTGGTTATTTATTAAATTAATTGATAATCACTCCACGTTGCGCGTGAGTTAAATTAATATATATATATATTTATGACATGTGAGATTTCTTCTTCGGAAGGAACCTGAGGGACACAGCGGGGATGCCAGGAAAGATCTTTATTAGAGCAATTGGCACGATGCGTTTCGGCGAGTATGCCTTTGTCAAATGCCTTTGAACCACCAGGTTTCCCTCCAATCTGCTTTTCAAATGTTCAAACGCCCCTTGTAAATAATCGCAGTCTAGCTGAGCTGAGTTTGTTGTCAGAGCCTCGCTGCAGCCCACATTTGTGAACTACAGCTCCCAGCAAGCATCTTCCCCGCTGGCTGGGTGAGTGTCTCGACTCGGCTTCATCCCACAGTGGGGGCTGGGAGTTAGAAAAGAGCGTTGTTTAAAAGTTGAAGTTGGTAAAAACACAATGCTGCAGCTGAAACATATCACTCTCCTGGGTCTCCAACGCCCTGCCGCATGTACCCAGGTTCAGCATGCCCTGAGACTGAAAAACCGTGATCCAGCCTCTCCATGTAATCACGGGCTGCAACTGCAGTGGAGCCTTGCCTTCATTGGATTCAGGGGTCTGGAGTCATTCCTATACCTCGGAGCACTTTACTGATTTTGCCCATGTTGCTCCAGACTGTTGATGGACGGGTCCCCCAAGCACGCCAAGGGCTAGCGTGCAAAACATGACAGGTGAGATTTCTTCTTCGGAAGGAACTGGAGGGACACAGCGGGGATGCCAGGAAAGATCTTTATTAGAGCAATTAGCATGACGGGTTTCTGCGAGTATGCCTTTGCCAAATGCCTTTGAACAGCCAGGTTTCCCTCCAATCCGCTTTTAAAATGTTCAAATGTCTCGTGTAAATGATCGCAGTCCAGCTGAGCTGAGTTTGTTGTCAGAGCCTCGCTGCAGCTCACGTTGGTGAACTACAGCTCCCAGCAAGCATCATCCTCGCTGGCTGGGTGAGTGTCTCGACTCAGCTTCATCCCACAGTGGGGGCTGGAAGCTGGAAAAGAGCGTTGTTTAAAAGTTGAAGTTGGTAAAAACACAGTGCGGCAGCTGAAAAAATTCACTCTCCTGGGTCACCAACGCCCAGCTGCATATACCCAGGTTCAGCATGCCATGAGACTGCGATACCGTGATCCAGCCTCTCCATGTACTCACAGGCTGCAACTGCAGCGGTGTCTTGCCTTCATTGGATGCAGCGGTCTGGAGTCATTCCCATACCTCAGGGCACTTTACTGATTTTGCCCATGTTGCTCCAGACTCTTGATGGACGGGTCCCCCAAGCACGCCAAGGACTAGCATGCCAAACATGACAGGTGAGATTTCTTCTGTGGATGGAACCGGAGGGTCACAGCGGGGATGCCAGGAAAGATCTTTATATATATATATATATATATTCCAAACACAGAAAGTCACCGCTGCAGCACCATGCACCCTGGGTGCAATCTCCAGCGGTGGTTAGCTGCTATATAGAGCTCCACTGCTGTAAACCCATTTCTGATCGGCTGTGAATAAGGAGAGCACTCGCTGGAATTTGTATAACGTACTATTTTAATGTGCAGACCCTCCCCGCACTGACAGACGCGTTTCGGCTCTCTGCCTTTTTCGATGTCAGCGAGTACATTTTGAAAACTCCATTTTAAAGTGAAAACGTGCGTAATGTAAAACAATTGCAGTAACAGCAAAGAGGGCCTAATAGCATTACTACATGAATATATTGTCTTTGGCAGTCATCTTTAAACATGTATCTGACAAACGGGTAATTCCCAAAATACAGGGCACTCTACTGAGAAATTTGTGATTATAAAATGTGGGAAGCTTTCGAAAACAAAGCATAAAAATCGATGTTTCAACATTTCACATTTAGCTGTAAATTCATTCAATTAAATTTAACATAATAATCACGTGTTACTGAGGATCTCAAAAAGTTATATCATAATACGAGAAACAGAAAACGAAAGATCAAATATCAGGATCTACAATATGCAGACTTGATGAAAAAGGTAAAAAATGATAATGAAATCGTCATCAACAAATCGGACAAAGGGAGAAACTTTGTGCTTTGGCCCAAACAACAGTACCTCCAGGAGGCATATCGCCAACTTGACGATAAGGAGTGCTATGAAAGATCAAGCATGAAAGAATACAAAAAGCCAAAGATGGCTTGAAGAAAGAACTGCAACAGTGGAAGAGACAAAGTTTAATCTCACTTATTTCATACCAAAAATCCATAAGGAAGAAACACCGATCCCAGGTAGACCAATTATCTCGGCCAACAATGGCTTTTGTGAAAACATAACTCAATATGTGGATTACTTTCTCCAGGAATATGTCCAAGAACTGTCCTCGTATATTAAAGATACTGGAGACTTTCTGACCAAAATCAGTCAAGTTGTATGGACAGAAGGGTTACTGCTTATTACGTTAGATATAGCGTCGCTATACACAAACATTGAACATCATGTGGGGAGTACAAGACCGATTAATAGGTACAACCATGACTCTATGCTTTTAGATCTCATTAAGTAGTTTCTATACAACTTCTTTCTATTTAGTAAAGAAATATTTAGACAAAAATGGCGAGTAGCAATGGGAGCCTGTTTCTCCCCCAGCTACGCATGTTTACATGTGGGCTGGTGGAAGGAGCAAGTCCTGAGAAAAACCCACAGTGAATTGTACAGTGCACATGTCAAGTATTAGCTAAGATTCATAGATAATGTATTAATTATATGGAAGGGCAACAAAGAAAGTGCATTGAACTTCATCAAGGAGATTAATAATAATAATGTAAATCTCAAATTTACATTGCATGTCATTGAACAATCTATAGATTTCCTAGATGTTAAAGTTTATGTCTCGAATATGAAACTAGAGACCACACTGCATCAAAAGCACACAACAGGCAATTCCACGCTGCCCGCTAAAAGCTTTCATCCCAAACATCTCGTTAATAGCATCCCTTATGGTGAATTCCTTAGACTCCGATCTACTGCAGATCTTGAGAAATGTCAACAGGAAGCTAGGGAAAGATTCTCACGTAGGGGCTATGAAGATAAAATATTACCTGAGGCTATGGAAAAAGCCAATAAAAAACTCAGACAGACCCTCCTTATGCAAAAGAAGAACAGAAGTGTTCACAATCGGGGTCTTTATCATCTATTAAAACAGAGGACACTACAGTCAGACTCATAACTACATATAATCGTCAAGAAAGACAACTCAGGGCGATTATTAATAAGAATTGGCTGATTGTACTAACATACGGGGTGTTGGCACCTAGATTGCCGGCGAAACCAACACTCACGTTTAGACATGCATCCTCTATGAGAACCGACTTGGTTAAAAGTAGTCCAGAGATTAACCAACCAACATCATGGTTACAACCAAAGAAAGGGTTTTTAAAATGTTTGTCCTGTAGGGCCTGTAAATAAATTTGGCATCAACACAACACACAATTCCACATCATTTAATCCTACCCCGGTGTCAATCAGAGGCAATTTCAACTGTAGGACTGAATTTGCAGTTTATGTGCTGGAGTGTACCTGCAGCCTACGGTATGTTGGGAGTACGAAGCTGCAGGTACATTTCAGAATTCTCCAGCACCTGCAAGCAATAGTCAACTCAGATGCCACATATCCTGTGGCACGACACTTCAAATCTGAACACCACAATGATTTAAAATGCCTCAAATATTGTGTGATATGCCATACCAACCCTAAGGCGAGGTGGAAACAGAGAACGACTACTCCAATTAGAATCGCGTGTGATAGTTGAACTTGACTGTAGAGCACCATTAAGTCTTAATAATAATGAAAATTTACATCACTTCCTATAAAGAATTCTAATATCTGAGGTACGTTCAGAGAGAGCCGTTTTTATCACGTGAAGTTTTGTAATCACAATGATTTTTTGCACATGATTCCAGCCTCTTGTTCTTATTAGATATTTATATACATACGTGTTTATTTATTAAATATTTATGTATTTGTTTATTTATGTAGGACTGATCATGTGACATTAATAAACTGAGCTCTCTGGGTCTATAACCAAATAGACCTTTTGGTGTGATCCAATTTGAATTGTGTTGTGATCCAATCTGAATCATGTATCCAACTTTCAGTGCAATATTGTACCCTAGGAGGCAGGCATGAGACCAAACACGTGATAAACAAATATGGCTTTATTATTTGCACATATGTTCCGCATGCCGACCAATATATATATTTTTTTTAATAGATGTGAGATATCAAAGAAAAAAGGGATAAACAATATCACGGACATATATGTATTTTGCACACTAATGCACTAAGCACTTTTAAGCACCTCGCACTTATTTACAATATATGTCAACACGCACAGCACTTTATGATGGACAATTGAGTTTACATTGTACATCAAATGACAACCATGTAAATATTTTAGCCTTTTTTTTATATTTAATAACTTGTCTGTCATCTCGGCCAATATGCAAACATAAACAGGGGGTAGCATTGGTAAATGCATTATGTAGTAATAAGTGCAATGTATAAACATCCTCCAGTGTGCAATATGATTTACTATGTATTCATCTATTTATATATGTATCTAGTTATTTTTATGACATGTTTCTCCAGGTATGAACTAAGTCTATTAATGAATTTACAGAATTAGAATGATGTCTAACCGGGTCATTGTAACATAGTCTATCTACTATATGCATTGAAAAAATTGTCATGTGACACATTCTAGGTGTTTTTAAAGAAGTCGACGGCAGGGTGTTTCATTATGTGATCAAGGCCACGTGCCGTGACCGAAACGCGTCATGATATGGAGGAGTGAGGTGGAATAAAACTTTGCACTGCTATTCAAGTGGAGTTTGTGCCTGTGTGTTTGTTCGTTGGGGAAAGCGGAAGGGCTTATGCATATAATATGGCATGCAAGATATTTTTCATTTACATAAGTGTGAGCCGCTATTGTTTGATGCATATGATTTATACCTTTGTGTTAAGTGTGGCAACTTTTTCAGTTTTGGTCACTGCGTTATCAGTCATGCAATTAATGATTCATATTTAAAAGGTCCTCGTTTTAGGAATGTATCTTATGAGTTATTATAAGTAGAACGTGTACATTCTGAAGGATATTCTCATGGTTGGCGCTCATGTGATTATAACATCCCGAGTCCTTTGTTTGTTTTCACACTATCACTTTGTTTTGTATGTCCTTCTTCACTTGTAAGTGTTGCAAGAGAACAATGTTTCTTGAAACACGGTGGGTGTGCTTGCAGGCAGATTACATAAACTAGACTTTAATTTCTCTGGAGTGAGCGTGTTTTACTTTGATATGGGGGGGTGGTGTGTGTGTGTGTGCGTGCGTGCGTGTGTGTGTGTGTGTGTGATTTAAAGCTATTTATTCCTTCAAAACGTTCACAAAGGATAATATTTCAACTATGCCACAATTCACTGGTCTCCAGACAAAGAGGTAGAATAGTCACAGAAGAATTAATCAGCATAAAATTCTGGTAGTCATCTTCATTATGCAGACTATTCATAACATACAATTGTATGAATATGGTGATTCGGAAAGCTATAGAATCCAGTAACTTTCCTTCATGCCACATTATAGAGACGCCAACATGCAGGAAAGGAGTCACCTCGCTGAGCTGAGACACAGGAGCCGGAGACACCGCTGAGCCCACAGCCAAGTGGGGCAAACGAAAGGTAAGGGTAATATCCACACAGAACCTGCCTCATTAGAAAGACAAATGACTGTTTGGTAATGTTGTATGATGGAACTACGCATGCGATTACCACGCATGCCTTTACAACATGGCGGTCACAATGCAGTACCGTTCCTACGCCCAACCTTTTCCATGCAGGATGTTACAGCGAACATGTCTTTACCAAGCCTGCGTTTACGGAGAATTTCATTGTAAAGGCATGAATGGAAAAAAGCATATGCACGGTAACGGTTACTTGCGGTAATGGTACCCGCGTTGTAACTGCTAGCACCCGCCATGGCACCTCCCATGCCCCTGACCCTAAAGACTAACCAAACCCATCCCTGAACCTTAAGAGCGGCACCCACCGCAACCACTCCCCAGCCTTCAGATCCAAGGCCTCTTCCCTACCCAAAAGCGATATACACCACTCCTTCCCTCGCCCGTAGCCATGGAAAACATCCAACCCCCAGCCCTGAACTGGCCTCCATAAACCTACTGCCAATCCGAATCCTGGCCCTGAGCCCTAACACGCCCTTGTGCGGTACTTAGCTGTCAACACTGCCCCCAGCCATGAGCCCTAAAACCCAGTCCCCAGCCCTGAAAACTATCCCGACCCTAGCCCTGACCAGAAAACTCGCACCTGCCCTGAGCCCTAAAACCCAGCCCCCCAGTCCTGAAAACTACTTACCGAGATGCATTCCAATCCCTTTGACGTTCCGATAATTTTTACCTCAAACAACTCCCAAACCTGCCCATTTGCTCCGAAAGCAGTTCTGTGCTGAGTCAAGAGTGTTGACTACCTTTACCACGCATATGTCTTTACCATCTTTACAATGAAAATCGTTGTAAAGGAATGCATGGTAAGGCATACTCATTATAAAATAATGCATGGGAAAGGCTAGGCGTGATAAAGGGAGTCATGTTGTAAGGCGTGCGTTGTAAATGATACGCATGGTAACAGCCACGTAGTAATGGCTATTTCCCGTTTGGTAATATTAAAACAATCCTTCTGTGGTGTGTCATGATATATATTGTGGTCACATTTGACTACACCTACTCGCCATTATTACACCCATATGTTTAATATATATAGTTATGAATATGACATTGAAATGAATATATTTCTTAATAGGTCAATGAGGTAGGGACACTTTAGAGGAGCCATAAGGATTCACCTCTCTTAATTCACAGAAAGTAAACAGGGTATGTACATGGTGAGCATCTGAAGCATGCCATCTAGTGTGAGCAGGGGGTTTGTATCCTTTTTTTATGAAATCCAACTGACAAGACCAGCAGTAGGATTCAGTACCATATAGACACCCCAGACTGTGGGAGTACATTTGGCAACCCTCAAGTAGTCAGAGCCTACCCGTTCTTTTGTAGGGCCATACATTAATCAGTGGCTGAGCTTTGTAACTGGAGCAGAAGTCTCTAGCATACTGCAGAAAGATGGTTGGAGAAGGGAAGCTAGCGAGTGAGTGGGTGTGAGTAGGCCCCCCCACCCCAGGGCACATCAGCATAGCAGCTATTCCATAAATCATGAAGGGGGATGTCATCATGAAAAGAAAATAGAGCCTCCCTCCCCTTGCTAAGAAGCAGTATTATTATATATAAGAAGATCTCTGGGTTTTGTCTGCAGACCCAATAACTTAGCCTATGGATGGTAGTTCTACATCATAGGTGCTGTCTCGCTCTTCTCCCTGGAAATGTCCCTCTCCATGTGTCTTACCCCTATGCCTGTATCCCCATAAGACTAAAGTACGGTTTCCAAACCACAGCTGCATTGGTATGTTTTGTCTAGGTGCTAGGGCTTGACGAGAACAGAATAACAAGGGGCATTGTTTATCGAACTTGCTTACAATGTTCAGACTAAATCCCAGGAATCGGCAGAGAATGCACACAGTAGACAGTTCTCATATGAAAAGTACGAACAAAGTCTTTGCAAAAATAAAGCCATTTAGTAACGAGTGCAAAGCTGCGTAATGTCTGCAGAGCTCATGCTAACTTAGTGAAGATGACAAAGTCCCCCTGGGCCACGTGACAAACCCACTCCAATCTACCCCAATCCACCCCACTCTTCCCCAATCTACCCCATTCTACTCCAACCTACCCCAATAGATACCACCCCTCTCTTGCCCAATATATCCCACTCCACTCTATCCCAGTCTACCACAATCTACCATAACCTAATTGACCTCCACTCCAATCTTCACCACTCTAATCTACCCCATTTACTCCACTCCAGTTTACCACACTCTACCCCACTCTACCCCAATTCAATCTGTCCTACTCAAATCTACAATAATAATCTACCCAACTCTACCACTCCAATCTACCTCACTCCAATCTACCTCACTACGATCCACCGTACCCAAATCTACCACACTCGTTTCACTCTACCTAATCTACCCCACTCAGCTTCACTCTACTACACACCACTCACAGCTACTCCTCTCCAGTCCAATCTAACCCGCTCCAATCCACCTCACTCCACTCCAATCTACCCTACCCCAATCCACCCTAAACTACCCTACTTCAATCTACTCCACTGCAAACTACCCCCAGTCATTCCATTCTACCTTACTATTATCCACCCAATCTACCCCACTCCAATCTACTCCACTACACTCCACTCTACCCTGTTCCACTATAATCTACTCCAATCCACTCCACTCCCCTCTTCCCCAATCTACTGCACTCCACTCCAACCTACCCCGATATATGCCACTCCACTCTGGCCCAATGTATCCCACTCAACTCTACCCCGATCTATCCTACCCCTATCAAGCCCCACTCTAATCTAGCCAACTTTAATCTGCCCCAATTCTACTCTACTCTAGTCTGCCCTACTCCACCACAATCTACCACAATCCACCCCACTCCACTCGTCACCATTCTATCTCACCCCACTCCACTCCAACTTACCCCAATATATCCCACTCCACTCTTGCCCAATACATCTCACTCCACTCTACCCCAGTACACCCCATTCTACCCTACCCCTTTTGGTCCCCACTCAAAGCTAGCCCACTTTAATCTACCCCAATCTACTCCAGTCTATCTCACTCTACCCCAAGCTGCCCTACTCCACCCCAATCTACCCCAATTCAATATACCCTACTCAAATCTACAACGCGTATCTATCCAACTCTCCCACTCCAATCTACCTCACTCCAATCTATCACAATCTCCCACAATATGCCCCACTCCAATCTACCCCAATCCACCTGCTCTATTCGAACCCACTCTACCCCCACTCTACTCTATCCCAATGTACCCTGCTCCATTCTACCACATTCTACTCCTTTATACACTATTCCAAACTACCCCACCACACTCCACTTCATAACACTAACTTTTGGCCATGCTGAACAGCAGTCACAATGCTGTACAACATGGATAATCACCTCACCACAGCCAATAGCTCTCGCATAGGCGAGACCTATTGGCTTTGCCAATGCTTGTTTTGATTTTGTTAACTTCGGCAAGCTTAGTCAGCTCATGCTGGTACATTTATTTTTAACTACAGTAACTTCTGTTTGCTTGTTCGACACATGCTTGTACTGCTTCTCCTGCACCCCACACCCACTGCTTGTGTCTACCTCCACTGCACTTTTAGCGCTTTTTATTAGGTCTCGACTCTAGACGGCACGCATGCACTGTCTCGAAACGAGACATGCTGTATCTGTTTGTGGGCTTTCAGCCCAGCCCATGAGCTTCACATTTGCTGGCATCTTCGTCATCCCAGTTTGTCTTCTTGCCATTTGTCAAGGGACATGCATTATTCATGCCTCTTCTGGTGTTTAGCCAGCCTTCCCGAGAGCACTGGCCAACTAGTGCGAAACATCTGCAGAGGCTGTTGTAGTGCATTGTTGCAGCACTACTTTTTAATTTCATCACAAGCCAACCACATACCATCTAGTTTTTTATTATGTGTTACCTAAGTATTAGTTAATGGCATTATTGGGCAATGAAGTAAGGCATTGTGTTTTCTTTTGTTCTGCGGCCTCATCTTGGGTTATGCCCATCATTAAATAGAGAGTAATTAACAGCGATGACTTTCTCAAAAGAGGTGTGAACATCTGTTGATGTCCCCTGCCGTTCAAAGGCAATATCAGTGTTTTTGTGATCAATACCATTACTACACAACAGGGCTGCTCCAGTGTGCTGCTGAGAGCACCCCAGATCTCGCCTGTTGCAGGTATGAGCACATGTATCCTCTTCAGGCATTTTTGCAGTTCCATAACTCTGCAGAAACTTGAAATAAAAACTCTCTCCGTCTCGAGAAGGTATGAACAGGCTGCAGCTGAAGGAGTAATCGCAGTCTGGGCTCTACAGGAGGAGGCGGGACTGGCCCGACAGCATGGGACTCAACGGCCTTTCTGAGGCGAGGCTGAGGTGAGTGCGCGTCTGTTGGACAGTTGACTTTGTCTCCGCAGGACATCATGTTTCTGGTCCTGGGCGTCCATTTTTAGCAAGTGCATTCTGGTAGTTGTAGTTTATTTGCTTCAGGTTAAACGGTTGAAGTAAGAAACTTGGTAACTGATTTGTACAAGTAAAGATCTGGTGAACCGAGCCATCTCATGAACCACAAACTAAATCCGTGGCAGATGTGAGTAGGGTGTCTTTGCCTGTCTTTTGTTTCCCTTCAGGTATCTGCAACCCTGCTGTTATAATGGAAAAGTAAAAAACCGACGTAAAGCAGGGGATTGGAAGAGGATGATTAGGCAGCTCCATGTCACAGGGTCACCGGGTTTCAATCTCTGACGCACGTTTTTATTTAGCAAATAGATTTTTGGGGGACTTTAGTCCAGTTGTTCAGTTCAATTACTTTTAAGCTCCTGTTGGTTGTACCGTTATGTAACCCGTATGCTATATGAACACCTAGATCTGGAAATGTTGCATATCAGTGAGCTAAGCCACCCCAAGCAAAGCATAAATTGAAAATTAGCACCTGGATTAATTTTTCATGCCTCTACGAGACAGCTTGAGATTTTTGTGTTTGCAGTGCTCTTTTTGTGGTAGCCAGGGCTGAGGAAGAGTTTGTGACTGTTCTTAGAGCTGGTGAGGAGTGCATGTTAATTCTATATCTGAGTTACAGGAAGCAGATGGGCTTCACAGCCTGCATCACTCGTAGGCAGGCATCAGCAGGCAGCAATGGTAACCTCCTTCCTTATACCTCCTGAGGAAGAGAGCCCATGGGCGTTCTTTGAACCCTGAGCAGTGAGTCTTTTGGGGCGCTTTTGAGTCCCTCTCCTGATGCAGTAGTTATAGCTGTTATTCGCAAGTATGGTAGCTTTTTTTTCACTTGTAAACTCCCCTGGTTCTTGAGGGGTGTGCATGTATGTCTACAGCTCACTGAAAAGGATGGCCCTGCGCAGCCTGTTAGATCTTGTTTTTCCTTTTAAAATTCTTGGTGATTGAAATGACTTTAGGCAACAACAGCTTAGCCAAAAACACAGTGCCAGCTGCAGAATTTTCTGCCAGAGAGGCTTATAGGGTCTTGTCAGTGCTCCTTAAATCCAGCAAAGAAAGACATGTACAAGCCAGGTAGTACTTAGTATCCCGCACCCTTATATCCTTGGTCTCCGTGAGAGCGCCTAGTCTCTTTGGTATAAAAGGTGCTATACAAATTCTATAATGCACCACTACTGTGGGTTAGCCCATTTCGAGGCTCTTGAGATTCTTGCATATAACTAGACTAAGAAACATGACGTTACTGGTTTGCCGAGGATCACTAAGCTTGGTCAACAGATTGGGGGAGTGGAGACTTACTGGTTTGTTGCCCTGGTCTTGCTGTCCCTTAGCTGTGAACTATGTACATCTTAATGCAAGAGAAATGCTGGCCGCGGGCGAGATCTTCCAGGAAACAGATACAATGCATGTCTGTAGTGAGCCTCTGTAGGGGATAGCATGGAGATTCTTGTCCCTTAAAATCGAGAGTGTTCAGTTCCTTTGTCCACGATGCACCACATGGCGTTTTGATGGGTGCTCCACCACCGTAGAGCCCATAGCAGTTGAACCTGTTGCACCGCGCTTTAAACACAGCGGGCATGGTTACAATAAGCTGGGCAAATAAAAAAAAGTGCCTTGAAGCCTCAGTACGCTCACTGTGATATCAGTCACTTCCTGAATGTTCGCTTTTGCTATTGATCCAGCGCGAGACCGGGAAGAACAAAGGGAAGCAGCAAATATGTATATACTTGTCCTCCCTGTGTCGCAGACCCGTTGTCACACTAACTCACTCACACACGCAGTCATTGGTGGGGCCCATGGCACCAACACTCACACGTCTCCATTCACAAGTCTGCACACAGGGGGGATGAATAATTCAAGCGCTGGACATGTGGGGGGGGGGGGGTACCTTATAACCTATAGGCAAGAAAAGTTATTTTACAGAATATACATTAGCATTCGCCACCTATAGATTCCTAATCCTAAACATCAAGGCACTCCACCCACTTGGTCGACGGACCAATTAGTTGGATTGGTTGATGGTGACTTAGAACCAGCTAAAATACATTTTAAGACTCAAAATCCTTTATTCTCTTCATCGAAAAACCACAAACTCGTAATTTCTGTTAATCAAATATTTGTTTATCTAAATATTGTTTGCAATTAGTTTCAACATTTATGATTAATCAAAGTTTAGAAATTTAGTCAATTAATACAGATCGCAGGACATTTATATTTACCTATTCTTGCTATCTGGATTTTTCTCGAATGTTTTGGCTCTGCATAACCAAATTTAGCCGTTAATTGTCCAAATAAAGCAGGCCAAAGCTCAAAGTCCAAAGTTCTTTGCTCAGCACGTTACAGTCCCAAAGTTCTCCAAAGGACCAGAAATCGTGCAAGCATCTGTCATCGCTTGTGGGGTCAAAGAGGGTGTGCAGTCATCGAAACCGCTGAATGCCAGACCCCTCCCTATTCTCCTACTCTTTTATAATAAATTTCGGGATAACATGAAACATTTTTAGGCGACGCAGAGCTGTGATTGGCTGATTGGAAAACGTCCGATTTTTATTCTATGAGGTTCTCATGGATTTTGCTGGTTCACTTCCATAGCTCATGTTGCCCTTATGCAACAATGTTTAAGGTTTGCTTATATGATCCAATTGTTCATTTAGACCAGTTTTTACTGACTGAAGCTTGGCAGTCCACCAAGATCCTATCCTTGACTAGGAACATGGTGAGCTGAGGTCGTCAGGAAGTTCACGGAGCCATCCGAGTCAGCGCAGCAGGCATTGCGCTCACGAGACGGTGGCCACTTCTGAACTCGATTTCGGACGCCATTTTTAGGTAGGCCCAAATGTCAACTTAAGCGAAACAAACACAAAAGAATAATTAATACAAAGAAATGATGATTCTAATGTTAAACCCTCACTAATCCCTTTATGTATTAGTATTTTCCTAGCTTATAGCGACATTTAAAGCAATAATATTCACCTTTAGGTTCCAAACAGTAACGCAAACATCACATAAGCAACGTATATCATGCAATATCCTATTACCACATGTACTACTATTAATATGCGTACACATTTTAGTTATTAGAGTTATTTTGCCATGCAAATAGCAATTTCCCACGTGTAATTGGTGTATGCAAATGGTTGGTTTAGTTTCACACTGCACTCCATTAGTAAAATTATAATCAGTAGGTTATATTGTTAGTGTTCTCATGCAAAATACAGGAGGTATACAAAATGTTGCTCTACCTGCTCCATCACTATTGACAATCACTGTGTTATTCACAAGCAAATGGATTGCACGGATCTTTTCCAGTCCAGTCAGTGAGGCACGAAGTGCGTGAGTTTTCAACAGTTACTTAGGCCTGGCACAACGTTTCTTGCTCTGTTACCAGCACACACTTCAAATGCATTTTTCAATATAGAAAATTTTAAACATACCTGAGGTTTCATCTGTGGGTTTTTTGCATCGCAGTGAAAGAGACAAAAGCACAGTGAGAGTGAGGAAAGCTTGTATGGGACATGGGGGACGTGTTCAATATGATTGTATTTAGTATTTCATTGACCTGTTGCTTAGTATTATTTTGTTGTGGAAAGCAGATGTTGTACAGCATAGGAAGGACCAGCTCAACTATGCTTAACATTGGATTTTTCTTAACTCTAGCCCCAGCAATATTTCCATTTAATGTACTTTGCTTCTCCATTTTGTAAACAAAAGCAGATCATTTTTAAATTAGTACAGCCATAATATTACAACTACATTGGAAAGTTAGTGTAAAACGTAGGGACTTGTCAGCTTTCAGAAAAGATGGAAAAATATTGGTGCTTTTTTAGGCTGGGTGCTACCTAATTAAGATTGTGTCCTTCTTTTGTACTATAACAGTATGGGTGTGTAAATATATAAAATAAAGACTTAACTATCAAAAAATACAAAATATATCATTTGTAATGACTCAAACCAGCAGATTTGCACATTACAGTGTTTAATCTTTCCCTGTGGCATTATCACTATTTTCATGTAGGTTACACTTCTCTCTATTTTATGCAAAGATTCAAATATGTTATACAACAATACACATGATATATTATCAATAAATAAATATACTTTAGAGATCACACACTTATCTTATTTGAAAACAAATTGGAAAACAGTATTTCTTTGTTTTTGAAAGCGCCCTACATTTTTCAAGTTGTTGCCAAAGTATTTGTGTTATGGCACAGGGATGGAGACGCACATAATAGGAACATTTATCCTGTGACGTTTTCCCAGCTGCATGGTAAGGCTGAGCATGCAATATTGACCATTCCTGTATACATCCACTCCAATCTGTAACACAAGTACAAAATATTTACATTTAAAACGCCAATAGCTCTAACTCTCATATTCTAAATCACTCCACTGCAAACAAAATAACATAAGTAAACAAGCATTGGCATAGCCAATAGGTCTCGCCTTTGGGACCTTGTAAGTGTTTAGCCATGCAACAGTTGCATAACTAAATACTTATAAGGTCCCAAAAGCGAGATCTATTGGCTATGCCAAGCGGCCGTGTGGCTGCGAAAGTGATCGCAATCGCGATCAAACATCAAAGCGGCCGCGAAAGTGAAAGTAATCACGGAAAAGCGCGGGGCGAGCGCCCGCGCACATGCACTGTAACTCTAGGCTGGCCTGGTAACACTTTTTGGAGCCCTCTCAAAAAGTCTTGCCAGACCAGCGCATGAGCTGGGTCAGGCGAGACCTAAAAACATTGTCATTTACAACACCAATAGCTCTTTCTTAACAAATGTGAGACTGATTGCATTGCAAATGCTTGTTTTCTATTCTAACTTCGGCAAGCTTAGTTGGCGCATGTTTTCTGAACAAGAGACTCCATCGAAGTGAGTCAGCTCTAAAACGAATAAAAAAGTCCTCCGGCTGGGGCCACATGAGTTGAAGCGGATGCCACGTGTGCGTTGCATATATTCTCCAGTCGGTGGCCTGCTTCTTCATTCCCGGCATGTGGAGGGCGCCGCAAACCCACTGACAGCAACAAGAGTCCGGTAGGCAAGAGGGAGACGAGGATTGGCCCTACAGCCTCACTGTAGTGATTAGGCTGTCTGAACCGCCCTGGACATCAGGAGTCCTAGTGATGAGAAACTTTTCACAATTGGCGAAGTGTTTTTCGTTCTTTCTTTCCAAGTGACTAACTAGACTGTTAACACGGTGCATTCTTTACTAAATGGGGGCGTTATGTAAACATTGCCCCAAAGCATTGTGCTCTACGGAAACAGCTGCATCAGCCACTTGGCCCCCTATAGCCATTTAATCTTAAACATTTTCCCCTGTAAGTTTTGTCGCTTTCACCACTTTTGACCTGCTCCAGGAAATGCCGTGCCTCAACTAAGGTACACATTCTTGTCCCTATCCTTGCAGACATCTGTCAATGGCCCGATGCTTTTTTTCCTTGTTTCAAATTGAATAATGCAGTGGGACAGGCATGTGTGCAGACATGCGGCGACTGAATGGTTGCCGACGATGAAGGCCGAGCACTCCTTGTCTGGGATATTGTTACAGCCCACTCCGCTATCCTATCAGACATCTTATATAGGCAGTGGCCTTACGGCTAGAGCTGCCAAGTGTGGAGCTGGGGAACCAGGTTCGAGCCCCGGCGTCGGGTCAGCTTCCTGTGATTTGGGGCAAATCGCTTAATCTCCCCGCGCCTACCAGAATATGAGTGTCCTTGTGAAACGTAACTGGGGCGCAGGTAAAGCTCTCTAATGCCTTCGGGTCGAGTTCGTGCTATAAAACTCTGCACACGAAAAAAAAACAAATAGGTCAGGGTCATCATCTATGCCAAGGCCCCTCAGTTTGTGTTAGACACCGGCTTTACGGGGGGCTGTTTTGTTGGTGATCATATTCACTTTCAGACGCTTGAGTAAGGTGTTCAGGTGGAAAGTACAGGGAACCCGAGCCCTGCACTGCAGTACAAGCCTCCTTACCCTGCTCACCAGCGAGCACCTATGACGCACCCTGGTAACTGCGGCTCAGGCTCTTCTCCCATTCTTTGCTTGGCCCTCTTTGCTGCAATTCCAAAACAGGTGTTTTGCTTTTGTGAAGACGATGGACATGAAATTGGCATTCCCAAATGTAGGCGCAGTGAACAATGACTTCAAAGCCTACTTACGACTACATGAGCCACTTGGTTCCAGGCCACTGACACGTGCTGTTAGTGGATTAAGCAAAAGCACAAGTGAAGGCTAAGCAGGGCTTTAAGTGGGATGAAAAAAATGGGGGGGGGGGGGGGGGATCTCTCAAAGGGGCGTGGTCAATGTAATTAAGAGCGCGGCTTAAAAACACGTCAGCTAAAACTCTGTGTTTAGTACAGTGTGCCGCCCGACTTGTATGTTGCTGTTCCTGTCATTGTGTCCAGATATGTGATACAACAAGTCACATCATACCTACAAGTCATGACTATTGGCGTTGTCAGTGGTTGCTAGCTGCATGCGATAAATAAGCAGCAACTATGGCTTGTATATAATATTGAAAAAACTTCCACTTAAAGCCCTGGTGACACCACGACAATGTTGCTGCTCCTGAGTTTCAAAAAGAGAACAGAAATCCAGAGAGAAAATGACTCTCTTTAAAGGTTTTCTCTTCCTCTACAACGCTCACCACGTGCACATCGATGTGCACGTGAATTTGCAATGCAATAGGTCTCAAATTTGCGAAAGTTTAAGCTATTGGCATTGTTAATGACAATTACTTTTTAATAGTTTTAAAAACCAACACATAAATAAATGGAATTATCATTTACAATGCCAATAGCTCAAACTCTCGCAAATGCGAGACGCATTGCAAATGCTTGTTAATAAGTATTTTTGTTTCCTGGAGGTCTGTGCCTTTTGCTGCCTTACTCCAAGCACACTGTCAGGGTGATGGGAGACATTGGCTTCCATAGGGCTGGGAATAAAGGTACCAGTGGGTGAAGGGCAAGCACTGATCTGGGACTCACTGCATTTGTAACCCACTGCTAATGGAACTGGATACAAAGACAGGCAAGTTAAAAATAAAATAAAAATAAAATGTATATACAATTTATAGCTGCTTCCCACTGTTTGTGATATGGCCCTGGTGGTTGGAAGAGTGGGGGAGGGGGTTGCAGAATGACGATAAACAAAATTGCAGCTCAGTAGCTGTTGGACACCTTATACCTTCGCTAGCTTCTTTGTAACATGCAGACTAATAACAGAAAACAGTTCAAAACAAAACACATCAAAGATTGTTTAGATTCCTTAACGTGTTGCCACGTTTTACTGCTGAAGCTTTAAAGAAAAGTGTGTTTTGCTTTTTTAGGTCTCGCCTGACCCAGCGCATGCGCTGGTCTGGCGAGACTTATTGAGAGGGCTCCAAAAAGTGCTACCAGGCCAGCCTAGAGCTACAGTGCATGTGCGCGGGCGCGCGCCCCGCTTTACCGCGATTACTTTCACTTTCGCAGCCGCAGGGCCGCTTTGATGTTTGATCACTTTCACTTTCGGGGCTGCATGCCCGCTTTGCATAGCCAATAGGTCTCGCTTTTGGGACCTTATAAGTATTTAGTTATGCAACTGTTGCATAGCTAAACACTTATAAGGTCCCGAATGCGAGACCTATTGGCTATGCCAATGCTTGTTTTTACTTCCGTTTTTATCAGATTACCTCACTGACATTATAGCTCTCAGTTGAAATTTATTTGGAAGGCACGCAGATTATATTTAAACTACTTTCTTCATGTCACACTCCAAAATGTTTCCTGCAGTTAGTTCAGTGCATTTCACAAGTACTGTTTGCGGACCAGTATTCAGTGTGAGGTGAGCATCATTGGGAACTGACAGACTTGGAGCTAAATGTTCACTGGCCAATTAAAAAAAACAATTGCAGCTCAAAGCGATCCTCCAGTCTTGTAATAGTATTGCCCTCTGTTACCTTTTGTTCCGATCTTGCCCCTGCACTGTCCTCCCACTTCCAGCCCAGCCTGCCACTTCTTTTTTAATCAGGAGACCCTCGTGCAGAAATTACTACAAAAGCCTGTAAAATGTCGGCCCTAGCGATACTTCGGGCCCCGCCTCCAGTTGTAACAGACAGGAAACACTTGTCGACATCAAAGATGAAGTTTAGACTGCGCATATGCAAGGCAAAGCAGCCCCCCAATAAAGTCAGGCAGTTTGTTAATGACGCTATACATTTTTCAGTGTTATATCCTTCAAAGTAGACCCGAAGATTTACGTGAGCACCAGTGTCATTGCACTATGGACACATTCATGTTTTTGTAGGCTCAGATAGATTAAATAATTGGTAAACAATAATAGGATTTTGAGCCGACGCCGAGACTCAAACCTGGTTCTACAGGCCCAAAGTCATTAACTGGTTGTTTCATCACATTCTTTGTCATAAAAACCCCCACAGCATAAAAAAAGCAAGTCGGATTGCCAGGGAGAAGCAGGATGTGCAAAAACAAGCATTTGTAATGCGATAGCTACACATCTTAAGCTAAAGTGCAAGTGTCGCCATTGGTTCAAAAGTAAAGATTTTTTTTTTCCTATTTCTTTACTTTTGAAGCAAATGCGGCACCCGCGCTTTACTTTAAGATGTTTAAAGCTAAAGCGCGGGTGCCATGCCGCCGGCTTTGTGCGGTGTGGCGGGGGTCAAAGAGCATAATGAGCATATTTAAACAAGCTCTTTAAACAAGTCACAATGCTACAAGCGCGGCCAAAACGGACCACGCTTGTGCAATTAAACAGTAAATACAACGATCCTGTTCCACTGTAATGAAAACGCTGCGGCCAGCCGTGAAGCGAGGTCAGAGCATATTTAAACAAGCTCCTTAAACAAGTCACAATATAACAAGCGCGGCCGAAGCGGACCGCGCTTGTGCAATTGAAGCTGCCCACGATGAGAATGAAAATCAAAGAGTGCTTCCAAGCTTTTAAAGAAGACCGTGTAAGTATGCCAGTAAACTATCCAATCCCGGTGGGCGGGGCCAAAAGCGGACAGGGTGGCAACCAGGAGGGATTAAAATGCCTCTGGTGCAATCATGACACTGTGTTTTGCATAACCCATGATTCAAAACGATGCGCACGAATGGAAATTGCAGGTGGAGCAGAGACAGGACTTCTGGAACCGTATTGATTCCAAGAAGCTCTAGCATGGCGAGAGCAACGCATGCGCACTGCTAATGCCAGGCGAGACCTAAAAAACAGACCGCCTGTGCCAGGGCACAAAACAGCGCCCGATAGAGACCCGTTTCGAGGCCCCCTTAAAAAAAACTGCTGGTGCTCAGACCTGGTGAGACCCGCCCCACTTAAAGCCCTGAGGCTAAGGACTGTGGGCTCAAAACCAGCAGTGGATTCAATTCTCATATGGTACATGTCCTCATGGCAGCACTGTTAGGGTTACTGTGTGAATCATAATTGCAACCTGGCCATAGCTAACTGTGACTGATGTGAGATTTACAAGACTCCTCCCAGTTTAGCGCCCACCACTTTGCATTCTGATTACTTGTATTTTATACATCCCAATGGAAAATACAAGACACGATTACTGGAATATAAATAATGTGGGATGAAAATGTGGGGCGCGTAGCTGTCAAATGGCACCAGGTCATTAGGGGCACGTACAGCTAGCTAGACCTGCTTGCCAACAAAAAGCACCAAGCATGCTGGGACTTGTAGTTTCAGCTCACCTTTGAAATAGACCTACAGTAGGCGCTGCATGCTGACTACTGTTAGCTCAAAAGCAAGAACTGAGTGTCATGCGTGTGGCAAGGAACCATTTGAGAGATAATACAATTCTGTCTGAGGGGGTCACGAGGGACAGAGAGAATTCTATAGTAAACAGCTGTAGTTTCTAATGCTCGAACCTGCTTTTGGCAGGCGCCCTACACATGTCTGCTTCTATCTGAATAAAACATCATGTGGGACTCATTCAAAAAGAGAGTTAGAGGACGCAAACATCTTCTTAGCATCGTAATTCGGATCCAACTTAATTGAATAGAAACAACAGTTCCGAAATCGCAGCACCGAACCTGGATGGTGCAGGCAGCAGTGGCCTCCTGACTAGGGCCCTCGCAACTTTGATTGTATACAAATTAAGCACTGCTGTTTGAATGATAAAATACAGCAATGATCAGGGCTCAGAGGGCCAATGGGCCCCGGTAACCCTGCATCCGCTGCACCAATGGAAGCTATGCCCCAGGTGGTCAGGCACCGTTTCAGTTTACTGGTTGAAAGGCACAGGGGAAACAACCACCAATGTGTGTTAAACTGCATATGTAGGAGCGCGTGATTCTTAGCTACAGAATTGCTGCTTTGCCTGTCTCGTTGTGTTTCAAAGGAGAAAGCACTTTCAGCATACTCAGAATTGAAAAGATTTTATACAGCCCCATCTAAATTTATGGAGCACTAGATACCATTATCAACACGGCACCGTCCCCCGAGTTAGGATTCACTGCTGGTGTGTTTTTTAATGTGGAGTGAGAAGGGAGTGCACATGCATGAAGTGCTACTTCAGACTGAACAATTTCCCACTCAGACTTCGTTTGACCCTCCTCTCACCTCTTACCCAGCTTGAGTGACCAGATGGTTCCAGGTCACGCAGTTGCTACTTTTTTCCAGTCACTGGCTTCTCCTCTGCTGCTAACCAATAGTATTTTTGAAGAAAATCAACGCAGCAACTCCTGGAATATGTTAATCTCAGGACTGGAAAAGTTATATACTGAGACCATCCATTGCCCTAAGCAGTGCCGCCAGTGGCAGAACCAACACCACTAAGTCGGCCGAACGGCTAGGGCGGTCAACCTCTAATCTGGGGAACTGGGTTTGGGTCACGGCAATGCCGCTGAACATCTTGTGATTCTGGTCAAATCACTTAATCTCCCTGTGCCTAACAAAAAGAACGTGACCTCATGTAATGCAACTAGTGCTATGGAAAGCGCTCTGATACCCGAGTCGGGTCAAGTTCCCGCTATATAAAACTCTGTAAAATAAAATTAAAAAACATCACACCCTACAAGTATGACGATTCAGACTATTCCAGGCCCCCAAAGCTATAAGAATGGCTTGGGCAGCAGGTATTAGTAATTTTTAATGCATAATGATCAATATGCTACTGTTGTGTTCATCTCTAATTTGGACAATCAGCGCCACTGTGTGGCATACTGTCATAGGAGCCGATGTTGACAACTAAGTGCTGGTGCCGAGCACTGGAAACCACTGGCTCAAATTAAGCACTGCAGGGGACCATTTCCTTGCTTGTACTAGGGCCCATTACACACTAACTGCACTATTTGCTGGCCACATGTATAACTAAATAGCATGCTTCTTGCTGCAACAGCTGAGGAACTCATTCATATCAAGAGAAAAGATGGAAGGTTTAGAGCATTAGATTTTATTATTTCACTTCAGCTCCAGTCTCAAGGGCTTTTCCAAGCTATGGAGGCACTAGTGGTGTCCCAGCAGGCACAAAACATTTTCCCTTATCAGGGATTGAAACCCAGCGCACCTCTGCTATCGGGAACACACTCACCCAACAAAAATACCAATAGCATCTGAAACAAGGAAGAACAAATCCCTTTCTTGTTTCATGACGACTCAATATTTTTATTTTATTTTTTTGTTTGTGGAGTCTACCATTTACCTTGAAATGTCCTGTAGATACTACTACCTCACTCTTTCCCTTTATCTGTAAGGATTCCGGCTCCTTGATGACACGCGCCAATTTGAATTGAAGATTGGTGATGTAGTCAGGCCCAGTTCAAGGAATTTTCATCTGGATGGGCCAAGGGTTCGTTCAGGTGGGCCAATGTGGGCCCAATTTTTTGTCGATTCTGTAGGTAGCCTAGAAGCCCAATAGTTACATCATATATATTCTTTCAAACAGACATACAGACCGCCCAGTGAGCTATTGGCGAGTAAGAGCTGCTTCCTACACTCAACAGCCCTTTCTTATCATTCCCAGTAGACTAGGCATTAGCACCAGCACCAGGATTCCAAGAAGATTGAAAAGTAGTTCAAGGTTAAGGAGGCCCCTTTTACCACACCTAAGCCTAGACTTTTCGCACTGCGAAGGCTGGCACGGAAAGCTTGATTCGGGCTTGAGCCTGAAGCCCGGCTCTGGCTCAGCTTGAAGTCCTGTTGGAACTTCGAGTCCATAATGAGGTGAGCTTTCATGTACCTTCTGCCTGCCACCCTCAATCTACCCAGGATGTGGTTAGGGCGAGAGCTTCCAACTTTGGAACTCAATAAGCTAGGTTCGAGTCTCCGCGCTGGCTCAAATATCCTGTCACTCTGGGCAAATATCCAGTGCCTAAAAGAAATGAATGTGACCTTGTATAATTTAACTGGTGTTTATGTAAAGCGCTTCAATATCTCCAGGTGGAGTTCACACTATATAAAAACAGCAGAAAAACAGCACAAAGAGGTAAAAACAAAGCACTAACATAAAAAGGAGAAACAAATAGCCATTTAGTGGCTGATTCATACAAAGTGAAAACATAACACCTGGATAAATTGCAGATTGTGTGAGCCTGGGCAAATATTTTATTTCACCAAAACTCATTTTTCTTCATATTTGCGCATGAAAGGTCATTTGAATATATGAATCAGAAATCCAATTACACAAAAACCTGTTGTGTTTGATTAAATACACTAATGTTGCTCTATAATAATCTGGGCCCCATACAGCGTCCACGTGACAACTGCTTTGCCTGTTGGTTCACTAATGGCACTGTCACCGGTGTGAGAACGTGGCAGGAATGACTCTAAGCTATAATTTGGAATAAATACTTCTTAGCGCAGCGCTATATTGTGACATATAAATGTCAAGGCTTTCATGTGTTAAAGAAATACACTTTTTAGAATTTTGAAGAGACTATAATTTTTTACGTGATGTTTGTTGTATGTTTTACATAGCAAACATTTTCAGGGCTCGGCTTGTGCATGGGCTCGAAGAGTCAAGCCAGAGCCCTAGCTCGGCTCTCCCTGTTCATGTGTTTGCTCTTCCAGCTCTACCCCCAGGACACACCGCCGAATTTCAGTTTTAAGAAGACAGTGAAAACAACCTTTCGGCGTTCCAACGTTGAGATGGAGGAAGCACTTAGCAAGTGTTTTCTCCGTGGCCTCTTCTGCAGTGACTGGGTGGGCCAGAAGTCATGTTTGGGTGGGCCTGGCCCACCCGGCCCCCCTGCTAAAACCGGGCATGGATGTAGTGTGTATAAAAAACCTACATGGCGTCCTAAAGGGGAGTCCAAGTTTACAGGACCGAGGAGAATTGTCGAGGTAAAGAGGAGTGTGGTGATTCTGGATGGCGGTGATGTTTGGAGTGTGTCACGGTTAGCAGAGTGTTCTAGTTGTGGGCCTGCTTTCCAGAGAGAGTCCAAGATGAGTTGCTGTGAGCGTGGAAGGGTCAGGAGAAGTGTGCGGGCTTGCAAACTCACTGTGTGTGACAGAAAATGCAATAGAATAGCTTATGCATTGGTTATTGTGTGCTTGATATGACTTTTTGATTATGAAATCTTCCAGTTTATTATTGACCATTTTATCTTTAGCATTAATATCTTTAGCGCTGTTATTATTGTGATGGGATTAATATTAATTCAATGGATTCCGACTATTTTATTCACTGCTATTTTCATTAGTTCTGAGTATACTTACTTGCATGTTATATTGTTCGTATATATGTTTTGTTTAAAGGGGGGCCTGTACTTACCCAGGCTACTGTTCCTTCAACTATATGGTGTCATCAGTTGGAATCTGGTGGTCAGAGGGGATCCCGGTGGGGACAGTTAGAGAGCGAACTGATTACTGGAGGCTGCTTACTGTACTGGCTGGAAGTGGATGCAATAAACCATATGTTCCAGACAAGTTTATGTCTACTTCTTGTCACAGAGCCCTGCTGTCCGAGGTGGGGCACGGGAGGCAGGCAGACTGGCAGAAAGGGACGGTGCGGAAAGCGCCTCTCTGTTTGCAGGGCTGTCTCTGCTCGGAACAGTGGCCGCTGCACACATCTCTTCCTGTGGTTGACTCAGCACTGAGTCAGGCTGCTGCTGCTGTTCTGTGCAGACCATCTGTGGAGCATGGAGGACACGCCCACACCAGTGGCGCAGCAAGGTTGTCACGGACCCTCGTGCAAACAGGGAAAATGCCCGCTATTAGGAAGGGTAGTAAAACACAGTTATCATTTGGGTTCACTAGGCTACTATGAAATCTGGGCTCAGGTACCAGTGCACCTGCTACACCATTGACAGCTACACCCCTATTAAGCTCTATCTAAATACTGGGCCCTTCTATTAGCAAATGTCACTTTGTAGGTCTAACATTTTTAGGAAATTAAATAAGACTCAAATGGACAGACTGCCTCTCTTGCCCACAATATTTTGTTAGCATCATTTAATAGAAGATGTTTCCTGCACTCATTGTCTATGATATATGTTAATTATTATTAGATTTTGTGTGCTAGACTACTCGAGAACTCACTTAAACGTGAGCTATCCGTTTCTACCTTGGTGCCTCAGAGTTCCTACTTGTCTGTGGCTGAGCTACTTGCCCGTTTCATGACTGATGCGTCAGCCTTTCACTTGAAAAGCAGCCAGGCTCACTGCAAGCAGCATCCGTCCCCACATGTACAATCTCAGAAAACTGCTACTGCACCTCTGTGTCTTGCTTATCATAACACTAACTCCAGAAAAAGTAGGCACAGGTTCAGACCCCAGGCCTGTGCTAGCAAAAAACATATAGCTTGGGCTGGCAGTTAAATAAACTGAAGCTAGAGAAGAGCACGCAGGGCTTCCTCCCATCTCGCCACTCAACCTCTTGGCCCCAGTTCCACTGGACCCGTAGGGGCATATTTACAAGGTCTGGCGCATCTCTGCAAATCAGCAGGGATGCGCCAGAATAGATGCGACACGCAATTCTCTCCATGTGCCACCACGGATGTGTCGCATTTTCAATGCGGCGCACCGTGGTGCAAGGATAGGCAGATGCGTGTTGCATTGTGTGGCGTAAGGGCAGCACATTGCTGGAGTTGTGTCGCAAGCACGACGCAGCTCCAGCAATGCACAGGGCCAGACCATACTTAACGAGGTGCATCACTCCTTACGCTTACTTCAAGCAGGCGTAAGGGTTTGAAGCAGCAGTGTCGTAAAACTGACTCAGTGAAATCTTGTAGATTTCACTGAGTCAGTTTTACGAGGCTTTCCTGCAACGGAATGCCCACCCTACGACAGAACACCGACATGAAACCTTACGCAGGTTTCATGTGGCGCAGTGCTTTACAACATGACACATCTGCCTAAATGCGTCACGTTGTAAATAAGTCGCAACATGGCACATGGTTTACGTCTCCACTGCATCACAGAAGTGACGCAACGGCGGCGCAAATGTGTCGCAAGGGACTTGTAAATCTGCCCAGTAATGCCTATGCCTCTGACCCACACGCACACCATTTACATTTTTTTTTACACTTTCAACAGCTGTCCCAGTACTCCTTTACTCACCTTCATATACACTGCTGATTACAGTTGCCACATACATGATCATTGTTTGGTGTGCTCTGTAGAGAGGCCAAGGATTGGATGGGTATATTCTGACCACTTATAACCCATTGACAGGGACTGTGAGAAACTTGCGCTACTTTCAGCCTCAACTTCAAAGGTCTCAATAGTGCCCCATAAAAAACACCCATCCACAAACAAAATCCACCCAGGCACTAAGAGGTGACTTAATTATCTGTATGCACTGTACAAGAGCGACTGTTGGATGGACAATAAAACATCTGGAAAAAAAAAAACAATTTTAGGAAATTCAAGTTGAAGTGCAACATTTACAATATAAACAGGGATTTCTTCGCTGACAAGGATTACGTCTTTAAGGGTTTCTAATTTTCAGGAAACCAATTGGTGTTTTCGCCTGTAAAGTTAAGGACATGAATATTTGGTCTGGTAAGAACTCATGTCAGTTTTTAATTACTCCTGGTGGTGAACACTGACAGGACTATAGCCATGCAAAGCTCTGCCCCTGCCACCCACTTGTGCACATAGGTGCCCACGCTGACCAGCCAACCTTCACACTCGGTAGAGCTGCATTGTTTTCAGACCGAGCCTACTAGACAGTTCAAGACATATTGTGGCCTTACTGAGAACATAGAGAGAGTTTTCAGCCCGCCCTCTGCCTACCATGGGTTGGCTTTACTGTCAACTCTTATTTGCCTGCTTATTAATCAATGGCTTGCCTTGTTAGGTTGAGCTTAGCACAGCGCACATGTGATGCTCTAGGAGAAGGCCTCTTGGAATCACTTCAGACTTTCTGCAAACTCGTGCGTGTGGTGTTCGATTTTCCACACATGCTATTGGCCTTTGTGTGTGGCTTTCAAAAATGAAAGCACGCAATTGGCCAAAGGCGGGTGCATGTCCCACCTTTTCTGAAAATGTTTACTCCCACTGCGTTTAGCTGTCGGGAGCGAGCAGCGGCGCGCAGCGCGCCATCTGTTGTGGATCATGTTTCATTTCAAGACCTTGCAGCTTTCCTTACAAGGCACGTCCCCTCCACCCAGGCCAAGGGACAGACCCCCACCACCACAAGAGTGCGCGCTTCTTTTCCAGCACTTGCATTCATGACAATAAGATACTAACAAGGTGCATCCCCTCCACCCCGGCCAAGGGACAGACCCCACTGCCACAAGAGTGCGCGCTTCTGTTTCCAGCACTTGCATTTCATCTATGTCAGCACTCTCTTCCTGCACCGTTATCTTTGTATTAGTATGTTATTGTCAAGACATTTGCTGTACTCTGTAGTTGGCCTCTATAGTCGCCTCTTTTTCGGTACCATCTTAAAAATTGACCGCACCTTTTAACCTTAGTGTTTTTTCATCACCGTGGTCTTTTACACTTCTGCGCATCGGTGGTGCATGCTACCTTTGACATCTCTGCATAGTGCACAGCTGTGGTGCGTGTTTCCTTTCCTCACATTGCTTTTGATGCTCGCTCGATCCAGGGGCGTAACGCAGGCCCTTGCCGGGGGCTTAATTTGAGCTGGTGCGCACATGGGCACTTAATTATTAGCACTTGCTTTTTGTACGTGCTTGCTGGCACCGGCTGCTAAATAATGCCTCTGCTTAGCTGTGGTGCGTGCTACCTTTAACATCTCTGCACAGTGCACAGCTGTGGTGCGTGCTTCCTTTCCCCCATTGCCAGTACACAGCTTAAAAATTGAGCGCACCTTTTAACATTTGCGTTTTTTGAGCGCCATGGTGCGCGCTTCCTTTCACACCTCTGCGCAGCTGTGGTGCATGCTATCTTTGACATCTCTGCACAGAACGCAGCAGAGGTGTATGCTTCCTTTCCCCCCATTGAACAGTACACAGCTTCAAAATGGACCGCACATTTTAACATTTAAATTTTTTCATCACCGTGGTGCGTGCTTCCTTTCACATCTCTGCGCAGCTGTGGTGCATGCTACCTTTGACATCTCTGCACAATGCACAGCTGTGGTGCATGCTTCCTTTCCCCCATTGCACAGTACACAGCTGTGGTGAGTGCTTCCTTTCACCCCACTGCACAGTAGTGGCACGTTCTTCCTTTCACAACACTGCACAGTGCAGATATGTGGTGTGTGCCTCCTTTCACCCCAGTGCATAGCTGTGGTGCATGCTTCCTTTCACTTTATTGCACATTGCACAGCTGTGGTGCATGCTTCCTTTCACCTTACTGCACATTGCAAAGCTGTGGTGCGTGCTTCCTTCACCCCACTGCACGTGCCCCCTCCATCACACCCACGTGGTTCTCTCGTTTTCTGTTTAATAAACACATTTCACACACAGATGCCCAAGTTTCTGATGTTGGCATTTGTGAACTCACTGGACCTCATAGCTTCTCTTACAAGGCGCGTCCCCTCCACACCGGCCGAGGCACAGACCCCACCTCCATAAGCTCGATTATAAAGCACCCTGACAGACGCACCAAGGCGCTGGACATTGCAGCTTTCCGTACACGGTGTGTCCTGTCCACCAGCACAGCACCACCTAACCACCTAAGCACCTTATCACCACATAACAATATTAGCATCAACACAGTAACACCTCCTCATCAGCGCATCACCACCACTAGTGCAGCAACAAGTCACCATCAGCACAGCACTACCTCAGATGCACTGCAGTAGCACCTCATTATCAACACAGCACCATCTCAGCACTAGCACAGCACCACCTCCCCATCAGTGCACCTCCACCAGTGCAACACCAGCTCAGCACCTGCACAGGCCCACACCAGCAGCAATTCAGAACCAATGCAGCACCACTTCAGCATCAATACAGCAACACCTCAACACAGAACAAAAACAACATCACTTGGCACCACATAAGCACCAGTTCAGCTACACAACATCGGCATAACTCATCACCACAACATCACTCAGCACCACCTCAGCATCACTCAGTACCACCTATGTGTCATTTAGCATCACATAGGCATCACCTCAGAACCAGCGCACCACCACTTCAGCATCACCTCAATAACATTCCGGATCACCTGAGCATCACCTCCGCTACTACTCACAACCACCTCAGCATCACTCCACACCACTTCAGTTTGGTATAAAAATTTGACATCTATTAATTCTCCACAAATAACTCTCCACTACTATTATCTAATTAAAATACTATTTCACAACATCCACCCTCCCGTTGTTTAAATCCCACATCTAACAATAAAAACTATAACAAAAATTAATTACAACAAGCAAGGAAAAATTGACAGCACTGCAAAAACAAATAAACTAGAACACATTGTTTGTATTAATTTTGGTTTTTAGTACAATACTTCAGTTGTATATAATGTTTTTTCGGTTAGATATTAGGTGACAGAAATAGTTATAAGACTTTGTTTATTATAACTTATCAATTTTCAACATGCTGCACAACATTCACAGTGCTCGACAACACATATTAAAAACGTTAACAAAGCCAATAGCTCTGTCTTAACACTTATAACGCCCCAAAGGCGAGACCTATTGGCTATGCCAATGCTTGTTCTTCTTGTGACTGTCCTCCCCAGTCTCAATACCAATTTACTTATGTCTTTCCACTGCTCATGTTTAGGGAACTACTTTTTTCTTTTGTCTAAAGCACTCCGTGTGACTGCATGTATTTTCAAGCCATTTTCCCAGCATGCTTCTCTTCCCCTCTCTGCACCCCATGTTTTTCTCTGTTATCCGTGTGTTTCTCTCCCTCTCCCTCCATGATGTGCTCGCCCTTGCTTGCTTCTCTCGCCCACGTTCCTTTCTCACTAGTGTGCTTCTGCACCCTAGTTCCACGATGCTGTCTCTCTCTCTTGCAAGATCGCTCCCCCATGCTCACATTGCTCTCTCTCACCAATTTGCTTTTCTTTGTCCCTCATCCATGCCTCCCTGTCGCTTTCATCCCACATCCCGGCCCCATATGTTCCTTCCAACCACCATACCCTCCGTGTTGCTTCCCCCATCTCCCCACCCTCTTAAAAAATATATTTGATTAATTCCTTTCCATTTTTATTAACTAATACAACTCGGATCAATAACTAGTAAGGAAACTAGTGCCCTCATCATTTTGTAAGCATGCACATGTGTGGTGTGTGTCTACAAAATGACACGGGTGGACACATCCTGAGCTTTTTTATACAAATACAATTCTTTAGCCATGCTACACAGCATCAGGGATGCTGTAAAGCATGACTAAAATCCATTGGCCAAGCCAATGCTTGTTTGATTGGATGAATGATGATACAGTCATCCTATTACAAAATAAGTTGGCCCATGACAATAGGGAGACCACCCTGCTTGGAATATAGAGTCGATTCCGTTGTGTGTCGGGTGACGTCTCTGCTGCATTTCTTTCAATGCCTCCCCACCCTTCCCAAAAGGACACAGAGCCAGGACACTCAGACACTGCCACAAAAAAAACAAAGGGGCATATTATCAATGACGGTGTTAAAAATGATCGCCGGTTTAGCGGCAGTGGCGATAATGGGCTTGATAATATGCCCTTGAGAATTCCTAGAAGCCCATGTTCTGGTGTGATCATGGGCTCCTATTGGAATTCTCTGCGGCATATTATCAAGCCCATTATCGCCGCTTTAGCGGCAGTTTTCTGTCGCTAAACCTGCGATAATTTAACGCCGTGTCTTGATAATATGCCCCAAATTTGGAACCTTTCAGCTTTAAAAAACATAGCTCGTGCGGGTGCCGGGCACGATGGATCCCTCCCTGCTTTGGGCCCTGGGGGGCGCAGTGCACTGACTGCTCCAGTGGCAGCTGCGCTCCTGGCACACTCAGCCTGTCTCAGGGCAAAAAAACAGGAAAAATCAACAGGTCTCGGCCTTAGGACATATGGACTTTGCTAATGGTGACAACGCATGCGAGCATACAAAAGCAGCTGCCTCGTCACGCCTATTTGTGTTATTTACTGATCCGTGATGGATTGGTAAATAAGAAAGATTTTTTGCAACACAATTTTACTTGAAAATTGGGTAAGGGGAGGGACTGAAGCAGCGCAGAGGGCCGGAGAAGCAGACAGACGAGAGGGAGCAGTACAGGGGAGAAAACACACGGCTGAGAGGGAGCAATCCCAAGGGGGGTAGAAGCACACTGGCAAAACAGTAACATAGAGTCCGGGGATTTACAGAAGCACATGGAAGAGATGGGTAACTGTAGTGTCCTGAGAGATGGGGCACGAGGGCACTAGGACCTCGGAGGAGGTCAGAGTGCCGGACAGGTCACCGGACACCAGTTCCGGTCAGGGGGGAAACACACACACACACACAGGAAGCAGGGGACGAGGCAGGACGTGCAGCATGCTGGCTGCACATCACATACAATAAAGAATCGACAACTTACTTGGTGTCGCTGTGATCACTGTGACCGACGCGACGCGACAACTGGCGACGAGGATGGGATCGAAATCCACGCGTCGCGGCGACTGTCGGAGCCCACCCGGTCGTGGAAAGAAGATCGGAGCCAGGAGCCCACCCTGGTCCGAAGTGCCCAGCAAGAAAAGAACATCGTTGCGGGAGCCCACCCCGGCGCTGCTAAGAGAAGTAAGAGCAGCGCGAGACTGAAACTGATCAAGCAACTGAAGGAAAGATTAAAATCCCTCTCGCGCGTGAGTTTCAACGAACTCTCGCGAGAGGTGGCAGCCATTTTGAAGTCAGGCGAATTGAGCCAATCAGCGTCAGGTCAGGCAAAAAGGAAAATTGACAAAAAAAGGTCTAAATAAAAGAGAAACGACAAGAAAAAGGTGCCAAAGAAGGAAAATAGCACCAGAGGGACAAGAAGGAAGTAAAAAGGAACTAATAAATAAATTAGCAAAATAACAGAAAGGAAGGATATGGGTGACGAAGAGACAAGGAGCACACAAGCTGTGTTCCGCAGGCCACTGCCATTCAACATATTGGAACCGCAAGCAGGCATCAGATGGGAGAGATGGCTACGACAATTTGAACGATACATGCGCGCAACGGACGTCGTAGAGAGCAAACAACTAGATTTGCTGGTCAACCTTGCGGGAGACGAAATAGAAGACCTAATGATGACACTACCGAGTGAAAAAACGGCAGATTATAAAGGCGCGAAAG
The DNA here is from genome assembly GCF_964204655.1 of Triturus cristatus. Lineage (NCBI taxonomy): Eukaryota > Metazoa > Chordata > Amphibia > Caudata > Salamandridae > Triturus > Triturus cristatus. The sequence goes on from NC_140582.1 coordinate 795,133,342, forward strand.
CGTGCCTCACGGAGAAATTCGACCCCCAACGCAACATTGATTTCGAAAGATACACGTTCCACACAGCATGCCAGCAACCAGAAGAGAGCATGGACGACTTCGCGACAAGGTTGCGGAAGTTGGTGACGTACTGCGAATTTGATAAGTTTGACAATGAAGAAGCAATACGAACGCGCCTCATCGTAGGGTGTTTGTCAGTAGAGTTCAGAGCACGCATCCTAAAGGAACCAACGACACTTGAAAAAATACTGACGATGGCCCGCACAGAAGCACGGGCCACGGACCATGCCAAACAGATACAAATTGGCAAAGAAAAAGGAACAGCGATGGCGCATCGGATGACGGAATATTTCAAAAGGAACGACAACAGGGAGCAACAACATCCCAGGAAACAAGCGGTCACATGTTACAGATGCGGCCTTGACTTCCCACACGTTGGCACCTGCCCAGCAATGGGCCAGAAATGCAGAAAATGCAACGGGAACAACCACTTCGCAAGCACCTGCATGAGCCGGCAATTTAGGAATGAGAGGGGACGAACAGCTAGACCAAGGACAACAGGCACCAGGCATGCCAGACACATGGAGACAGAAGAGAGAGGATCGTCGGATGAGTCGGACGGACAGACGACGGCTGGGAGAGAAGCACGGCTATACCTCATGTCCGACACACCGAAGGAAGGAAGACAGCAGGAACACATCCAGCTGGTGGAGAAAGAGCAAATAAAAAAGACGGCCACAGTAGACATCGACGTCGGGCGCCACAGAACAAAATTTGTGCTAGACAGTGGTGCCACATGCAACATAATGTGCATGTCAGAATACATGAAGATGAGAACAAAGCCAAAGTTATCGCCATCAAAAGTAGATGTGTTCACGTGGGGTTCAAAGACACCCGTAGAAAACATGGGCAAGTTCACTGAAACATTAACATATCAGGACATGACATATCAAGAAGAAATACACGTCCTGAAAGGGGACATCCCTGCACCCTGCCTGCTGAGCAACGTCACGGCACAAGTCATGGGGCTGTTGGCTATGACATATCACATGACAGAAAAAGAGAACATACTGCAAGAATACCCAGAAATACTGCAAGGACTGGGGAAGCTAAAAGACAAACAGGTTACCCTACACATAAACGAAGCAGTGAGACCAGTGGCACAGCATCACAGGAGAGTGCCAATTCACCTACAACCGCAAGTGGAAGAAGAAATAAACAACTTACTGCAGCAAGACATAATTGAGCCTGCAGATGGGCCGACACCGTGGGTATCACCGATTGTGGCAGTCCCGAAGAAAAATACGTCCAAAATACGGATCTGTGTGGACATGAGAATACCGAACACTGCAATATCGAGGGAACGTCATCCAGGACTTCATCTGAACGACATGATCAGCCGGTTGACAGGGGCGTGCCGATTCTCAAAGCTAGATCTGTGCAAAGGGTATCACCAACTAGAGCTGGACCAACAATCAAGGTACATAACGACATTCTCCACCCACCTAGGACTATTCAGGTACAAACGGCTCAGTTTTGGTATCTCGTCAGCGGCCGAAATATTTCAGGAGACAATAAGACAGGTGATACGACCAGTACATAACAGTTTCAACTACAGCGACGACATCCTAGTGTTTGGGAAATCGGATGGAGAACATGATAGTGCCCTAAGACAAGTGTGCAAACAACTAAAGCAGGCTGGATTAACACTGAATGGAGAAAAGTGCGAGCTAGGGAGGAGAGAGCTGATCTTCTTCGGACACATATTCTCGGAAAAAGGGATGAGGCCTGATCCCAGCAAAGTGGAGACGCTGAAGAATACAAAGCCACCGTCAGATGTGGCAGAAATAAGATCATTCCTAGGCCTGGCAAGCTACTGTGCCAGATACATACAAGACTTTGCCACGGTGAGCACGCCGCTGAGAGAACTAACGAAACAAGGCCAGAAATTTGTCTGGTCTCAACAATGCAATGAATCGTTCAAAGAGATCAGGAAGGCCGTGATGACTGTGGAGCACCTCGCATACTTCGACCCGCTGCTCTGCACCGAGCTGACGGTCGATGCCAGCCCAGTGGGTTTAGGTGCAATATTAGCACAACACCTGCCGGGAAAGGAGTCACCAAGGAAGATTGTCTCATACGCCAGCAAAAGCCTGACAGACATTGAGAAGGCGTACTCTCAGCCGGAAAAAGAAAGCTTGGCGGTGGTATGGGCATGCGAGCATTACCACATGTTTGTGTACGGGAAGCCGTTCACCATCATCACAGACCACCAAGCACTAGTAACAATTTACGGCAACCCAGCAGCAAAGATGCCGCCCCGCATCGAGCGCTGGGGCATCCGATTAATGGATTACGATTTCAAAATTGTCCACAAACCAGGGAAAGAACATAATCCAGCAGACTATATGTCGCGACATCCCCTGCCGCACGCTGAAAACAAGGCCTCAATGGCAGAGGAATACTTGAACTTCGTGTTAAAGCAAAGCACGCCGGCACCGGTAACTCTAACTGAAATAGAGAGAGAAACGGCAAAAGATGACACTCTTCGAGCGGCCAGAGAAACGATGAGACAGCAAAGGTGGAGGCACGTAAATAACAACTGCGCTTGGAAGGCAGGAGTAAAGAAGGAGGAGATGCTGGCTCTACAGAAAATAAGCGGGGAACTGTCGGAGACCAACAGTGGAATTGTAATGCGGGGCACCAGGATAGTCATTCCAAGCTCACTACGACGACAAGTGGTCAACATTGCACACGAGTCACACAGAGGCATAGTAGCGACAAAGAAGTTGCTGAGAGAAAAAGTGTGGTTCCCTGGATTAGATCGTCTAGTAGAAGATACTATTGCGGCCTGTCACCTCTGTCAAACGACAGGTCCACCTGCAAGACAAGAACCACTACAGATGTCGGAACTGCCAAGGGCTGTATGGACAACAATGGCGGCCGATTTCTATGGACCTCTAGACGCGGGAACGTACCTACTGGTCATCATAGACGAATACTCCAGATTCCCCATTGTGAGATCGGTCTCCTCAACGTCAGCAGCCGCAACATTACCGGTTCTGGACGACATATTTGCAGCATGGGGCTCGCCAGAGACACTGAAAACGGATAATGGTCCTCCGTTCTCAGGAGAGGAATTTCGAAGGTTCATGGCCTACCTTGGAATACAGCACAGAAAGATAACACCACTATGGCCGCAAGCAAATGGCATGGTGGAAAGGTTCATGGGAAATATCAAGAAGGCAGTTCAGAGGGCGAAGTTGTCACAGATTTCCCTGGGCCAAGCACTATGCCAAATACTGAGAGACTACAGAAACACGCCTCATGGGTCTACAGGGAAATGCCCGGCGGAGCTAGTACTAGGGAGGACAAGCAGAACGAGGCTGCCGCAGGTAGAAGGACTGACAGCACCAGGGCACGACAGCGTGGCAGCAAAAGATGAGGCGGCCAAGAAAAAAATGAAGGAATATGCTGACGGAAGGCGACATGCCATCAAATCACACCTCCATGAAGGAGATACTGTTGTGGTACGACAGAGGCAACAACGGAAGTCGGACAGTACATTCGCCCAAGACCCGCTGACGATAACAAAAGTAAAAGGAACAATGGTAACAGCAGAGTCCGACAGCCGACGAATAACAAGGAACAGCTCCCATTTCAAAGGCCTAAAAGAAGAAAAGGACGAAGAGCAAGTGACAGGCATCGAAGAGACAACAAAAAGGGAGAGCCAAGAAGCAGGTACAGAAGAAGCCGCCAGGCCAAAGGAGGGCCAAGGACTTGTGACGAGGCCGAGGAGAGACATTGTGAGACCAAAGAGACTAATAGAAGAAATGTGAGCTGCCACCCGAGGCAGCATCTCGCGAATAACATCTATCGACATTTCACATTTGCAACAGACTATGCGAAAGAAAGCGTCCCATTTCTGATTACCAACGAATGCTACTGCTGTAACTTTTTGTGACAAAAGGGGGAGATGTAGTGTCCTGAGAGATGGGGCACGAGGGCACTAGGACCTCGGAGGAGGTCAGAGTGCCGGACAGGTCACCGGACACCAGTTCCGGTCAGGGGGGAAACACACACACACACACAGGAAGCAGGGGATGAGGCAGGACGTGCAGCATGCTGGCTGCACATCACATACAATAAAGAATCGACAACTTACTTGGTGTCGCTGTGATCACTGTGACCGACGCGACGCAACAGTAACCTTACACAAGGAGAGGATCTGAAGATACAAGCACTCTCATGGGGTGCTGCAGGAAAAAGAAAAAATGAGACCCTGAACAGCAACCAACCACTCCTTGGTGAACAGAAGGAGTCAATTGTGGAGGGCCCTCTACAGGAGGGACAAAGACATGCTGGATGGAGTAAAACAAATAAAGTCAGAGAATAGAAAGCAAAAAAATGTGAGTGTTAAATACAAAGTCGTTGGTAACCATTCCGATGAAAGCTTTCAGTATGCTCCTATGCCTGGTGGGCTTCGACCTAAAAAGGCTGCCCAGGGGCAGGGGCCAGCAGCGAGCCCGCGTTGCCACATTTCTGTGGGGGTTTACTGGGACGTCCCTATCCTGGGCCCTGCTGGAGCGATAGGACATAAAAACGGTTGGGAGGAATGGTCGAAGACAGAGGGCGATTCTATGAGATCTTTGGAGGCGAAATGGAGGACCGACAATTTCCACAAGCCATGGCCTCCTCCTTCTCCTCTGAGCGAGGCGCTGCACAATATGGCACCAGTGTATCAGATAGTGTGAATGGCCTGGCTTGGGAAAGCTATTTATGCGGAGGGGCTCATCTCAGGCCCTGAAGAAGGGAAAAGTGGAGGGGAAGCAGCCAAATCAGAAGACGGACGTCTACTGGAGATGAAGCTGAAGTCTGGGTTTGCTTGGATTGCTGCGGAGGGGAGACCTCATAATGGAGTAGGCGACTGAAAACCTGTGCACCCTATGGCTCAGCTGAGCCCATGATACAGGGCGCACTAATGACAGCACAGGAGAATCCACAAAAAGATGAGTCATATAGCTTCAAGAGGACCAGACAAGGACCAAGGGAGTGGACCTCGCTGACCTGGGGTAATTCCTAATGAGATGCCTCCCAAAGAAGAAGACAGGGAAAGGCAAGAGAGATATGAAGGACTTTCTGAACATTAAAAAAGCAAGTAGGCCTGAGGTTGGCGAGACTGTGATGGATGATGGAAGGGAGAAATCAACCGAAGGGGCAGCTATGACACTGTAGCAGAACAGAGCATCGCTTGAGAAGAAAATATTCTTTCATTGAGGCGACAGTAGGAGCCATGGAACGTAGATTAACAGACAATGAAAAGGCCAAAAAGGGGTCAAAGCCTCATTGCCCACTTCCCAGAAGTCTGTTGGGATCTTGCAGGACAAGGAGAAGTTCCTACAAGACCGCCGTGCTACAGCGCTGCAGGTGGAGTCCCCGCTTGAATCTCTGGAGGATGCTGGACAGGCTTCTAATTCAGTATCCTAGGATTTCCACCCATGGGGGAGGAAGAAGTGTCCCTCTGTGTCTTAGTCAAGGAAGTCATGGCACCCTCTCATCTAACGCGGTGATGAACACAGCGTTTATACCATCAATGGCTTAGACTATCAATGAAGGGCTGAGATGGAGACAAGGTGTCCAGAGAAACAGTGCTTGCGAAGCTGAGTTGTGGACAAGACCGAGGGGCAGTGTTGTCTTGGTGTGAGAAATAACTGTGATGATTGCAGGGCAGTTGAAAGTGATGTGATTTGCAGATATTCGAAATATATTTTGTGAAAATAAAAATAAAGCGGTAACTTTTTCAGCATCAACCCAGAAATAGTAAACACGTTTCCTTGCTAAGGTGTCATTGCATATTTTGTTCCATAGTCTGCTGTCCGCTAGTATTTATCATGCCATATTGTTACTTGACACGAAACCATACATGGTACATACAGTATTTCAGTTATTTCATAAAGTACTTTAACATATCGCATTCTTTGTCGCCGGAGTTGATACCGAAATTAAGGAGATTCTAAGCTTTGTGTTGTTTAAAGTAATACACACCTGCTTACAGAGGGATGTGAGTTACACCAACACGAACAGCCTTGACTCACAGACATAAAATATAACACTGCGCAGGATGAACTCTCAAGGACAGCACACAGCTGTGCGGCCACTACTAAACTAATCACAAGGGAGTTAGGATATCGCAATTTTAATAGTGAAATTCCATAAATAATGTTTAGGGCCGATGGCATTTTCAGGGCCATCTTTATGTGAAACATAGCAGGGCAATTATTTGGAATTATTGCTAATCTGTGAGCGTTAGATAACAGAAGAGATGAGACATCATTCAAGCCAGAGAAAGTCACCAAGTATCACTTTTGTGATTTTATACAAGTTTGACGCCACTGCTCTGGCGGAAGGATAGCTCATGCTTGCAACAGCTTCCAAGCATAATACTTCACTAGACGTTCATGTTTAGAGCAGCAACCATGTGTCATACCGAGAGAATTGGGGTAGGAAAGGGTCATTGCTGTGGAATCTGGCACATTTGGGATTGTGGTTATCTGTGGGGGCGCATTTTTTGTGTATGTGTCTTTGCTTTTAGGTTGTGGTTGTTTTTCGACAGATCACATCCAGTGTGCCTAATGAGCTGTGCAATGAAAGGTCACTAGGACCATGAATCATAGAATCATCCAATCCTGAAGACTGGCCAACGAACGCCACTTCCTGCCCAAAGGATGGCCCGGAAGTGTGTGGGAAGAGGGGAGAAAAAAGAAGGATCTGCAAAGTAGGCCGGTGCAGTGCGAGCGCAGTGGGATGTCCGTTCCACCACAAGTTGAGACACCTAGGAATTAGGGCTTGTTGTGACTACGAAATGGCATTATAACTTGCCTGTGTTTATGGTTCTTGGTGGGAAGAGCCTTCAGATGCAAATTAAGGTTTCCAGACTCTAAACCCTTATGTCTCTCGCTGTGGCATGTGTCCTGCTTCATTCATCCTGCATGCCATCGCTGCATGGAAGGAGTGGCTTTTTTGTGTTGCATTCTAAGGCAGTGGGAGCTTTCAAGGGAACAGTGCAGGCAGGCGGTGAGGCCAACACTGCTTCACCTTGGCCCAGCTCTGAGACCCGTTAGTGCTTCAGAAGCAACACTTCCTGCTTTACCAATTAGTATGTGGGACCCGCGACTGCAGAGGTTATGGCGCATGCGCAGCGGGCTACAAGGGGTGTAAGCAAGTTGGTGATCATTGGGGGTGAGGAATCTGTTTACGTGGGCTCAAAGATGTGTTGTTGCACCTCAGTGAGTAATCTTGGCAAGATGGTCCACACACAGGAGGCTTTGGCTCTCTCAATACATGATCAGCCACTTTTATGTCAGATAGCAATGAACTGGTGCTTGCATGCGATGCCACAAGAACTCAGTATCCATTGTTAGTCAAGTTAACTTGTGTGAGGCACAATATCACACAATGCATACAAAGAAAAATGGAAAACAACTTCTAAAATCACCTGAACCCATAGGTTCAACGGATCCTTCGGATAATCACTGTGACAAGCTGGCCACTTTTTTTGATCATAAGAGCCGAAATATTCTACAGCAACTCCCGCCCCCTCTCCAATGGACCCTTTGCCGCAGAATGTAACACAGGTTAAAAACCTCAACACAACACTTGAGACATATGCCCTCACCACTCCGGACAGTCTGTCTTCCATTCTCCTCTCACTTAAAAGTGGCTCACCAGCAGACCCTGCCCCAGTAAAAATTTTAAAGCAGATAATACCTACCATCATTGGGCCAATGGTTAACCTGATTAACGCCTCTCTGACTACTGGACTAGTACCCCTCAATTGGAAAAAGGCAAAGGTTAGGGCCTTACTCAAAAAACCTAATCTAGACCCCCTTAACCTCTCCAACTTTAGGCCGATTTCCCTGCTCCCTTGCATTAGTAATATAGCAGAAAAATTCATTAATTCCCAACTGTCCAAACATCTCCAAACTAACGAACTTCTTAAATCGTCTCAGACAGGCTTTCGTCTGGGCCAGGGTACTGAAACTGCCATGGTTACGGTGGTCGAGGAGGCCAGGAAGATCATGGATGCAGGAGGATCAGTGGCAGTGATCCTCCTGGACCTTAGTGCGGCCTTTGATACAGTCAACCATCAGATCCTAGTACAGCGACTTAATGACCTTGGAATCTCAGGTACAGCCCTGTCCTGGCTGAAATCGTTCCTGCAGGATCGCTCATTCCAGGTCATTGAGGGTAACTATACCTCTAAAGAGATCCCTATACGTTGCGGAGTGCCACAGGGCTCTTCCCTGAGCCCGACGCTCTTCAACGTGTACATGTCCCCCCTGGAAAAGATAGTCATTCCCCATGGGATTAAACTCCTGACATACGCTGATGACACGCAGCTGGTTGTGTCCCTTACTCAGCAGGAAAACTCCAACATCAATCTTTACTCCTGCTTGAGAGACACAGTCAGCTGGATGGACAGATCTCACTTGAAGCTCAATGGCGATAAAACAGAGATTCTGGTGTTGGGGAATCAGGCCCACTTTCATCCAGACTCTCAATGGCCCCCTTGCATGGGCAAGCCTCCAACTCCTAAAACCGAAAATAAAAAGCCTCGGGGTATGGCTAGATCAAAACCTTATTTAAACGCAAAAGAGGACACTGTTCCTACGGCCAGGCGCAAAATGTCACCCAGGCCCAAAAAGAAAGAAAAAAGAGAAAGAAGAGTGAAAAAAGATCCTAGGTGAAGGACCCACTCAGCTAATGGAAGACCACTCTTTGTCCTCTGATGCCCTCACACACCCCGAAAGGTGTCATGCTTCATCATTGGGCAGTGCTCCTCGTAGGGCCGGCGCTGCAATCCCCTACGGGCCCCCCGAAGGGTCACTTTATCGGAGATCTTTTGAGGACTGCCGGATGTTGCATGCGGGTGTGTGGTGAGTGGGTCCTCAGTGGAGGGTGAAAACAGTGCGTGCAATTGTGTAAAAAGGTTAAGAAAGGGATCATCATGCAGCCAATGTAGAACAGATGTACCCTTAGCAGAGTCTAACTGCTTAATAAAATATTCCCCTGGTGATAGACTTTGCCCAGGTGTCTTAGGTCATAGGTCGACATGTTTCGCGCTTCTGTCGCCATAACGGTCGTATGCGCTTCTTCAGGACCAGAACTAAAATGAAGGTGCACGTGAAAAATAAAAGTAAACATAAAAATACCCTCCAAGTAGATCAGGGCAGAGACCTGTATACCCTCACTGTGGTTACAGCGTAATAGTAATGGCCGCTCCTGATCGATACCTAGAAAAGAAACACAGAATAGACAACAGGCATGTGCATCAGTGAAACTTGATGCATCATATGTGTGCCACAGTTGTGTGCACAACAACCACATAAAAATAAAATAGGGACACGAAATACACCAGTACATTGGTGGTGCTGAGTGGATTAACAACCCTGGATAACAGAAATACTGCTTAAGAAAGATTAACAATGTATATGGCAGTGCATGAAATTGTGCAGTAAAAGGTACAAGATACGGTGTGGGTAAAAAGAACCTGAGCCCTGACAAGTACAGCCCAAAAAGGATATGCCACAAGTAGGGAGCAGAGAGTTCTTACTAGGTGATATTGAGACGGTCGCTCCACAAACTAGAAGCATGGGCTGTCCGTGAGCTATTGGAATAAACAAAAAGATATGAATACTAAACCTGTAACTAACATATCAACTAATCAGTGAGAAGCTGACAGTACAAACTCCGTTTTTAAAAAAAAATAACTGAGACTGGTAGTCAACTCACGGTTCTTCCCAGGTCATAGCCCATAATGGCCAACCCCCTCCATGCGGCTGCCGGTTAACAACTGAGAAGTAGCAGCAAACGCGGCTAAAAATAGTAAGGGGAGAGGCCTGGGGCGGTTACCTTTCCGGGGGAACCGGAAGCTGAAAACGAGTTGCGCATGTGCAACTGCAGTGCAAAGGGGCGCATGCGTGTAGACGGAAAACGTTCCGCTACACCCTGATCTAAATAACCTCATCCATCTGTCACTGCCAGCAATGTCCAGAGGGGAACAATGTGAGTTGTCACACATATCAAAATGCGCCTGTATCAGGCGTTGGACTGCCGTGCAGGAAAAAATTGTTCTGTAATTACCTCTGATCTATGCATAGTCCTGGGGGTACCCACGCTACGCGTGCTCCGTAATAATGAACACATAACAAAACAGAAGGGGATCTAGATCTAGAACATACCCTTGTTACACAATTTGTATATAAATAAAATTTCATATCATTCAGTGTTATATTGTTTAAAAAGACCATGTCCTATCCTTAATGAACATAGGATTACACAGGACATAAAGGTTGAAGAAAACCCATAAACCCACATCTCGTAAGGCTTATTGTGCTATGCCATCTAAACACTGTCTAACCGGGTAGTATCGCTACATATGCGTCCACAGACAATGCACCAGCAACAATGTAGTGAAGGTTCGTGAACCAATGAAAAAGGAAAAAAAGCAACAAATAGGTCCCACGGCTGAGCCGCCGTACTTAATATGTATCACAAAAAAGAGGGGGGGGGACCGGAGAGCTAATTAAGGTCCAGTGTCCATGCTCCCTATAACAATATTTAAACGCAAAAGAGGACACTGTTCCTACGGCCAGGCGCAAAATGTCACCCAGGCCCAAAAAGAAAGAAAAAAGAGAAAGAAGAGTGAAAAAAGATCCTAGGTGAAGGACCCACTCAGCTAATGGAAGACCACTCTTTGTCCTCTGATGCCCTCACACACCCCGAAAGGTGTCATGCTTCATCATTGGGCAGTGCTCCTCGTAGGGCCGGCGCTGCAATCCCCTACGGGCCCCCCGAAGGGTCACTTTATCGGAGATCTTTTGAGGACTGCCGGATGTTGCATGCGGGTGTGTGGTGAGTGGGTCCTCAGTGGAGGGTGAAAACAGTGCGTGCAATTGTGTAAAAAGGTTAAGAAAGGGATCATCATGCAGCCAATGTAGAACAGATGTACCCTTAGCAGAGTCTAACTGCTTAATAAAATATTCCCCTGGTGATAGACTTTGCCCAGGTGTCTTAGGTCATAGGTCGACATGTTTCGCGCTTCTGTCGCCATAACGGTCGTATGCGCTTCTTCAGGACCAGAACTAAAATGAAGGTGCACGTGAAAAATAAAAGTAAACATAAAAATACCCTCCAAGTATTGGGGAATCAGGCCCACTTTCATCCAGACTCTCAATGGCCCCCTTGCATGGGCAAGCCTCCAACTCCTAAAACCGAAAATAAAAAGCCTCGGGGTATGGCTAGATCAAAACCTTACCATGCATACTCAAGCCAGGAAAATGGCTGGAGTATGCTTTGGCCTTCTACGATCCATCCGGAAAATCTTACCTTTACTCCCTTTTCAGTCAAGGAAACTTTTGGTCCAGGGCCTTATCTTGTCCAGGCTGGATTATGGAAACGCTTTGTACTTGGGTGCACCGCGGAAAGTTATAACCACCCTACAGGTAGTGCAGAATGCTGCAGCCAGGATTCTGACCAACACTAAGAGCCGCTCTTCGGCCAAACCAGCCATGAGAGTTTTACACTGGCTTCCCGTCTTGGAAAGGGTGCAGTTCAAGGCACTCTGTATTTCGCTCAAAATTCTCAACGGGAAAGCACCCCCTATTTTCAAAGACCTGGTGATTCCCTATTCCACCGCTCGATCCCTTCGATCTTCCAATGCCCGCCTTTTGTGTCCGCCTAAAATTAAGAAAGCACGTTCAGGAGGTCGCCGTTTCTCACACCATGCTTCCAAGCTGTGGAACTCCCTCCCCAACGACCTCCGTGCACAACCCAACCTTCTGACATTTCGCAAATCTCTAAAGACCTGGCTGTTCCAGTAAGCTCTCACGTCTCTCTTAAACCTCTTCTGTACTTGTTCAGTGCTGGGACGCTCACGGGCAGCTATGCGCTTTAGAAATCTGGTAACATAACATAACATAACTAGGAACGCCTGAGCCGGGAGGAAGGAACGATTGCATATTGGGTCAGCATTTGACTTGCATTTACTTGAGGTTTCCTAAGACCTTGGAGCCCATTGGATGATCAAAAAAGAAACTAGAGTAGGCGAGGTACTCAGCAGCCACATGTATGTTGTTGCTAGGAGATAAATAAAGTCACACAGCTACCAACAACCTGACACACTGCCTATATGGTGGTCATCTCAAACTTGAAATAATAAAAGGTAAAGAAACGAACTGCGCAAAATAAGACATCTTGGAGTAGCATGTTATTTGAGTCAAACAGAAGAAACGATGGTCCTCAAAAATAAAAATGATTCAATAGTATAGACAATTTAGAAGGCTTAACTGAGGGCTCACGGGAATAGTTGAGTCTAAGACACTACTAAATGATTAGAACAGATGTCCACAGACTAGTCAGAAAATAGCCAGCTACCAAATCAGTGGAACATCAAGGTTTAGAATGTTGGTAGCATATAATGGAGTGATTGGAGCCACCAATGGAAGGTATGTAAATGTTTTCCAATATTGCAATGTTTGTCTTTTTTGTTCTCCCTGCTTCATTTAGAACATTCTGTTCTTAATTAATGGAATGTTCTAATAGCATTATAGCCCTTCTGCCTTGGTCTATACCAGTTTTCAAAGCTCCATTCTCTGGTTACAGGCCCCTGCCAACAGCTTGGGCCTTCAACTTGAGCAGAAAATCTATAATGACCAGTATAGCCCACAGTGATTGGCTATAATGCTATATTATGTACACAACAAACATCCATATTTGATATGGCTGGCAAAGGAACAGGTAGGTTCATGGGCAACTTTTCATGAGACTAGTGCCACTCAAAAATGTAACATGGCGTCCAACAGAGGAGGTACTAATCTTTGGATCATCAACAGTTTACACATTTCGGTTTCTACTGACGGATTCTGTTAACAACTAACACATTTGAATTGGAAAACAGGAGCAACAATTTTGCAAGTGCGTTGTAAGTTCAGTTGCAAGCGAGCTGACGTTCTTACAGTTGCAGGTTTTGTGCTGTAGCATCTTTGTCAAGAATGCAAGGTTTTGTGTGAACGTATGTGTAGCATTCAGCTTTTTTATGACATTTTGGTATTCATTTGTAACACTAAGTTAAACTCTATCTTCATTTCATTTTTTCAATTGCTCATAAAATATGAAGTGTATAATGGAAGAGTCCATCTTCCAGAGAGGTATTCAGCAGTGCAGAACTTCGAGTGGAAGAGTCCATTTCCAGAGAGGGATTCACCAGTGCGGAACTTTGAGTGGAAGAGTCCATCTTCCGGAGAGGGATTCAGCAGTGCGGAACTTCGAGTGGAAGAGTCCATCTCCCAGAGAGGGATTCAGCAGTGCAGAACTTTGAGTGGAAGAGTCCATCTTCCAGAGAGGGATTCAGCAGTGCAGAACTTTGAGTGAAAGAGTCCATCTTCCAGAGAGGGATTCAGCAGTGCGGAACTTCGAGTGGAAGAGTCCATCTTCCAGAGAGGGATTCAGCAGTGCGGAACTTCGAGTGGAAGAGTCCATCTTCCAGAGAGGGATTCAGCAGTGCAGAACTTTGAGTGAAAGAGTCCATCTTCCAGAGAGGGATTCTGCAGTGAGGAACTTCGAGATCTTATAGAGATCTTTGAACAGCATGCAGTCACTTAAGATCTACCTGGAACAACTTACGTATTCTAAAATATTGATCCCATTAACAAAAACGCCACAAAAAATCTAACCTTGTCTTGGTGCAGCAGTGTTCCAGTATAGACAGTAACAATATGCAGAAAGCTTGCTAGGAAAAGATTAGTGTTGTTGGCATTTATTGACAGCAATTCACAAAGCCAACATAACAACCTTTATTATATACAGAGACATACAACATGTATGCTCCTCGTGGAGTTCTGATGTCGGCTAATCTCAACTGCGGAAACAACTAACTTCGTTAATGTAACTGTTACTGAACTATCAACGCAACTAGCACATTACTTGTTGGAATCACAGCATTATGAAATGATTCCTAGTTTGGAAATACTCACACCTGTTAAATACACTGAACTAAAGTTACAACGGGTGTGGCAGTGAGAGTTGCTGGTGAAAAAAATGCTTTATTATAAATGAACTGTTGTGGTACTGAAATGATAAGTGCTGTTTATATTGCAAGATGCACAGTTCTGAAAAAAGCAGACATTTTGAAATAGCTTAATTCTGCCGGTATGTTGTGGGAATCCCGGGTTTTTCTTAAAGCGCTGAATTTCATGAGTCTGACTGACTTACACCATTCCTCAACATACTGCCATGACCTCTAAGTGGAAAATTAAGCTGACGAGGATTGGTTACATTTCCACAATGTCTGGATGAGATACATCAAAATGGTCTGCTGTTTCATAGGATACAGGGAAAGTGCGTTTGTAAAAGTTTCATGCAACTACTAAGTGGTAGGGTGGAAGAAATATTGTAAAGGGGGAATGATCAGTCGAGGGCAAGAGCTAGAAAACACATGCACTCTCATGGAGTGCTTAAGAAAAAAAAAGTAGCCCTCTGAATGTGAGCAGTGGTATGATATGAGATATCCAATCAAAAGGATGGTGATGAAGCTGTGCTCCAGCTGAGGGAAAAACTCAAGTACAGGAAAGAAAGCTGTAGAATAACAATCACTTGCAATGCAATAGGTCTCGCATTTATGAGAGTTTGAGCTATTGGCATTGTAAATTACAATGCCTTTTATTTATGTGTTTTTTAAAAAAAAATAGATAAATAAAAGGCATTGTCATTTACAATGCCAATAGCTTGAACTCTCTCAAATGTGAGACCTATTGCATTGCAAATGCGTGAAGAGAGAGCTGTCCTGCCTTTTCCTGCTGGCAAGAGCGAAAGAGAGAAAGCAAAAGACACACAATTGATGAACGGAATGCAGAACAAATCAGAACATTCACCCCCCAAGTCAAAAGATCTGGGTTAAATCCATCATTCTTTTGCTCACCATGCCACCCCAGTTTAAACCTGGCCATATGCAAATCGGTCTTGACCCTGTGCCCCATGGGAACAGTCCAGCCCGAACTGCCAAACCAGGCCCTCCCCGGACCGGAAACAAGCATCCTAGCACTGGTTTCGGGTTTCACCCCTCATCAGCCAGAATAGCTTGAATCCAGTGGCACAGTGAGCCCGGGACCCACATCTGGGCATACCCGGCGCACTGAAGGGCGAGAAAGCAAAAGACACACAATTGATAGACGGAATGCAGAACAAATCAAAACATTCCCACCCAGTCAAGAGATCTGGGTTAAATCCATCATTCTTTTGCTCACCATGCCACCCCACTTTAGGCCTGGCCATATGCAAATCAGACTTGACCCTGTGCCTAATGGGAACAGTCCAGCCCGAACTTCCAAGCCAGGTCCTCCCCGGACCGGAAACAAGCATCCTAGGACTGGTTTCGGGTTTCACCCCTCTTTAGCCAGGATAGCTTGAATCCAGTGGCACAGTGAGCCCGGGACCCACGTCTGGGCATACCCGGCGCACTTAGTGCGAGAAAGCAAAAGGCACACGATTGATGGACGGAATGTAGAACAAATCAAAACATTCACCCCCAGTCAAGAGATATGGGTTAAATCCATCATTCTTTTGCTATGCATGCCACCCCAGTTTAGACCTGGCCATATGCAAATCAGTCTTGACCCTGTGCCTCATGGGAACAGTCCAGCCTGAACTGCCAAGCCAGGTCTTCTCCGGATTGGAAGCAAGCATCATAGGACCAGGTTCAGGGTTTCAACCCTCATCAGCCAGGATAGCTTGAATCCAGTGGCACAGTGAGCCCGGGACCCACGTCTGGGCATACCTGGCGCACTTAGGGTGAGAAAGCAAAAGACACACAATTGATGGACGGAATGCAGAACAACTCAAAGCATTCACCACCAGTCAAGAGATCTGGGTTAAATCCATCATTCTTTTGCTAAGCATGCCACCCCAGTTTAGACCTGGCCATAAGCAAATCAATCTTGACCCTGTGCCTCATGGGAACAGTCCAGCCTGAACTGCCAAGCCAGGCCAAGAGCAGGCAGAGCAAAGTTCTTTGAGAAAATAGTGCTCTGAGGCTGTAATTAAAGCCTACCGAGCAACAACACACGTAACAGGGAGTATCCTCATGGGAGGTTCCAAAGTGGGTAAAGGTGGTACTAAGTAGAGACTACTAAGCCTATTGACTGATAAAAAGCCACAGTTTACAATGGACAATGACACAAGTCAATGAAAAAACTGGATGAAGAGTGGGTGGAGCTTCACGTCCTTACCTTAATACAACATGACTTGCAGAGCAGCGCATGCGCTACCCAGGCTCGACCTAAAAAGCAAGCAAATGAAAGTGTACAACTCCCAATGCATTAATGTGGCCACTTACGGAGTGGGAGTTTGGGGTTTTAGCAAGTGCTGTCCATTCAGGCAGAGGAAAACCTCTTTCTTCGTAGGCTTTTAAGCGCACCTCCATCCACCCCCACCCTCACCTTGCACTTTGAGCTAAACCAGGGTTTTATTCAGGGTACAATCCTGATGGCACCGCTTTTATTATGGGTTAGTATCTGGTTAAATCCAGTCTCCATACTTTTTAAGGATATTATATCTGACTCTATGACGTTGGATAATGTTTCCTCCATACCATGGATGAGCTATTTACGAGAAACCTTCGGCTCCCTCGGCATACCCTGGTGGTACTCTAAATCTAACCGCATTCCTAATAACTCCAAGTCCATGGTGAAATCATTATTTAAGGCCGACCGAGCAAATATTAAGTTGAAATCTGAGCTATCCAAACCGTTGGTGCTGCAATATTATAGTTTGTTTTATACCGAGTCCCGGTTGTATTTGGCCTTGGAGTTGACCAGATGGGAGCGGTCCTTACTTTTTCGTTTCAGAGCTGGCATAATCTACTGGTCTCTATTTTTTAAAGATTTCTTAGATTCAGCAGGGATTATTGTCTCCCTTTGTCTGTGTGATAATCACACTGTCCAAACTTTGCTTCATTTTATGTTTTTTTGTCATTTGCACAGGTTAGCACAACAGCACTTTCTAATTCCCCTATTAAGGAGGTCAGGCCTTCGTCGCTACATTCCCGCTCTCCTTCACTTACAATCTCTCTGCTCCCCCGAAATAATTTTTTCTGTCTGTGCCTTCTTGAAAGCAGCACTTAGGACCAGACAAACCATGTTGGGTTAGTCCGACAGAATATTATGCGCAGCGTGGCAATAGTGCACTGAACATGGTAGATGTGTGAGGCTCTATTAACGGGGGTAATAGGAGCGCATTGCGGACCCTTTTTGAGGTTTTTTGCCCTCTCTCCATCCCCCGCTCTTGGTGCTTTAATCACAGCTTTTACCCCCTATTTTGCAACAGTGTACTTTAATCTGAATCTGTTTTTTTACATCTTAGGTTCCCTTTTGAATTTTTTGACGTCTCTTGTATTTCTGACTTGTCACTTTTCAATTCTGAACTCCACCCGTGCGCTTTGTCAAACACTTTTTTAACCTTTGCTTATTTCTAACTCTGTTTGAGCGCTCTAAGTTGTGTGCAATATTTCTATGTAATTTTATAGTCACTTTGCTAAGCCAGCCTGGCCATTTGATGTATTAGCCATTGTGCTTTGTCTTGTTCTTTGAAAGTCTATTTCAGAATTTTAAATATTCCCTACTATATAATCATCTTAAACTTTTATGTATGTTTACAGTTATGTGCAATATTTGTATGTACTTTTATGGTCTATTGCTCTCAGACCGAATAAAGATTTTTGATTGATTGATTGATAGGAAAGCAACCAAATGTAATCAATGGATTATACTTAAGCCCACTGTTTTGGCATTGTCCACAATAGGTCTTTCGAAAAACAGACCACTAAAAGTTAGCTGCAGAAATTAACATAAAAACAATTTGCACCTTTTTGTGGTCTCTCTACAGACTGCTCCTGCTGTGTTTCGAGAGAGGACACTGTATACAATATTCCATAGAGACAATCCTGGTTTAATATTGGATGGTTTCCATGTCAGTCTCATTTACCTGAGAGCGCATTTTAGAATAAGGATAGTTACACGCAGGACCACTGGAATGATGCCAGAAGGAAGGATCAAATTACATGATATGGTTTACTAAATTATGTGACATGAACATGAAAATTATGCAGCACATTTTGTGGTAGTATCAGTTAAAAATGTTGTCATGTTTAAACATGTTAACACTGTTAACAAAGATTTCACCTTCACAAACATTTTGAGGTAGTATCAGTTCGATATTTTTTCCTGTTTAAACATGTTAACACTGTTAACAAAGATTTCTGTTAACAAAGATTTCACCTTACTAGTACTAGTTTAACACTCAAATACAGCAATATGCAACTGAAAGGTGAACAATCAACCTTTGCAAAGTGTCTTCCACTGTACAGCAACATGCTTTGCCACATTTTTTATTAACTTTTGATCTGGTTGAGCTAGAAACAATTCTTTTTTGTTAAAATCTGAAAACCATGCAGCAGATGATGGATAATGTGACAAATGCAGCAAATCCATACCGAGGCAAAAACCAGCCTCAGAATCGTATAATTCCAGTAGGCCTGGATATACAAAAACATGTTCTCTATTAAAGATATAGAGAATTTTGGTTTGTGCTGGGCCACAGTGGATGGCCTTCCTTCAGGATAAGAACTGAGATACCAGGGAGAGAATTAAAAGACTATGTCAGTCCTCGATCCCTGCTGACAGCACTGTGTTGAGCATCTTGCTCAGGCACCTTTCAGAAACTGTTCAGAGCCTCACTGCGAGCTAAGGAAAAATACAGTTTTGAGTCAAAACACACAGGCTGGGAATCAAAAAAATATAGCCCATGCTGGGGCATGGGAGTGATAGCACACATACAACACAAGAACCCATGGGCACAAAGTTCATCATTTGCCCACAGATTATGACGTGCAGCTGAGCTAATTAACAAAGGCAGGACTGGCGTTGGGGTTTTATCTGCATAGCAGATTCCAGTGGGATACAGAGATATGTTGCATAGGTAATACCGTGTTACAGCAAACAAATGATGGACGGAATGCTGACAATGCAAACATTCTCCCCCAGTCAAAAGATCTGGGTTAAATCCATCGTTCTTTTGCCCACTACGCCACACCAGTTTGGACCCAGCCAAATGCAAATCAGTCTTGACCCTGTGCCCCATGGGAAAAGTCCAGACCGAACTGCCAGGCCAGGTCCTCCCTGGACCGGAAGCAAGCATCCTGGGGCCGGTTTCAGGGTATGTCACTCTTCTTCAGCCAGGCTAGCTTGAATCCAGTGGCACAGTGAGCAAGGGACCCACGTCTGGGCATACCCATCCCACTTAGGGCGAAAAGTGTTACAGCAAACAAATGATGGATGGAATGCTGACAATGCAAACATTGTCCCCCAGTCAAAAGATATGGGTTAAATCCATCGTTCTTTTGCCCACTACGCCACCCCAGTTTGGACCCAGCCAAATGCAAATCAGTCTTGACCCTGTGCCCCATGGGAAAAGTCCAGACCGAACTGCCAGGCCAGGTCCTCCCTGGACCGGAAGCAAGCATCCTGGGACCGGTTTCAGGGTATGTCACCCTTCTTCAGCCAGGCTAGCTTGAATCCAGTGGCACAGTGAGCAAGGGACCCACGTCTGGGCATACCCATCCCACTTAGGGTGAAAAGTGTTACAGCAAACAAATGATGGACGGAATGCTGACAATGCAAACATTCTCCCCCAGTCAAAAGATCCGGGTTAAATCCATCGTTCTTTTGCCCACTACGCCACAACAGTTTGGACCCAGCCATATGCAAATCAGTCTTGACCCTGTCCTAGGATGCTTGTTTCCAGTCCAGGGAGGACCTGGCTTGGCAGTTCGGGCTGGACTGTTCCCACGAGGCACAGGGTCAAGACTGATTTGCATATGGCTGGGTTCAAACTGGAATGGCATGGTGAGCAAATAAACGATGAATTTAGGCCCAGATCTCTGTACTCGGGTGAATGTATGACATTGTTCTGCATTCTGTCCATCAACTGTTGTTTTTGCATTTGTCACCCCGAGTGGGACGGGTATGCCCAGACGTGGGTCCCGTGCTCTCCATGCCACTGGAATCAAGCTCTCCTGGCTGAAGAGGGATGAAACCCCGAAACCAGTCCTAGGATGCTTTTTTCCAGTCCAGGGAGGACCTGGCTTAGCAGTTCGGGCTGGACTGTTCCCATGAGGCACAGGGTCAAGACTGATTTGCATATGGCTGGGTTCAAATTGAAATGGCATGGTGAGCAAAAAACCGATGGATTTAGGCCCAGATCTCTTTACTGGGGTGAATGTATGACATTGTTCTGCATTCTGTCCATCAACTGTTGTTTTTGCATTTGTCACCCAGAGTGGGATGAGTATGCCCAGACTTGGGTCCCCTGCTCTCCATGCCACTGGAATCAAACTATCCTGGCTGAAGAGGGGTGAAACCCCGATACCGGTCCTAGGATGCTTGTTTCCAGTCCAGGGAGGACCTGGCTGGGCAGTTCGGGCTGGACTGTTCCCATGAGGCACAGGGTCAAGACTGATTTGCATATGGCTGCGTTCAAACTGGAATGGCATGGTGAGCAAAAAAATGATGGATTTAGGCCCAGATCTCTGTACTGGGGTGAATGTATGACATTGTTCTGCATTCTGTCCATCAACTTTTTTTTGCATAGGTAATACCAGCTAAAACGGCATACTGGAGGCAGGTGACTCACTGAAAGCTCAAGCCAGATGTTTGGCTCTGGCTCAGCTCCATTTCTTTTTGGAACCTCAAGCCCAAAATGAGCCAAGTGTTTTAGGAGGAGGACAGGTGGCCCAGAGGGTAATGGTGCTGACTCAGGCATGTTGGTAGGCAGGTTCGAACCCCAACTTTGCTACATTAACATTCTGTGAATCAAAGGAAAATAGTTTAGTCTTCACAAAAATACATAAAGTAGTCTTTGTCATTTGTGAACTGCTCTTACGTCCTTGGGAAAAGTGCATGCTAGGAAGAACTGCAAAAAAAAGTTTATGTCTTCTGTGTGCCACCCTCACTCTAATGTTATATGTCAAGAATTAAAGCCAAAGCATTAACTTTTGATATGAGAGAGGGATACTCATCTAGTGGCTGAATTGCACTAAACCCGAAAACCAACTACCCCGCTGGTCCAAACTGTGTGGTCCAAGGCAAATAATTTATTTGAAAGAACCTCATTTTTCTTTATTATCACATATGAGCACAACCTATAATATGTGAATTCAGAATGCTCGCTGTATAAAAACCTGCCTCCTACTTAAATTCATAGATTATAATGGTTTTCCATCTGCTTCTTAGCTCACTAATCGCTTTATCATCAGGGCGGGGAGGCAGCAACGTTCTAAATTTATTTAAAATAGACATTACACAAGTGCAGATTATTATTTTTTTGTTTACGCACAGGAGGAATCAGCGATTACAAACTAATGAGCTGATGCTGGGACTCAAACCTTATTCTCCATTTTAAAAGTTAGGACAACACCTTGGTTGCGCGAGTAGCAAACCATTAATGGTTGTTTGGATTTTAAATGTGCATTTTAACGTACCCAGTTACGAAATATACTGCAGAAATTAAAAAGAAGACAAGCCTCGATTTCTCCTTCTTTCATTATTTCACAGTGCAGGGAGGCGCAGCCAGCAGTGGGGAAGGGGGTCAATGACAGGGCATTTCTGGCCATGTCATTCCTGCTAGCCTCGTGACAACACCTGCTCAGTGACGTAATGCAAAATTATGCCCCCCCCCCGTAGAATGAGATGAGGACCCCCTGATACTCCCATATCTCACATGTTATTTATTGACTCTGAGCTGAATGAGGCCCCCTTGGATGGTTGGCGGTCCCCTTGAAGGATTGAGGGTCCCTTTTGCGCTGGAGGGGCTGCATGGGCTTGTGTTACAACCCTGCTTATGGGATAAAACTAATGGCCATGTTTGTTCCCGCTACTTATGTCTCACTTGCAGACTTTTGAAATGCATGCAATTACCACTAAACCAGATCAGAGTTTCTACGTTAAAGCCAGTTGCCACTTTAAAACAGTTGGTGATCCAGCAGGTAAATTTTTTTATGAGCGGTGAGATTCCATTAAATTTCAATTTTTTCAGCTCCCTACTATCAGTATTGCAGTGATTCTTCTCTGATATTAAACAATAATCACTAGGGGGGGTGAGGTCTGGCCATGGAAGATGGCCGCTTAGCTCCGGAGCTCCACGCTGAGGGGAGCCCCAGACAGCAGCGGCAGCTTATCGAGCGATAAATTATTTGTCTGAGCTTTTGTTTCGGCTGGCGGAGGATCCAGTGATGCTGACTCGACCATTCAGGTGGTGCGGGTGCCTCCTGTCTTACCCTTCTGCCCTGCTGTGTTCGTGAGAGGCTGACTTACGCTCAGACGACGCTGCCATTTTGAAGATGACGGAGTGCCTGAGGTAAACTCACGAACGGCGCTTGAGCCGAATTTGATTTCCCGCTGGTCCCAATTATCCAAATTAAGACAGAATCTTGTCCTTGAGTGCTCTGCCTCGGACTTGCCTCCTTTTATTGCTGGAATTGTGGTGCGCCTGTGGTAATTTTGATGGGCTGAGTCTTATGACGCAGTTATTTATGGAATGGAGTTCAGCCTGTTGACGCAACATTGTGTCTTGCCCATTCACTTCAATGTGTAGTCCTGTGTCAGCTTTTTCATATTGACACATTCGAATCTAGAGTTGTAATACTGGAGGTGATTTGATGGTCTTCGTGGTGTCTTCTGTGAAAGCTGACCCTCTTGGATTATGGTACCTTGCTTGATATTTCACACTCGACTCTGTCGTATATGTCTGCGGAATATCTTGGCAGCACAAAGTTTTTTTTTACTTTACTATCCAGAACCTCAGTTGTTTGGTCTGCTGACCTTTGATTTTCCCTGATTTACATGTGTTGACACTGGGCCTACTATTATCACTATCACAGTGTGCTTAAAGATACTTAGACGTAATATCGACAACTGGCTGCTGATTTGCCTGTGTTCCATTGCTGGTAATATATACCGCAGCCCACATATGTGCCTCTTACTTTTATACCCTGTGAGATTCTCCATTGGTTTGGTTGCTATGTTTACTGCCTTGGTGAGATTACCGGTTCCAAGGCCCCTTCTTACATTGCTACAAATACCAGAGGACTGCACGGATAAGCTGGGAATGCCGTCTGGTAGGACAGCTGGGAAACCTGCTAATCAGACCCTTTTTTCAGAAGCACTAAATCAAGGCCGCTCCAAAACGGATACAAGTGGTACCTCTCTCTCGACTCATAAAATATCTAATCCTAGGATGGCAACTTCACCTGATCCGCTGTGGGCTGCCGTTTAGAAGGTATGGAGGCCTCTTTATCTACTCTCACAACCGAGACCAAATCCATACGCACAGACATTGCTGGATTTCAAACTCGGATGGATAAACTTATTGCTCGAGTAAGCACAGTGGAAAATCACCTTGTCTCCATAACGGATTGAGATCAAGAACTTCTCTTTCGAAGGAGTTAGGTGGTAGATTTGGAAGACAGAAGTCACTGAGATAATGTCCGTCTTTTTGGCTTTCCATAAAAGATAGAAGGGCCAAATGCTAAATCCTTTCTCAAAGAAACCCTTCCAAAGCTCACATGCCTTACCTTTGACCCACCATTGGAAATGCAAAGAGCTCATCGCATTGGTTCACTTAACACAGGGATAAATTTGCGACCGCGTTCGTTCATTGTCTGTTTCCTACGACATGAGTAGGTTCGACAATTTATTACAGCAGCTCGCACTCATGGCCTATACATGTTCGACGGACATGAGATCAGAGTTGCAGCAGAATTTTCGAAAGAAACTAATGATTGTCGCAAAGCTTTCCTTTCTTTTAGACCACATCTGCATCAACTCGATATCAAGTATGGCCACTTTGAACCTGCACATTTACAGATACCAAAGATGGGATCTCCAAAGAGTTCTTTAATCCAGAAGACCTTCATATCTACTTGGATAACCTTTCTCCTCAGAACATAGAAGGTATGACATCCTCACAAGAATCTGGATCTCAACCATCATTTTTCAATCCTACGGCTTCTTCAAGTGGACTCCGCCGTAATCGATGGTCTCAGAGTCGGGGTCTAGACCTAGATCGAACTGTTTGTCCATTGGGAGATCGTGCACAGGCTCTACATGCAGTCGCTACACTCACACAGGAAAGAGACAGGGACAAGTCACGCTCTCCTCTTAAACCCTCTTCATCAGAGGATAATGTTTCCTGAACACTGAGAGGAGACTTTTTTTTATTATAGCTTTTTACCACGTCTTTTCTCCTCTTCATTCAAGGAGAACATACTTTTATGTTTCGTTATATATATCATCTTTCTATATCGTTTTACTGATGAACGTGTGCTGCCTCATTTGTCTTATGAACACGGCGACTAGATGAGTACCTGAACTTTTGCTTCCTCTTTTATAAACTATCTATTATACATTCTCTTCTTTCATCCTATCCCCTCTTCCAGCTTCTCTCAATGTATAATTATATACATATTTTAACATTTCTTTCTCTGTCCTAAGAGTTTCTTATATAACCTGTTTGCTTTAAACAAAGAATTAGGATACTTGACTATATCTATGGACTTCCGCTTATCTGTTATGAATTTGTTATAAACATTTTATGAATTATAAATACTATTATGCTCTTTCCTTCTTAATCCCTTTTCACACATGTTCCCTCCTCCTCTCTTGCCTACTCAATAAATATGCTGTTTACTAATTCTTTCCATATTTAACATGTTAATTGCCTTGATATTTAATTGTGATAATATCTATTTATACTATGTTAGTACTTAAGTATAGTAATGCCTAATTGTTATAATACCTATTTGGAAAATATCTTATACTATCTACTATTATTACTACCCTATGAAATTTTTGACCAACCAATATTTTCATATTATATATTAGTGTCTCTTTACATTCATACATTCTTCTATTTTCTTTATAATCTGTTTTCTTATATTTTTTTCTTTCCATTAGGTATTGTTAATATTATACATTATAAATATGAGTGTTATTGACTACTTTGAATTGTTATAAAATTGTCATGAATTTATTATCAACTATAGGCACTATTGCGCTCCTCTATCAATCTCTTGTATTCATCTTTCATTCCTCTTCCTCTGTCTAACTAGTACCTATGACTATACTTATATCTGATAACGTTTAATATTTAGTTGTCTTAATACTTAACTATAATATTATCTAATTATACAGTACTATTTTCTCAATAGGATTATATTTAACTGTGATGACAATTATTTATGTTAATATTTCATTACTATTTTTATTATATTATGTAAAGCTCACTTCAGTGTACCATACATACATTTGACAAATTCCTAATAAGTTGACCTCTCCCTTTTATTCTTCCATCTTCTCTCCTCTCTCTTCCTCTATGATTTTCTCATCTCCTCTACACTCCCCTCTCAAGATTTCCGTCTCTCCCCTCTCTCTTCAACTTAAATTTCGAATTCTATATTATTGACAGAATATTGTTAATATTATTGTTTAAATATATCTCTCGCCACTGACTCTGTTGCCAGAGGGGGCATTTTCGGTGCGAATAGCCCATAAGCCTAGACCCGCAGAAAACAGTTCCATCCCATTGGTGCTGTGTTATCCCCGTGCAGCACATCTACCACCTTTCCCTTATTTTCTCTTTCGCTTTTTCTTACCATTGCTTACTTTTGTGTATAGCATATAAGTGACTCTTTCACAACCCTTTATCTACCTTATATCTTCTAGAAGATTACTCATCCTCTAACTTTCTCCTTGCCCGGAATCTATTTATTTTCTTCACCTCTTCCCCTCCTTCCCTCTACTCCTTCCCTCACATAGACCCTTCTCTTATATTATATCTTCATTTTCCTCTCATTCGTGATATCACTTTATCCCCTTCTTCACTTTCACCACCTAAATAATTTAAATACCTCTCATCCCCTGCATCAGTTTTTCTTTCAAATTAACCTTTATATTTCTAACGCACACATGGCAGTGAACATATCCTCTTCATCTCATCCATTACGCATAATCTCATGGAATGTTAATAGCCTCACACATTTTATAAAATGGAAAAAAGTACGCTCTTACCTAAAAAAGAAAAGAACTGATATTGCTCTCTTACAAGAGTCTCATCTTGATGCTCTAGAATAATCTAAACTGCAGCGAGAATGGGTGGGAAAAGTTACTGATTGCGGATTGACAAGGCAACCCCCTCTGAAACGAACCAGCCACGGAAATGTGGTGTGGCCATCCTCTTACACAAATCCCTACCTATCTCAATTGTTAAAACCTGGACCGATTCTGAGGGCAGATATGTCTTTGCTAAGCTAAAAATCGTAGAAAAGTTCTTCTGTGTTGGTTCAGTATATGCCCCAACAAGCTCTAAACGCTTCTTTTTCCTCAACCTGAACAGCCTACTCGTGGAGACTGGTGCATCCAGTTATATAATTGGTGGTGACTGTAATTTAGCCCGTGACACCATTCTAGATAGAACAGGTCCCTTAGACGGATGTAATGCTGGTGACAGAGCTTTACTTGGCGATATAACAATGGATCATGGACTAGTAGATTACTGGCGCCTCTGTCATCCCCCAGATCAAGATTATACCTTTCTTTTCCCTGTTCATGGCACACAATCTAGGATAGACTATTTTCTTATTTCTCATTCACTAGTTCCAATTACTACTGAGTCACATACCTTAGAAGCCGCTGTTTCTGATCATTCTTCAGTTCTTCTCACTCTAGAAGTAGGCTTATCCTCTCCAAGTTGAAAACCATGGCGCATGAACATTCAAAGATACCGTTCACCTCAGGGTAAAATCCAATTACGCTCTCATCTCTCTGAATACCTAGTCAATAACAAATCATCAGTTACTTCTTCTAGAACAGTATGGGCAGCTGCGAAAGCAACTATTCGCGGACAACTAATGAGAGATGCAGCTGCGGCCAATAAATCAACATCTCTGCGTCGTATTGAACTTGAGGCTCAAATTATTTCTCTCACTCGTCTTTACACTTCTTGCCCTAATGCAACCAACTGCAAAAGCCTTGAATTAGCTAAAATGGCACTTAATAATCTATATGCTTCCAAAGCAGAGTATGTCCTCCAGCGTCTAAAAGCTAGACATTATCACCAAGGTGAGAAAACAGGCCATTTACTCGCAGAACAGCTTAAACAACGTGAAGCTTCCATGGCTATTCCTGCAATACGAACAGAATCAGGTGTAATTCTCACTAAACCGCAAGAAATAGTAAACACTTTTGCATCCTTTTATAAAGAACTTTACACTCCTGAAAATCCAGCAACTGAAGTTCAAATAACTTCATCCCTAATGAATATTGACCTCCAATATCTCTCAGATGAGGGCAGACATTTATTTAGTGGTGACATTACTAGAAAAGAGGTAGCCGTAGCCATCTCCAAATTACCTTATCATAAAGCCCCAGGTGAAGATGGAGTCCCTGTGGAATATTATAAATGGTCCGGGAAAGAAACAATTAACACTCTGCACTCTGCTTTTCATGAATCTGTCCAATCATCTTCTCTTGGTCCTATTTCTAAAAAGGCATTAATTGAAGTTATTCCCAAACCGGGCAGGGATCCGCTCACTTGTGGTAGCTACCGTTCTATCTCCTTAATAAACGGTGATGTTAAAATTTTGGCAAGTATTCTTGCCACACGACTCCGCAAAGTTATCCCTTCCCTGATATATACCTTTCACAGGTTGTCTTAGTTCCAGGTCGTTCATCTAGAAATCATCTCCGTACTTTAGCCCATACTTTATGGACGGCAAGGGAAATGACGAAAGATGCGGTCGCTCTTTCTCTGGACGCAGAGAAAGCATTTGACCTTATTGACTGGGTCTATCTTTTTGCCACTATGAAACGCTTTGGTCTAGAAGATCAGTTTATTTCCATGGTTCGCTTGCCATATGACAACCCCACAGCTCAGGTCAATTGTGAGGGTTTTCTCTCTGACCCTTTTCCAATCCTAAGCGGTACCTGCCAAGGCTGCCCTCTATCCTCCCTTTTATTCTTATTAGTGACGGAACCCCTTGCCTCACTTATTCGCCATTCATCGCAGATTTTGGGTATATCTATAACGGGATGAGTATCAAAACTATACCTATACTCTGATGATATTCTTCTAACTCTTAAGGATCTCTCTCATTCTTTACCAACGTTACTCAAGATTATTAATGAGTTCTCAGCCCTATCTGGCTATAGGGTGAATTGGGACAAGTGAAGCCCTTCTACTCTCTTCTGGTACCACAAAAGCTTCAACTGATGAGTAAACCTTTTGCTGGTAACTGTCCCAATTAAATATATTTAGTAATTTTGATTAACCGTGGACTAGAGGGGATGGTTTCAGACAACCTCTCGCCTCTTATAGCACAAATGGAAACTGACTTTGCCAAATGATCGCTTTTGAATTTTTCCATTTGGGGAAGAATACAAGCGATAAGATTGGTTACTCTTACTCGCTCTACTTTTGCCTTAGGAATGCTTCCGATTGTGTTACCTCTGGCCACACTTCATCGCATAGATTCCCGTATATTGACCTTTGTCTGAGGAGCTATATGTCCTCGTCTATCTGCTGCTAAGTTAATGGCTCGTCGCTCCCATGGTGGTTTAGATTTACCATTGTTGGAGCATTACTCCTTAGCCTTACATCTCTCCCAACGGACTTACTTACTCCCAGGTGTGACTGATCCTCCACAAAGGGTGAAACAGAACACTTAATACTTGAGTGCGACGATGGTCTTAGCTTCTTATACAGTACTCGTAAACCTCGAACTTCCCCCCTGCATCCTGTGCTTCATGCTACATATCAAGCATGGCAATGAGCACATCGCCTTTTAGGGGTTGCTCATAGTTTACACTCTAAAGCCCCAATATGGAGGAATGAAAGTATTTAAATCAATGGTCAAACGCTCCCCTGGACTGATTGGAGTTCGAGACGAATTCAGACACTAGACCAGCTTTTAATAAATGGTGAATTGAAATCCTTTGATAGTCTTCGTGAAGAATTTGACCTTCCTTTACATCAGGCTAAAAGGCATCTGCAACTACAACATTGCCTGAAGAGATGTCTTGGTCCTTTCCCTTGGACATTAGCATCATCGTCAATATTGGATTATCTCCATACTTGGTGTCGACATAAGGGAGTAATGTCGGGATTATATTGTACTGTAACTAGTCACCTATAATCACAAACACTTCTTAAAGCTCTCCATGAGAAATGGCAGGAAGGCCTACATATTACTATTGACGAGAATGTATAGCCGGATATATTGGAAGCTCTGGGCAGGGGTACTCATGAAGTGCTCCTGAAATGTTGTGTTTTTAAAACATTGCATGACTGGTATTGGACACCATCGAAGTTGCAAAGAGCAGGGTTGTTACCAGACTCTAAATGCTGGAGATGTTTCGGAATTAATTGTGACCTTCTCCATATAATCTGCGAATGTCCCTCTAGACAACATTTCTGGACACAATTAGGAGTTACACTAAAGGAAACTATTCCTCTTCGACTCCCCCTTACGTCCACTATTATTTTATTGCATGATCTTAGGAGTTTACCTGCCCTCACACGTACTCAGAGTCGACTCTTACATACTGCACTCTCTACAGCCAAAATGTGTATTTTAAGACTATGGCAATCACTTAACCCTCCCTTCAAGGAGGATTGGATGGTTGCAATGATTCAAACGGCATCACATGAGCGTGTAATATATAAGCTCCAGGATTAAGAAGAAATGTTTCAACAAGTGTGGACTCCTTTTCTTCGAGACTCTTGCATTTTTCCCTCTTATCGCCTTGTCTGTTCCCTTTTCCCTTTATTTCATCTTTTTCTTTTCTTCTTCTCTTTTCACCATCTCCCTACCTCTCTTTTCCCTTTCTCTCTACCCCACCTTGGGCTCGATTCCGATCCTGTATTTTTTTTCCCCGTACGACTCGTATCCGTATTTTTTTCCGTACGAATCGTACAAGTCACGTCCGACCCGTGAAGTACGATTCGTACGGGAAAAAGTACGTACGGATCGGCCCCGAATAGTAGCGCGAAAAGTTGTACGAGACGGACCCGGACACTTTTCTGTACGAATCGTAAAAAGACAGTCCGAGCGTACAAGTACGATCCGGACCGGCTTTCCGATTTACGAATTGTACGGAAAACGTCCCGTACACGGGGAATGACTTGTACATATGCAATGTCGGTATACGCACCGTACATGGCAATGGCAGTGTACGCACCGTACATAAGCAATGTTGTTGTACGCACCAATGTTGTAGTACGCACGGTACATAGCAATGGCGGTGTACGCACCGTACATATGCAATGGCGGTGTACGCACCGTACATATGCAATGGCAGTGTACGCACCGTACATAGCAATGGCGGTGTACGCACATTACATATCAATGGCGGTGTACGCACCGTACATAGCAATGGCGGTGTACGCACCGTACATATGCAATGGCGGTGTATGCACCGTACATAGCAATGGCCGTGTACGCACCGTACATACACAACGCATGGGGGGTGCCTGTACGACTCATACCCCTGTACCGTACTGAACCACGGACACTGTAAAACAGCACAAGGAGGGTCTATTCGACTCGCACACAAAACACGTCTACAGTGCACTAAAAATGGAAATGACTGACCTGGACATATCCAAACAGGCAAACAGAGGGGCAAATTCATAACCACCCCTTATAACACACCCACCAAAAATTCAAACTGAGGCCCACCCACAAATGGAGCAATAAAAAGGGCCCACACACAAACCATGAGCCTTTGCAACAGACTCACTGCAGCTAGAGAGCACACACCAACAACTGCACCCATCCACCTTAACATATACACCGTCACACAACCTCCTTCACACATACCCCCTCTTCACTTTCACACCCACACCGTCACATGCAGACCCACACACCCACAACCATCCACACCCTCACCCCACACCATGCCCACAGACAAGAATCCAAAGTTCACAAGGGAGGAGCTGGAGATCCTTGTCAATAAAGTAATCAGAGTCGAGCCACAGCTTTTTGGAACATTGGTCAGACAGACCAGCATAGCTGAAAAATCACGCCTGTGGCAGAGGATCGACGGTAGGGTGAATGCTGTTGCACCCATCAGAAGGACCAGGAATGAATGCCAAGCCAGGTGGTACGATCTGCGGAGGGCGGTCAAGCGCAAAATGAATGATGACTACGCCCAGAGCAACATCACTGGAGGTGGTGCGCCCCGCAGACCAGTACATTTCCATCCCTGAGAGGAGAAGTTGATGGCCCTGCTTCCGCCGGTGGGAGTACATGGACTGCAAGGACTTCCAAAGCCTGGTGAGTATACAAACAACTTAGGTAACATGGGGGTAATGGCATCCACACCCCAACTACACAAAATGCACGCAACTACCCCCAAGCCCTCACCGGCCAGAACCACAGTCAAAAATAACGCTCATGCCACTAACATGTGTATGCTCCATTGAGAAAGCAAGGCCATGCTATGTCCCATGCTACATGAAGCAGCAACCCAAGAATGGATGTCCGGTATGCTGGGAGGGTGGGTGGCACAAAACACATTGTTGAACTCCAAATCAGATACAATTGCCCTCTTCCCTTATGGCCCAGGTACATACCCATGCACCATGCGCAATGCACAGGGATTGAGAAAGTACTGACAAGATAGCTCACAC
This sequence comes from Triturus cristatus, assembly GCF_964204655.1. Taxonomy (NCBI): domain Eukaryota; kingdom Metazoa; phylum Chordata; class Amphibia; order Caudata; family Salamandridae; genus Triturus; species Triturus cristatus. Next base: position 795,165,136 of record NC_140582.1, read on the forward strand.
TCGGCCCGGGTGTAGGCAGCACAAGGCCCTCCTGTGACCAGTGCAAACACAAACACCAAGACAACCAGGTCAGATATCTAGGACAGGAACTCACACTCACTGTCATGGTAGCATGCTCTATGGGGGGACAGCTACATCACCTGGGAGCCCCACTGCCAAATCACACTACACCCACCAGCAGGCCCTGTCACACACACCCCTTACACAAGCAGACACCCCCGGGAAAGGCAATGGATTTACCCACTGTCACAATGGACATGTAACACAACAACACCAATACATAGCCAAAGAAGCATCCAAGCCAAAAATCTACATGTCAAAGACTCAGGAGAAAATATCAATCTCTCCCCCGCAACATACCCATCCACAAGTGCACATACAACTACCTGGAGGAACAGTACCAACTTGAATGTGTATGATACATACATGTTGCATGAAACAGGATTAACATTGTCTGTCTCTCACACACAGGGCAACGTGATGAATCTACCCCCAACAATGGGGGTGAAGATTCACAGTCCCTGGCCCGGGAGGAACCTGATCCCACCGGCAGCGACGCCTCTCAACATTCCACGGATGACCCCGACCGACCTGGACCCTCTGGTGTCCAAGCCCCTGCAGAACCTGGTTCAGGACCATCTGTGCCAACCACCACCCCCATTCCTGCCACATCCCAGGAGACACCGAGGAGCCCTGCCCGCAGTGAACAACTGAGCCAGTCTGACCAGGAGGGACAAGGAGCGCCGGGCACCCAGGAGGAGGCAGACAACACTGCCAGTGCCATCCCTCAGGGGTCCCGTAGACCTGATGTGCCCACAACGGCATGCCAGGCTCGTGTGGGCAGGGGTGTTGAGAGTGGAGGCAGGTGTAGGCGAGAACCTGACCAGCCAGCTGAAGGGACCGGTATGTCACACATGCAAAACATCATGGAGGCATACCGGCATGACACCAGGGAGTTCAGCCAGGTAGTGGTGACCCTCACAGAGATCAAGAACCAGCAGGCTGAGCAACACGCCAGTCAACAAGAACACCAAGGACGGATGGAGGCAAGACTGGCTGAGCTCCTGGCGGTGCAAAGGGACATAAGCCATTCACTCAGTCGGATCACCGACAACATGGGCAACGCTCCCTGTGCCACTAGGCGAAGACCACCACCAGCCACAGGGAGGGAGGAGGAGGAGGATTCGTCTGACGGAGCGTCCCAAGCATCGTCAAGGCCTGCATCTGAGGGTCCCCGGAGGAAGGTGGGTCGTCCACGGAAAAGACCGTGAGAGGCAGCGGACCATCCACATCTCCCAGGTCACCTGGCCTGGCACCTGGCCTTCATGTGCGACAGCATCACCTCATTGACTGACATCATCTGCCACATGGACCTGCTCGTCACAATCTGACTAATGATGCCAAACACTGTGGTCTGGACTCTGATGACTTCAAATGGCAAGGATCCCATCTCCCCCTGTGAACTTTGGATTCTATGGTCCCTGCATTGCACCTTTTTCAGTGCACAAATCACGCCACAGAGCTATAATTGAATAATTAATGCGTGAAATTTTATGTTGCAGTCATTTAGCATGAGTCCACAACATACGTGTGGGGATATGTCAAAGTATGCCTGAGTGTGGAACTAACTCCAGCCATCCATACACTTGGATCTGAGTCCGGTCGAGGACACACATGTGTCTCAATGTATCACCAAATACAGACATGGAGCCCAATACTCACCCGTGATGGCCTCAAGCTGCTGAGGGGGGGCTTGCAATACTGCTCAGACAGACCAATTTGGAAGAGTATCATGAAGGTGTAGAGGTCATGGGTCATGTTGATGTGCCCGGGGAGGGAGTCCTAGGTCTGTTTGGCGAGGTGGGAGAACTATCTCCTGCATGCAGTGTTTATGTGGATGTGATGAATGGTGGCCAGGGCAAGGTGGGCTGCATGGAGTTGGGCCAACGGGGTGTTGGATGACAGACGTCCAAGGTTTGTTTTGGGTCTGGGGTTGTGGACTGCCTCCTGAGTGTGAGCTATTCTAGCTATCGCAGGTGGACGGTGATGTGGCTTTGGCTGGGGATGTTGAAGATGAGGTGTGGGGATGCACCCTGGAGGTGCACAAGTTCTCCTGCAGTTTTGCTGTTGTTCTACGTAGAGGCCGGTGCTGTAGTTGAGCCGGCTGGTGTCGTGGACCTGGGGGACGGTCTGTCTTGCCTTGTAGTGGATCTATCTGTGGATCATTTGCAGCATGCGGAGGGTGTTGCAGCATGAGGTACAGATGGTGTTGAGTTGCATGGTAATTGTCAGCGATGGGTCCATGATGAACACCAGCTTGCGTGCGTGGCCACTGGGTGCTGGTGTGGTGCCCAGACCAGTGGGACACAAGGAGTTGACACAGCCGTAAGGGGACAATCCTCAGATGATGACCTCAGTCCTGTCCAAGTCCAGCCTCAGGTGGCTGATGTTCAGCCATTCGTCAACGGATCTCATGCCTTCTTGATGTTTGGATCTGGCAATGGCTGGCTCTTTGGTGAGTTTAAGGAGCAGCTGGGTGTGAATGGCATACGAGATGATGATGAGGTCGTGTGCGCATGTGATGGTGGAGAGGGGGGTCATGGAGACATTGAAGATTGTCACGCTGAGAGAAGAGCCCTGGGGCATGTGCCACATGACCCCAGTGTACTACATGCTGCAGGGTGGAGGCAGACTCCCTGGGCCTTGCTGGTGAGCTACTTTCTGATTGAATCCTGGGCCCTCCTCTGGATACCAGTGTTGGAGATGTGTGAGCTGTCAGTGTGGTAGCACATGGTGTACAATGCCGTTGAGAGGCCAAGGGGGGTGGGCTCACCATTGTTGAGCAGGGCAAAGTTGTCGTTGGTGGTGGCAATGATGACGGTTGCAGTGGTGTGATTACTGTGGAATATGGTCTGGTGCCGGTTGCCTGGAGATGGTTACGTGGAGGAAATTTGTCAGTTGCTTGTTGAGTGTCTTCCGGATGACATTTGCTGGGTAGGGAAGCAGGGTGATGTACCAGGAGATCCTGCGGTACTGCCGTCCGTTGTTTAAGAAGGGCCTGGGTCTCTGCATGCCTCCAGCACCCATGGAATGTGGCTAACTCAAAGGAGACATTCAGGACGCGCTTGACGTGGGCTTCAAGGATGGGGAATGATGTGGTTGAGATGTTGTGTGGGAAGGGGCCTGATGGAGAGCCAGAGTAGATGGTGCACATGAGCCAGGTGGTGTACTTGCTGCTGACGGGAGTCCAGGCCCTGAGGGGGGTTTGTCCTGCGGATAATAGTGCTGTCTGCCTCTGTGTGCCAAGGCTGTTGTGTATGGCCATGAGCTAGCAGTGGTACAAAGTTGCAAGGGATGTGATCTGCCTTGCAAGGGTGGGGTGTCTTGGATGGAGATCTGCTGTCAGTTCACTCACAATGCTGATGAGCTCCTTGATGTCATGTGTTTTGTTGTCTCAGCACTATCTGAAGGATCTCCACTTGTCCTTTCTGATGATATGGTGATGGCTGTGTTTGCTCTTTTCCAGGCCTGTAAGGTAAATGATGGCTCTTTGTGTTGCAAGGTGTGCACAAGAGTCCAGCTACGTCTGTAGGAGTCCAGTAGGTCTGCCTTGTCCCAGGTGCCTTAACTATTGTTGTGCTTCACAGGAAAGTCCGTCAATGTGGCAAGATTGTTGGATCAGTTGCTGATCCAGTGCGTGAGGTTTCAGGGTGTTGCGTTGGTGTTGTTTTGAGTGTCCCACACAGCTTGTCTGTGGTGACTTACATCAAGCATCTTTGGGGGATCGTTATCAGGGTGTGGGGCAGTGTGTTGCTTGTCGGAGACGTCGATTAAAATGTTGATGGACAAATGATGGATGGTGGTGTGGTTCTCCTCCAGCCAGAAGTTACTGGCCCCCAGCCACATGTAGCCTGTGGAGGTGAGGGCGTGCGTGCAGATGTACGTGTTGATGGCTTAGCACAATTGTGGATGTAGGCCTGGATATCTGTAGATGAGTGTCACTCTGAGGGTTGCCAGGGAGTTGCTGCAAACCCGGATTTGTGACTCTGAGGGTGTACTTGTGAATCAATTGCAATTCATCCTCCAGGATTGTTGGTGCCATCCCTGCGGGTGATCTTGTATCCGTCTGAGATGGCAATGAAGAAGTCGTGTGCTGAGGATGCTTATGTCCAGGTTACTGTCATGAAGGTGATGTGTGGGCCTGTTGTGTTGAGGAGGTAACAGAGTCCAATGGCGTGCTGGTGGACGGAGCGCGTGTGGAGTAGGAGGCACATGACCTGGTTGTTCTGACAGGGTCTGGTAGGCTGGGCAGCGCTGTGTAGGCAGTTTGAGTTGCACACTCAGCATGTGAAGGTGTCGTGTGTGCGCTTAGGGGTTGCCTGATAGTAGGCGGATGATTGTGTGGAGGACATTGCTTGGAGGTTGGCTGCAGCATGAGCCTGTTGTGTGACGTGGGTCATGCAAAGACCAGAGGCTCGGGCACTGTGCACGTTGCAGGTGCAGACGGTCCTGCCTTTGGCACGGCGTTGGCGCAACAGTGGCACAGACAAGCTGCTGGCTGCATTAAGAATGGGTGGAGGGGGGAAGGGAGAAGCATTTTGGAGGCGTGTGGGTTGCAGAATCAGGGCACTCGGCGGGGCGGTGCCGCAGGTGACGCAGCAGCAGGCGGAAGGGGTGAGAAACTAGGCAAAAAGTAGCACACAAAGACAAGGAGGTCAGAAAGGCACAGTGCAACAGGTGTATGTAAAGGAAGGAGTGTCAGGTAACTCATGGGTCACTACGAGAAAATGTATGACCAATCACCAAAAATGACAGTCACAGGGTCAGGCAACAAAATGCGGAGCTGCGCACAGGAAACACACCATCAGCATGTGTTCACGTCCCGTTGGGGGGTCGCAACCTGCACAAATACATACACAACTAGGGACTTCATGCACAATAGATATTATTAGCCATGAAGAACTGCATGCATGTTGCCGAAGTACACATACACAAATGCTCAATATTTGACAAGTATGCCATAGATGACGCATGCAAACTGGCAAGAGAGCTGCAGTGACAGAGATGAGGCACTTTGGATTGTGCTTCACACCTTTATTCCACATACACACACAAAGGGAAATGCATCCATGTGAACAGACTCACAGGTCAGTTGACAGAACATGTGGGACATACGCTGGACCCCCCTTCACGACACGGATGATGTCAATCCCAATGAACTGGCACACAAGTCAAGGGGATGAGCCAAACACATCCTGCTGCACACGGAGAGGCTGCAATTCCCCATAGAGCCTGTTGTTGTGATGTCCCACACTATGTCCACCCGTAGCATCCGCAATGTTTCAGAGGCAAGGTTTACACACATTGATGCCTTCATCAGACACCGCACTCCACTACAGATGAAAGTCAAGAAGGGTGACTATGATGTCATGGGAGTGATGCTACATATTATATGCTCCATGGTGAGAAGACATGTATGCATGGTACCACAACATGCACAGAAGCAGGCCCACACATTCCCAACCCGTACCACCACCAAAAAGCCTTGCTGCTATCATTACCCAAACTGACATTTCCACATGCCGTGCATGGAATGCTGATTCAGCACACGTTGCAATCCTCATGAGGAATAGCAGGAGGACAAAGATGACACGAGCAGACAACAGGCGCAAAAACCTAGGAATGACAGACACACAAGAAGTCACCTAAAACAATTCTCGCCGCACACATGGACATTTACAAAACATGAACAATGTTGGACACATGTAAATTTCAAAGAAAGTCTCTCCGCAAAACTGTGTGGCATGACATCATCACTCGAGTGACACATCAGAACACACATCAAAGTCACTTTGCATTCAGTCAGCTGGACACACACATTGCAACACATGGCACTCAATGCTACAAGCTTGCACACTCATACCCAGTGACTCACCATTATGAGAAGAAGTTGCGTATGAGCTGACTCCGGATATCATCCTCCTCCTCCTCCTCATCACTAGCCTCGTGAGCAAGCCCTTGATCCTCCACGGGTGGATGTTCTTGCTCATCCGGATCCAGGATGAGTGGCACTGCCTTCTCAACTGCCATGTTGTGCAGCATGCAGCACACGAGGAAGATTTAGCAGACCTTCTCCGGGGCATAAGGGAGGGACCCGCCTGTCTTTTCCAGGCACCGGAATCGGCTCTTCCGGAGGCCAAACGTCCTCTCAATCACTCGCCTGGTCTGCCCGTGTGCATTGTTGTACCTGTGATCTGCAGCTGTTCTTGGGTTGCGGAGAGGTGTCATTAGCCTTGGCATGTTGGGATATCCAGAGTCCCCTACATGGAAACATCATGTAAAAAAGTGGGTCAGGAGATGCCGTAAGAGCCAAAGATACCGCAACACACAGGACAAACAGAGTGTACCCACCAACAAGACATGCTCGTTCGTTGTGCAGCCGCAACATTTTGGCACCCTGCTACGCCTCATGATGTAGGCATCATGTGCTGATCTTGGAAAACGTGCACAGACATGGGAAATCAGCATGTTAGCAAGACACACCACGAGGGCATTTATCGAGTGGTAATGTTTTCTATTGCGATAGGCTTGTTCCTGTGCCTGTGGTGGTACCAAAGCCACATGTGCACCATCAATGAACCCAATGACATGGGGCATCCCTTCCAGGGCATAGAAATCACCCTTGGCATCTGTCAACTCCTCACGGAGTAGGAAATGTGATGAATTCATCAAGGTGCTCCAACATAGCTGCTAAAACATCACGCAGGACACGGCTGAACATTGTCTGTGACATGCCACCAACATCAGCTATGGTGAATTGAAACGTACCTGTGGCAAAAACATGTAGGGCTGCCATCACCTTCATCTTTGGGGTCAGCGCAGTAGGATACCTGTGTCGCGGTTGGAGGTGTGGTGCCAGCCTGTCGGTCAAGTCCTCAATCAACTGTTGAGTGAATCTGTAACGTCGGATGCAGGCACGTTCCCTCATGGCACCCAAGTCTGGCATTGGTCTTGGGACAGGTGGTGCCCTGCAAGACATTGTTTGCAAGAATGAAGATTGAGAGTCTGCCAATATCAATGTCAATGAACATAGCACATGCTACACTGCTAATACACATCAGGTAACTATGGAGTCGGGTGTGTGCATTACATACAGGACACATATGCCAGCTTGCTGGCACTCCTACAAAAAGCTAGATACACCTGTTGATTGTCAAGTCTACATGACATGCCCTGAAATGAGTTGGTGGCCAGTCTAAGTGAAGAGCCACAGATATCACCGGAGTGACACACAACCACATAGCTGCATTGGAAGGATGTCATCTCATCCACACAGCTGACTGCAAGGCACACGCAGAGGTCACAAGGAATGTCAAATGTACATATCAAACACATTGCGATGAAGGGGTACACATGACAAGAGAAAGACACAGCCATTGAGACAACGCAGACATGTATGACTGGGAAAATATGATGTCCGATGCACACAGACCCTACAGCGGTGGGAATCCACATGTGGCATGGTGTGCGTAGATGTGTCCCATGCTCATCTCCACACAGACCCATGTTGGATGCACCAACAGCAGATGCAGTTGATGGAACACTGACATTAAGCTTATAGGAACACATGACACACACCTCACATAGTCACAAAGGGGCACGCAGATCGTGACATGTCAGTTGATAGAGTGTCCCTGTCCCTGGCATCAGGATACAGGTGCGGGTGGTGATGACTGTGCCATCCCACTGCTGCTGTGCATGACACAGTTGGACTACAGACACACGTGGCAACTGTCAAGGTGATGTGTGCCACATAGTGCCCCATCACACATGACATGTGTCCACAGGTCATCACACATCAATTGTGCAACTAGATGAGATGACCTGTGCAATATCACAGGCTGCCACACCTAGGGCCTGCACATAACAGTATGCAATGACAAGTACTTGATGGACTTCCTTGTGCGACTCGTAACCCTCCATTCCTGGCATGTGTGCGTCTGTATTACCATTGTAAGCGTGTGAAATGCGTACCCGTACGTGTGAACTAGTGCGTATACGTAGGTGTCAAACGCACTGTACTACTAGTGCGTACCCGTACGTGTGAACTAGTGCGTACCCGTAGGTGTCAAATGCACTGTACTACTAGTGCGTACCCGTACGTGTGAACTAGATCGTACGCGTATGTGTGAAACACACCGTACACCCGCTATCACCGCATGTGTACGCTTCGTTTCACCATTGTACTTGTGCCGTAAGGGTACGTGTGAAACGCACAGTACACCCGCAATCATCGCGTGTGTACACTTCGTTTCACCATTGTACTTGTGCCGTAAGGGTATGTGTGAAACACACCGTACACCCGCTATCATCGCGTGTGTACGCTTCGTTTCACCATTGTACTTGTGCCGTAGGGGTACGTGGGAAACGCACCTTACACCCGCTATCATCGCGTGTGTATGCTTCGTTTCACCATTGTACTTGTGCCGTAGGGGTACGTGTGAAACGCACCGTACCTATGTGTGGCTTTCAAAATTACATAGGGGACACATAAGGGACAAGTATTAGGCCCTAAATGCATGCTGGTTGTCATGGAGACAGAGTTTTCAGTTGAAAAGTGTCGATCATGTGTCCTGGTACAGTCAGTTGGCCACAAAATACAATGTTGCAAAGTGGTTGTTGACTTGACATTATGCTCAAAATTTGAACGATGCGAATGCTGTCATTGGTGTATGTTTAAAGTCATTGGTGTATGTTTAAAGGGATTGCAGTAAACGTAGGATGCGAATGAGTCTGACCAATCACTATATACTCCTCTAAATGAATGCCCCTCAGCAAGACAGATATAAGGCAGCCAGAACCCATGAGAGGGCAATTGCCTGCACAACTTTCCAGTCGACCACACTGCTGCTGTCTCTGCTTCCTCTGGACCATGTCACGTACTTTGGAGAGGGCCTAGCCATTCACCCAGGAGGAGAATGAGGCCTTGCTGGATGTCCTCCACCCACAGTACACCAAGCTGTATGGGAGACCAGGGGAGCAGGTGAGTGCTGAGTCCACTACCTTTGCCTATGCACCTGTTGTGTGACTGTCAATATTGCGTCCAGGTGGGACAGACATGCAATGTTGTTTAGAGTGGGTCCCTGGGGGGGACATGCTGATGTCTCTCATGCAGAGCATGATGTAGCTCCTGTGTGCACTCCTCACTTGCATGGTGCTCACTTTGACTTTCACTGCATAGTGCATGACATTTTCAGCCTGGCAAATGCTTGTTGTTTTTTTTTCTCCTATTGTCCTGAGGTGATTCAGTGGTCCCCCCGGTGTGACAGGTGACTGTACCCACAGATGTGTATGAGTTGAGTGGACCTGTGGTGAGAGTGTCCAAATGATGTGTACGACCTCATGGACATTGATGTGTGTGAATGTTCCTTGTCATGTGGGTGAGTGTCTATGTGAAGTGTTGCACCACAGCTGCATGGAGGAGGCAACAGATCAACCCATCTGATGTGACAAGTAAGCCGTGCTGTGTGTCTGACTTGCAGAGCTAGCATGACACCTGTGACATCCCACTGGCAAGTGGCACATGTGCAGAGTGAGGGTTGTATCCGCTGTTGTCAATGACAGGCGAGTGATCTGTGCTTGGGTGTGTCTGTCTAGTATGCTGATGGTGAGTCAGTGGAGTGGGACAGGTGACTGCTAGGCACGTGCTGGCCTTCAGCCTGCTGTTGCATGTGCTGCACAGTGTGTGGCATGATCAGTGAGTGTGTCGCACCCCTCATGCCAACCTGTTGACTTTCAATGTCATGTAGTGCATTGGGGCTTGCACACAGGCCAATTTCTTATTGTGTATGATGTAATTCCTGTCTGCATCCTATGCCCGGTTCAACATTTCAATGATGTTCAAATGTGTGTCTCTGGGACATGGAGCAGGTGTATTGATGTTGTGTCACTTTGTCATCCTGACAGGTAACTGCCTACGAGAAGGGGGTGATCTGGAAAGACATCGTCAGGGCCGTGAGATCTGAGGGGGAGCGTAGTCGGCAGCTGCCACAGGTCCGCAAGAGGTGGCAGGACATCCGGTGCTGGACCCGGCAGATCGCCCGGGTCCAGCTGGGGCTCGACAGTCCTCGCCCCCACGGCGGCCGCCGACGCCTGACCCCCCCACATGAAACGTGTCCTGGCGGTGGAATTCCCTGAGCTCGATAGGCAGTTACAGGAGAGACTGCAGCAAGGACAGGGGTAGGTACATGGCTGTTTGTCGTGTTATGTGTCGCCAGCTTTTTGAAGTGCTCTGTAGCCTGGATACACTCCCAGAGTTTATATGTGCAGTGCATTTTCTGTTCCCCAATGTCACCAGGTGCTCTTTTTCATCCCTCCCCTCCTTGACATGTGTCCCCTGGTCTGTGTGTAATCACATTTGCACATGGCCATCTAGGGTGCCAGTAAATCCAAGTGCACATTGCTTTCTGCATCATGTGGCAGGGTGGTCTGTGACTTGTGTTAATTCCATTTCCTGAGCCATGACCTGTTCACTATGTTGGGGGTCCATATTTGTTGTCATTGATGATGATTCTCAACATAGGAGTGTGAGCTTTCAATTGAACACCCTTGCAGCATGCATGACCAATGATGTGGCCTCAGACATGATGTGCATGAGTGGGAGATATGCATATTGCCATGACGGTTGAACATGGTACAGACAACTCATTCCAGGACCACGGAGCAGTGTGCCCACTACAGTCCCCTGACACACCCTGGCCTCCTAATCATATGTGTCATCCAACACTGCACATTCTCTGTGGGTTCAGCATAGGTCTGCCTCTGTGGCATTGTTCCCTGGCCTAGTTAGTATTTTGCAAATGTGTGCTACATGTGTCCACTGGACAGGGATACACCATTTTGCATGTGCATACTCACACTGGGCAGTGCCTGTGTGGCTATTCACAACAATCTGTTGATGGTTGTTTGTCACAAATATGTGTTGCCAGCCCCACGAGGTGATGTTGTGTAAATGGAGCTATTTTTCCAGCACAGTTATTGTAACCCTGAATAAGAGGGGTCACTTCTTGACCTGTATCAATCACATTGATTCAGGCATGGGGTGGGGTGTGCGGAAGAGGCATACATGTGCCACCCTGATTTTTCATTACCAGGTCTGACTTGTGTGTGGGACTTGGCTGTACAAAGAATCACCGTGCAGTGCCCCTGTGATGCTGGCCAGTGCTTAATGTTCGTGCTTTGCAGCCTGTGTCAGTTTTTTAAAAACATGATTCCTGCTCATACATTTTTAGCACCTGTGTGTGGTTCAGATGCAACTCTGTTTGGACTTTGTGTGCTGACATCTGTGTGTACATTCTGGCTTGCCATGAGGGTGTCCCCACAGTACAGCTATGCTTTTTTTCAACCCAATTGCAGGCCCATTAGCTTATGCATTGTCCTGGGTGTGGGCATGTGTGCCACTCAAGATGACAGGTAGTAGGTCATTTGTGTATCCAACTGTGTAATCAGGTGACGGATGGCCATGTGACAACTGAAATAATTCAAGTTGTTACTCTGAAAAAATTGTACCTTGGCACTCACAGCACTTGTCGACAGTTCTTCATGTTTTAAATGTGGAAATTTGATGATTTGTGTTAAGAACACTGATGTGCCTGCATGAAAAAAGTCTCCCAAGGAAGTGCACACCAAACGACATTTCCACTTTCATGGAACACACTGGCACATTTTCTAAGAAGTGGAAAGCACGTTCTAGTCAAGAGCGTGTCACTCGAGTTGCACTCCAACGGAGAAATTAATCAAGCGAAAATTCTGTGAATTCGAATAAAGTTTTTATTAAAGTCAATCCATTCAAGAAGTCCTTACGAGGACGAAGTTTTCATAAAGTTTCATATCACACCGAGTGTATTAATTGTCATAACTCGATATAGCCCATGTAGCCCAATGCATTTCGGGCCAATGTGGCCCTTCGTCAGGGGCAGCACTGAAATTAGAGGATACAGGAGAGCAGCTTTAGTTAATATGTAACAACATAGTGCAAATGAACAAACAGTGAGATGAAAATTTACATGATTGTATGTAAAGCGACTAAACTGATTGATGGAAACGGGAGGATAGTGCTGGTGGTAAACAGGTGCCGTTTGTGAAGAAATCATATATCTGGTTTGCATGTGCGGTATTGTGAAATAAAAGATGGAGAACGTATTCAACGGTACAGTTGAAACAAGAAAAGATGTGTGTAAAAAGCGGAAAAGCCCAAGAAAACCGTTGTGCATCAGTGCGCAGTGAATTCAAAGATACGTGCGAGATATGGATCTGCGGACAAGTACATAAGTTATCAAAAAATAGTGAGTGTGAGGGAAGGTGGATGAACAAGCAACAAACTCATAAATGCAAGGGTACGCAGGGAACGTGTGACGAGTTGGGAACCCGTGTGTAGGATAAGGGGTAAAATGCAAAAACACTTACGTGATGCAAGCTATCGATTTGGTCGTACTCGCTGTTCATGAGCTGTAGGCGTTTGTTGGCGGGTAAATCTACTATGTGACGTGAGTGATATTTGTACTCTGTCACGTGCTTAACGCCACGAATCAAAGTGTCAGAAAGCCAAAAACTGGCCAATGACCTAGTGTGTCTGGAGGGTATAGCTACGAACGTATAGGGAGCGTGTAAATGCGTCAAAGGACGGTAGAGCCAATGAGATGAATCGGAGTAGTGGGAGTTTAATGAATTACGGGTGTGTCTGTGTTAGTGACGTCAGGGATAGGTGAACAACCAATCAACAGTGGAAATTAAAAGCCTGGAAAAAAGCATCGAAAGAAGCGTGTGTGTTGAAACGGTAAAAAGTGATGCAGGCGGAAAACCTAAAACAAACAAGTAAACAGAGAAAAATCGTCAAGGTAAATGGACGGTCAGGAAACAGAAAGTAGTGCCAACCACGGCAATTGTATGAAAATAGGATGTAAACTTAAGAAAAAAGGAAATGTAAGAAAGTTCACATTAGTTATAGTGGTGAGTGGGAATAAATCGAGAATAATAATGATGAGTCAAGAATAATGGTGGGAGTGAGAGAGAAAAAGAAGAGTTAACGGGAAAAAAAGAAATAAGGATCTGGAAACGGAAAATACTGAAATGGTATATGTTGGTATAATAAGTGAAAGAGACAAAGCTTGTGTGTAAAAAAGACAGTCGCACTAAAGTGGTGAATAAAACAGACAGGAGAAATTTCAGGCAATTTTTCTATACAAGAAGTGTGGAGTATCAGGAAGCAGAAGGTTGTGGGATCAAAAGTGGCGCGGAGTTGTACTCCTAAACATGAATGCTGGCGTATTAATCAAAACATTGGACTGTATTAAAGAATCAAAGAACATTACAAAAAACAACCCAGATCATAGCGTTCATTGAGTCCTTTGGGATGAATGCAATCTAGTTTGTTGATCCAAAAGGCTTCGCGTTGTAGTAAATGTTGTGTGTTGTTGCGTCCTTTTATGATAGGAACCTGTTCCAAAATCAAAAAGCGTATTTGGCAGATGTTATGTTGTAGTAAATCAAAATGGTTGGCGATAGGAGATTTGGCATGATGGGTACGTATGTTGCTCTTGTGTTCATTGAGTCGAATTCGTATTTTTCTCTCTGTCTTGCCAACATACACAAGCCCACAGGGGCACTTGAGTAGGTAAATTACGTTTTGACTGTTGCATGTTCCTGTGACCAGCAAGTTGATGGGAAAACCTTTGTGAGGATGTGAAATCTTGTTACCTTTAATAATAGAGTTGCAATTTCCGCAGTTTAAACAGGGAATAGTGCCTTTGTGAATCGTGGTAGTCTGATTTATGGATGTGGACAGCAGTTGTTTCAGATTGCGGGATCTTTGGTAGGCAAATCTGGGCGGTGAATCAAAAATGTGCTGAAAATCAGGTTCATTGCTTAGTATTGGCCAATACCTTAAAACGTTTTTTTTAATTTGATGACTTCTTGTCGAAAATTTGGAGATGAATACTGATCTGGTTTCTTGTTTGGCTTGCGTCTTCGGTTGGAGCAAGTCCTGGCGCGTAGGAGTGTTAGCTTTGGTGATGGCGCTCTCCAGTACAGTAGACGGGTAGTTGCGTTTTTTAAATTTGTCAATACAGACAGTTTTGCTAGCTTCATAAAGATCCTTGGAACTGGCTATTCTTTTCAAACGTAATAGTTGAGAATACGGTAGGTGTTTTTTTAAAGATGGTTGATGGAAACTGTCATAGTGTAATAAATTGTTGCGGTCCGTTGGTTTGGTGTAGACTTGTGTAGTGAGTTGATCTCCAATGTTGGTAACCAGAGTGTCTAGGAAGGTAACTGAATCTTGACTGATGGTATGGGTGAATTCTATTCGATGATCCACTGCATTTAGTTTGTCGATTAGATGATTCAGTAGAGTAACAGGTCCTTTCCAAATGATGAAAATATCATCTATGTATCTTTTGTAAAGGATCAGGTTGTTTGTCCAGTCTTGTTTGCTTAAGATGTGATCAAGTTCAAAACGATACATATAGAGGTTGGCGTAACAGGACGCAACAACACACAACATTTACTACAACGCGAAGCCTTTTGGATCAACAAACTAGATTGCATTCATCCCAAAGGACTCAATGAACGCTATGATCTGGGTTGTTTTTTGTAATGTTCTTTGATTCTTTAATACAGTCCAATGTTTTGATTAATACGCCAGCATTCATGTTTAGGAGTACAACTCTGCGCCACTTTTGATCCCACAACCTTCTGCTTCCTGATACTCCACACTTCTTGTATAGAAAAATTGCCTGAAATTTCTCCTGTCTGTTTTATTCACCACTTTAGTGCGACTGTCTTTTTTACACACAAGCTTTGTCTCTTTCACTTATTATACCAACATATACCATTTCAGTATTTTCCGTTTCCAGATCCTTATTTCTTTTTTTCCCGTTAACTCTTCTTTTTCTCTCTCACTCCCACCATTATTCTTGACTCATCATTATTATTCTCGATTTATTCCCACTCACCACTATAACTAATGTGAACTTTCTTACATTTCCTTTTTTCTTAAGTTTACATCCCATTTTCATACAATTGCCGTGGTTGGCACTACTTTCTGTTTCCTGACCGTCCATTTACCTTGACGATTTTTCTCTGTTTACTTGTTTGTTTTAGGTTTTCCGCCTGCATCACTTTTTACCGTTTCAACACACACGCTTCTTTCGATGCTTTTTTCCAGGCTTTTAATTTCCACTGTTGATTGGTTGTTCACCTATCCCTGACGTCACTAACACAGACACACCCGTAATTCATTAAACTCCCACTACTCCGATTCATCTCATTGGCTCTACCGTCCTTTGACGCATTTACACGCTCCCTATACGTTCGTAGCTATACCCTCCAGACACACTAGGTCATTGGCCAGTTTTTGGCTTTCTGACACTTTGATTCGTGGCGTTAAGCACGTGACAGAGTACAAATATCACTCACGTCACATAGTAGATTTACCCGCCAACAAACGCCTACAGCTCATGAACAGCGAGTACGACCAAATCGATAGCTTGCATCACGTAAGTGTTTTTGCATTTTACCCCGTATCCTACACACGGGTTCCCAACTCGTCACACGTTCCCTGCGTACCCTTGCATTTATGAGTTTGTTGCTTGTTCATCCACCTTCCCTCACACTCACAATTTTTTGATAACTTATGTACTTGTCCGCAGATCCATATCTCGCACGTATCTTTGAATTCACTGCGCACTGATGCACCACGGTTTTCTTGGGCTTTTCCGCTTTTTACACACATCTTTTCTTGTTTCAACTGTACCGTTGAATACGTTCTCCATCTTTTATTTCACAATACCGCACATGCAAACCAGATATATGATTTCTTCACAAACGGCACCTGTTTACCACCAGCACTATCATCCCGTTTCCATCAATCAGTTTAGTCGCTTTACATACAATCATGTAAATTTTCATCTCACTGTTTGTTCATTTGCACTATGTTGTTACATATTAACTAAAGCTGCTCTCCTGTATCCTCTAATTTCAGTGCTGCCCCTGACGAAGGGCCACATTGGCCCGAAATGCATTGGGCTACATGGGCTATATCGAGTTATGACAATTAATACACTCGGTGTGATATGAAACTTTATGAAAACTTCGTCCTCGTAAGGACTTCTTGAATGGATTGACTTGAGTAAAAACTTTATTCGAATTCACAGAATTTTCGCTTGATTAATTTCTCCGTTGGAGTGCAACTCGAGTGACACGCTCTTGACTAGAACGTGCTTTCCACTGATTTCACATCCCTACTCAGGGGGATCTTCTCGTCTGCACCCATACCTTGTTATACTTGAACTACCTTCGGTCAAACCGGAGTGCGCTCAATCTCTATTCTAATTTACTTTCACTTTTTCCTGAGCAACAGAGACCGCGCACCACCCTACCATGGATGACATTGAAATCAACAAAGAGAGCAGGACAGAAACTTTCATGTATACGCTCGAAGAAACACAACTTATCTACGCACTTTTTGAGGACACTACAGGAACCAGCTCCAACACAACTTCTGTTCAATCCAACATAAAACAGCTGCTATATACATCCAAAAGAGCCATAAATCAACGTCTACACGCCAGTACCCTCATCAGGTACCACAAGGTTCAGAGGATCCCGAGAGGTTTACGCATTGCATTAAAATCAACCTTATGTAAGAATAATCCCAGATTCACAATACGTTGGGAAGCCATCCTCAACAAATGTTCGCTAGATTTAATACTCTTAATCGTGGAAGAACTATCCAAACTAATGGAAGAACTAACCAAAGAGATTGATGATTTGAGACAAGACATCTCTACGAACATGTCCGACACAGACTGGAACACTACACTCGCGGATATCAACAAACAACTTGATGCATACACCAATGAAATCACCGAGAGGAAAACTAGAAAATTTAAACGTGATACAGTGGACTACAAACTGGGAGAGGTCTATACTTGGGCTGATGTATACGCCACAAGAAGACAACAACGTAAACAAACAGGCCGCACGTTTGAAGCTGATGCTACATCTTCAGATGATTCTTCCACCAACACTCGGCCTTCTACCAGCACAGCCACCAAAACATCCACTGAAACCCAAGAATCAACAGATACATTACAAACAATTCGCGATGAACCAACTACTATTGACAACAGACAACATTTTTTAGGATCAGGTTCAAAACCACCAGGAGATCCAGGAGGAAAATCAACGTTCAAAACCATAGCCAAAAGCACACGCAGTCAGAGAACTTAGTCATCAACATTTCCAGCCATACCCTCACACAGTTCCAAATACAAACCTTACAAAAAGGGACTTCATTTGTACCGACGTACCACTCTAACCAGTTCGAAACAGAAATCAGCCTTTTTAAGTTCATGAGATCGTTGAGACTAAAACATTTCTTTCACAACATCTTAAAATCACCTGATACTCCTCGTGACAATACTTTACTTGGCTTAAGAAACAAAAGTACATTTATGGCCCCATCTAGCCATAAAGTACTAGATGCTTTTGAAACGATCGTAAAAAAAGATCTTAACAACATCACCTATCATACTAAAAGCAGTTTTGCCAACCTGACACGTAAAGAATATGACACTTTGAAACATCTCGCAAATAAAGCTGAAATTACCTTCAGAGAAGCTGACAAAGGGGGAGCCCTGGTAATTATGGATTCTACCTTCTATCTAGACAGTGTCAATGAACATGTTCAAAATTCCGACATTTACATGTCCATAACATCAGATCCGACCAACGAATTCACCAATATTCTCAGAACCATCGTCAACACAGCTCATGAAAAAGGCACCATCAAAGACGAGGATAGAAAATATCTTATCAAGGAATACCCGGCTATCCCATACATATACATGTTACCTAAGATCCATAAACATGCCACCAAACCTCCATTCAGACCCATCGTTTCTACAGTCAACTCAATCCATGAACCAGTGGGAAGATATCTGGACAGACACTTACAACCCTTGGTACAATCCATGTCTACCTACATTAAGGATACCACCGACTTTCTTAACATCTTGGAGTCAATACAAAATCAAATCACCCCCAACATTACTCTAGCTACCATTGACGTAAAGGCATTGTATACCTCAATTCCTCATGACCAAGGACTCGAGGCAATCGAATCCTTTCTACTTCTAACAGACAAACCTAACGATCTGAAAATATTTCTCATGGAACTGATACATTTTACACTCTACCACAGTTACTTTGAATGGTCTGGAACATACTACATGCAATGCTCGGGCACATCCATGGGCAATTGTGCCGCGCCTACTTACGCCAACCTCTATATGTATCGTTTTGAACTTGATCACATCTTAAGCAAACAAGACTGGACAAACAACCTGATCCTTTACAAAAGATACATAGATGATATTTTCATCATTTGGAAAGGACCTGTTACTCTACTGAATCATCTAATCGACAAACTAAATGCAGTGGATCATCGAATAGAATTCACCCATACCATCAGTCAAGATTCAGTTACCTTCCTAGACACTCTGGTTACCAACATTGGAGATCAACTCACTACACAAGTCTACACCAAACCAACGGACCGCAACAATTTATTACACTATGACAGTTTCCATCAACCATCTTTAAAAAAACACCTACCGTATTCTCAACTATTACGTTTGAAAAGAATAGCCAGATCCAAGGATCTTTATGAAGCTAGCAAAACTGTCTGTATTGACAAATTTAAAAAACGCAACTACCCGTCTACTGTACTGGAGAGCGCCATCACCAAAGCTAACACTCCTACGCGCCAGGAGTTGCTCCAACCGAAGACGCAAGCCAAACAAGAAACCAGATCAGTATTCATCTCCAAATTTTCGACAAGAAGTCATCAAATTAAAAAAAACGTTTTAAGGTATTGGCCAATACTAAGCAATGAACCTGATTTTCAGCACATTTTTGATTCACCGCCCAGATTTGCCTACCAAAGATCCCGCAATCTGAAACAACTGCTGTCCACATCCATAAATCAGACTACCACGATTCACAAAGGCACTATTCCCTGTTTAAACTGCGGAAATTGCAACTCTATTATTAAAGGTAACAAGATTTCACATCCTCACAAAGGTTTTCCCATCAACTTGCTGGTCACAGGAACATGCAACAGTCAAAACGTAATTTACCTACTCAAGTGCCCCTGTGGGCTTGTGTATGTTGGCAAGACAGAGAGAAAAATACGAATTCGACTCAATGAACACAAGAGCAACATACGTACCCATCATGCCAAATCTCCTATCGCTAACCATTTTGATTTACTACAACATAACATCTGCCAACTACGCTTTTTGATTTTGGAACAGGTTCCTATCATAAAAGGACGCAACAACACACAACATTTACTACAACGCGAAGCCTTTTGGATCAACAAACTAGATTGCATTCATCCAAAAGGACTCAATGAACGCTATGATCTGGGTTGTTTTTTGTAATGTTCTTTGATTCTTTAATACAGTCCAATGTTTTGATTAATACGCCAGCATTCATGTTTAGGAGTACAACTCCGCGCCACTTTTGATCCCACAACCTTCTGCTTCCTGATACTCCACACTTCTTGTATAGAAAAATTGCCTGAGATTTCTCCTGTCTGTTTTATTCACCACTTTAGTGCGACTGTCTTTTTTACACACAAGCTTTGTCTCTTTCACTTATTATACCAACATATACCATTTCAGTATTTTCCGTTTCCAGATCCTTATTTCTTTTTTTCCTGTTAACTCTTCTTTTTCTCTCTCACTCCCACCATTATTCTTGACTCATCATTATTATTCTCGATTTATTCCCACTCACCACTATATCTAATGTGAACTTTCTTACATTTCCTTTTTTCTTAAGTTTACATCCTATTTTCATACAATTGCCGTGGTTGGCACTCCTTTCTGTTTCCTGACCGTCCATTTACCTTGACGATTTTTCTCTGTTTACTTGTTTGTTTTAGGTTTTCCGCCTGCATCACTTTTTACCGTTTCAACACACATGCTTCTTTCGATGCTTTTTTCCAGGCTTTTAATTTCCACTGTTGATTGGTTGTTCACCTATCCCTGACGTCACTAACACAGACACACCCGTAATTCATTAAACTCCCACTACTCTGATTCATCTCATTGGCTCTACCGTCCTTTGACGCATTTACACGCTCCCTATACGTTCGTAGCTATACCCTCCAGACACACTAGGTCATTGGCCAGTTTTTGGCTTTCTGACACTTTGATTCGTGGCGTTAAGCACGTGACAGAGTACAAATATCACTCACGTCACATAGTAGATTTACCCGCCAACAAACGCATACAGCTCATGAACAGCGAGTACGACCAAATCGATAGCTTGCATCACGTAAGTGTTTTTGCATTTTACCCCGTATCCTACACACGGGTTCCCAACTCGTCACACGTTCCCTGCGTACCCTTGCATTTATGAGTTTGTTGCTTGTTCATCCACCTTCCCTCACACTCACTATTTTTTGATAACTTATGTACTTGTCCGCAGATCCATATCTCGCACGTATCTTTGAATTCACTGCGCACTGATGCACAACGGTTTTCTTGGGCTTTTCCGCTTTTTACACACATCTTTTCTTGTTTCAACTGTACCGTTGAATACGTTCTCCATCTTTTATTTCACAATACCGCACATGCAAACCAGATATATGATTTCTTCACAAACGGCACCTGTTTACCACCAGCACTATCATCCCGTTTCCATCAATCAGTTTAGTCGCTTTACATACAATCATGTAAATTTTCATCTCACTGTTTGTTCATTTGCACTATGTTGTTACATATTAACTAAAGCTGCTCTCCTGTATCCTCCAATTTCAGTGCTGCCCCTGACGAAGGGCCACATTGGCCCGAAATGCATTGGGCTACATGGGCTATATCGAGTTATGACAATTAATACACTCGGTGTGATATGAAACTTTATGAAAACTTCGTCCTCGTAAGGACTTCTTGAATGGATTGACTTGAATAAAAACTTTATTCGAATTCACAGAATTTTCGCTTGATTAATTTCTCCATTGGAGTGCAACTCGAGTGACACGCTCTTGACTAGAACGTGCTTTCCACTGATTTCACATCCCTGCTCAGGGGGATCTTCTCGTCTGCACCCATACCTTGTTATACTTGAACTACCTTCGGTCAAACCGGAGTGCGCTCAATCTCTATTCTAATTTACATTTTCTAAGAAGCCACTGTTAGAATTAAATGGTGTTGCAGATTCTCCATATACATGTTCCCACAGTGCGCTTGGTTTTGTGAGACTCCTTTGTTGTTGGTGATACAACCTGACGAGTCTCAAGACATCAAGACCTCCGTGGGCCCATGTATATGTACTTTCTGCAACACCATTAATTTCTAACAGTGGCTTCTTAGAAAAGGTGCCAGCTTCGTCAATGACAGTGTAAATGTACTTTTGTGTGCACTGCCTTGTGCGACATATTTCATGCAGGCACATGAGTGTTCTTTTCACGAAATGGCGAATTGGCACATTCCAAACATGTAGATTGTGTAAAGTATTGTGAGTCCCAAGGTACAAACATTTTTTCTTTTTGTGTTCCAAAGTACTTACAGGTCTCTGAGTGTGGTGACACCTTGAGTATTGAGGTGTGTCAGTTTACATTGGGTGCACCACTACTGTTTCTTTCAGGGTAAACAAGAGGTGGCATGACTTCATTGTATTGCTGTGCTCACCGGTTCACAGACGCTAGCTTCTCAGTGTATTTCTCATTCAAGTTGTGGCCTTTTGTGTTCTCTTTTTTCTTGGTGTCCAAGTGGCATAGTGGGTCTACCAACTGGGCAGTACAGGGCTTACATATGTGCGGAGTTATCTAGCTGTTACTCATGATGCATTGTCTGATATGCACTGTGACCAATTGTTCTTGTGCTCATGTGTCAGATGTATACAGGTGACTGATGCATTTCGGTTTCTTCTCCTTGCCCACAACATCATCATCCGCAACCGAGGGAGACACCTGCATGGACCTGGAGGAGGGACCCTGCGACAGTGCCACCAGTGCTGGGGAGTCAGAAGGAGCCAGTGGCACAGAGGGCGAAGGGAGTCAGTCGGAGGACCTGTCTGGAGGCGAGAGCAGCTACGACGCCGACGCGTCCGAGGCTGACCTCCCTGAGGAGGCGGAGGCTGCAACACCAACTGGCAGCATCCCCACATCTGTCCCCTCCTCCTCCATTAACATCTCCATCCTCTCAGTTGCTCCCATCCCTTCTGTCCGTGCAGAGTCCCACCATGTCTCCTTCGGCCCAGGCACCACACCCCCTGCCTCTGTCACCCCTGCTGCCCTCAGTGAAGAGTCTGTGGACATACTGCGGCAGATGCAGGTTGGGCAGGCATCGGTGCTGAATGTCCTCCATGGACACACTAAACTGCTCGCACAGATGGTGTCGTTCATGGAGGGCATGTCAGCAACGATGTCTGACCAACGCAGGTTTCTGCGGTCCATGGACTCTTCCCTGACGGCAGCAGTTTCTCTCCTGCAGCGCTCCATCCCCCCTACCCGGACCCATCCACACTGCCCTCTCCCATGCCTGCCCAACGCACACCCAGACAGTCACGGGCACGCACCCCACCAGACGCATCCAGCACACCCCCAAGTAAGGCACAGCGCACACCTCCTGGCACGCACACTCAGGGGGATGTAGGCACACCAACAGGGTCTGGGGGCAGACGACATACACGCAGCCACAGTCGCAGTCCGCAGTCCCCACAACCCTGTTCCTCCAAAACGACTCCCCTTAGCTCCCCTGCCAAACTCTCACCCAAGGAGACCTATATGGTTGAGCTGGGCCTCGCCCCCACTGAGCCTCCACCCCACAAGCGGGCGAGGTAGTCCCCGGGCACAGGAGTTGAGTCCCCCACCATGTCCACCCCCTCCCCCAAGAGCGCTGCACCCCATCCCTCGCCCACCACACCCTCCGTTGGCCCTGGGGTATCTTCAGGTGCAGGGGTTAGGATGGAGGCCCTAGCAGCAGTGTGCAGCGCTGAGCTCACCTCCACCTTTGGCGCTGCCCCACCCCCTGTGGTGGAGACGTCCACCCCTGCACCCACCACACCTGCTTATCCCCCTCCTGTCCCTGCGGTGCCTGGTCCTGCCACAGATGATGCCCCCCCGGTCGACAAACCTTGAGGTTCCTTTGTGCAGGCAAGGTAGGGGTGGACGCGGTCCCCTATATCCACCCTTGGACTTGAGAAATGGACTGACTATTGGCCTTTGTACATAGTCTCTTTCAAATGTATTTATTTTTGGTGCTGAATAAAGCCTTTTCTTTTACTTTCAACACTATTGCATTTCAAGTACTTGATGTTGGTGATGAGGCTCCTGGAGTTGGTGTTCTGGTAATGTGTTAGGGTTCTGAGAAATGTTTTTGTATGATGGTCATGAGGTGGACCATGGTATCTGTGTGCCATCACAATATCTCTGCAAAGAATCAATGGTAGTGTGTGTTCATTTAGTTTGGAGACATTGTCCCAAGGAGTGTTCCTTCCTCTGTGGCACCTGACATCTTCCCTGCAAACAGTTGCACAATTGTTGTGCTGACCCGTGTCCACATTTCCTTTGTTGGTGACGGATCCCTTCAACAATGGCCATGCCTGCTCACTGATGTCTCCTGCTGAATCGTCTGTGCCATCCTTGCTAATCACTGTACTTGTGTTTTGGGTATGTAGGAATGCCTTCAGGGACAACTTGGCCCTTTTCAGCACTATGCATGTGTGTAATCACGGCCTACCACACAAATGGTACTTGTTATGCAGGGTATTTGGGCACCTGACTCACAATTGTGGGCATTGTATCTGGTGGAATTCAACCCTGTCCCTTCCATGAGAGACAACATCTTGGTGGCTGGACCAGCACCTGAACATTCCTATCAGTCCTGGGATGTGCGTGACAGTGTGTGTTCCCTTTGGCTATCATAGTTTTGTATGCCATTAAATGACTATACAGTCTGTTGACATGAAATCAGGGCGTGTATTGTGCTGCATCCGCCATGGGTGGGTATGCATGTGTTATATGTCCTCACACCCACATGTGGTGTGTCATGCAGTGTGTGAAAGACATCAATCGTCCTGGGAGTGGGACATTGCTGTCAGTGATGTGTTGTAATAGCACTTAAATCATAGCCCAAAGTTAGGGATGCGTCCATACCACCATGTAGGTGTGGTCATCTGATGATGATGTACACCCCCCATATCTCTGTCCACTGCTGGGAGTCCTCTGCACCCACCCCCATATCTCTGACCACTGCTGGGAATCATATGCACCCACCCCTCATATGTCTGGACACTGCTGGTAGTCATATGCACCCACCCCTCATATCTCTGTCCACTGCTGGGAGTCATATGCACCCACCCTTCATATCTCTGACCACTGCTGGGAGTCATATGCACCCACCCCTCATATTGCAGGCCACTGCTGGTAGTCATATTCACCCACCCCTCATATGTCTGGACACTGCTGGGAGTCATATGCACCCACCCCTCATATCTCTGACCACTGCTGGGAGACATATGCACCCACCCCTCATCTCTCTGTCCACTGCTGGGAGTCATATGCACCCACCCCTCATATCTCTGACCACTGCTGGGAGTCATATGCACCCACCCCTCATATGTCTGGACACTGCTGGGAGTCATATGCACCCACCCCTCATATGTCTGGACACTGCTGGGAGTCATATGCACCCACCCCTCATATGCCTGGACACTGCTGGGAGTCCTCTGCACCCACCCACGCACCCCCTTGGAGCAGTACACTGCTGGCCTGGACCTGCACACACACCAATATGAAGGTAACATGCTGGTCCAGTCCTCTCAGCCCACATTCCTGGCGTGTGTAGGCCTCGTATCCCAAGTGTACTGGTGGCGTAACGGGATACGTGTGACACGCACCGTACCCACGCATTCATTGCGTGTGTATGGTCCGTATCACTGTTCTAATGGTGCCGTAGGGGTACGTGTGACACGCACCGTACCCACGCATTCATTGCCTGTGTACGGTCCGTATCACTGTTCTACTGTGCCGTAGGGGTACGTGTGGTATGCACCGTACCCACGCATTCATTGCGTGTGTACAGTCCGTATCACTGTTCTACTGTGCCGTAGGGGTACATGTGGTACGCACCGTACCCACCCATTCATTGCGTGTGTACGGTCCGTATCACAGTTCTACTGTGCCGTAGGGGTACATGTGGTACGCACCGTACCCACACATTCATTGCGACATGTGGTACGCACCGTACCCACACATTCATTGCGTGTGTACGGTCCATATAACTGTTCTAATGGTGCCGTAAGGGTACGTGTGACACGCACCGTACCCACGCATTCATTGCGTGTGTACGGTCCATATCACTGTTCTACTGTGCCTAAGGGGTACGTGTGGTACGCACCGTACCCACGCATTCATTCCGTGTGTACGGTCCGTATCACTGTTCTAATGGTGCCGTAGGGGTACGTGCGACACGCACCGTACACGTCCACTTCCATTGTTGCGGTACGCAGGGGTTGCTGGCCACGCCCCCCAAGTGACCAGACCCTGGTGGTAATGTATGGCCTCCATATTATAGGCTTGGCTTTGAGTATGGGGTTTGTTTCCTGCCCCTCACCCCCACCCTGGCGTCGGGTGCGGTGCACCAGGTCGTATGCCAAGAGGACCGGGATGACACGTACGACGGGGTTCATGGCGTGTACATCGCGTACCGGGGCTCCGTTGCGTAGCGGTTCACGTCGGACTCTGCTTTTCCGGCTGTGTTTGACTCCCATAAAAAAAGAGCCCAACGGAGTGACGTAGGGACGAATCGTACTTGCTGAGCCGGAAACCGCTGCCTGAATACGTCCGGACGTCGCGTACAAGCTGTTCCGGATCAAAATCGTAGGTTTTTTTGACCTGTACAGGCTTTTTTACGAAACGTACGGAAATAGGCTTTCTGTACGAATCGTACTTCCTAGGTTGTACTCTCTGCCTACTCAAACCCCACGGGTTCCATACCGTTTTGTAGTTAGTGCTACTATATTTTCTAACTATACTGACATCTCAATTTTGTCATTATTGTTGGCATTTATAAGTGTTTTCGTCTAGCTAAACCACTTTTACCATATACCAGGACACTAGAGTTCAGTGTCTACACCGGCCGGTACTGTTGTGGTCCACAACTGACCCTAATAGGGTGAGAACCTTTATTTTATTTTCATACCCATGTTTTAACTTCTACCACTTCAAATTTTCACCATCAACAAGCTCACATATTTGTTAAAAATAGGATTTGTGCACTATGCATGCCATGATTCACTGGCCATTTGCATGTGTGTGATGCACTGCATACACCGTTTTGGTGCACGAGTCTGATCAATACAACTTGTCTTTGATAGACACAATATTGTTGTTGTTTTATTCTGATGGTTGTAATTTTGTTTACATTACAGGTTGTTACTTTTTACTTTGGAACTACAGGTACCACCACTTTTTAGGGTGCTGTAACGGTGGTCACTGCTCACTAATAAGTGTTATGTGACCACTACCAAAAAGTGTAGGTAGTACTCCACAGGTCCTGAGGAATTGCCATCTACTTGATATAAGGGCAAGAAACATGTTGACCTCATTTATTAGCGTAGAACCTCACACCATTGAGTGAATATACGCGCTTTTTCCTTTTTAATTAGGGAAGTCGCCAACCTCATTAAAATTATTTTGATTGGACTATCTTTTCCTATTTTAAATTTCACTTTACTCTACACATCACTTTCACCTACACGATCTTAGGGCCCTTACTTGCACGTCACCCAAACGAATAAAGATCTCCGCAAAGTAGGAACCATCACGGGTGCCTGATCGGGCATTGCAGCGCCGGCCCGAGTAGGAGCAGACCCGATGATGAAGCAAGACACCTAGCTTGCTGGGTGTGTGAGGGCCTTTTTCCGTAAAGGAGATTACTCTCCTGTTCTGCCACTCTTTTTAGAGTTTTTTTGATTCTAACTTACAACCTGTCTTTTTTATTAGGAACTGCATACCAATACTGTTTATGTAGCTACATAAACCTGCCTACACGTTTGTTATGAATAAGAAAGCACTGCAGTTATTTTACTTAGGGTATCATGGCCTGTAATTTCCCATACTGTAATGTGCCTAGTAGATATTTGGTAACTTCAAATAAATCATGAAGAACAATCCTTCTTTGCCAAATAGATATTAATAGTTTTCCGGGGAAGATGATGGTGTCTAGTTTTCAATAATAGATTATCCTGCACTTGCTGTTAGGTTTGCATGGCATCACTTGTTTGTATTATTCCTAAAGAGCTCATGGAGAGAGTGAAGGGCCATTTTGAGAATAAATATATTTACAAACTAACTGCATAGATGTTCCCGTATTCTTTTACATGAGCTAGGCACACAAATGACTTATAGCATCATGCGAAATAGTGTGCAAAAAGGCGATTGTGGCCAGAGTGGTCCCTCTGGAGTTCAGGCTCCCCAGTAACGCATGGGCTAATGTCACACTAGTGCACCTGCTGTGCTAATCTGTGCCAGACAAGATGTCCTGGGGGTGATGCACCGAAACCGGTCCCAGGATGCTTGTTTCCAGTCGAGGGAGGACCTGGCCTGGCAGTTTGCGCTGGGCTGTTCCCACGGGGAACAGGGTCAAGGCTGATGTCATGTCATTCCAGTTCAGTCCCAGCTATATGCAAATCAGTCTTGACCCTGCTTCCCATGAGAACAGTACAGCCCGAATGGCCAGGCCAGGTCCTCCCTGGACTGGAAAAAAGCATGCTGGGACCGGCTTCGGGGCATCACCCCTTATCAGCCAGGATAGCTTGACTCCAGTGTCATGAAAAGCATGGGATCCACATCTGGGCATACCCGTTCCACTCGGGTGATAAATGCAAAATGAACAACTGATGGACAGAATGCTGCACAATGTCAAACATTCACCCCAGTACAGAGATCTGGGCCGAAACCCATCGTTTTTTGCTCCCTATGCCATTCCAGTTCAGACCCAGCCATATGCAAATCAGTCTTGACCCTCTTCCCCTTGGGAACAGTCCAGTCTGAACTGTCAGGGCAAGTCCTCCCTGGACTGGAAACAAGCATCCTGGGACCGGTTTTGGGGCATCACCCCTCATCAGCCAGGCTAACTTGACTCCAGTGGCATGGGGAGCATAGGACCTACGTCTGGGCATACCTGGCCCACTCGGGGTGACAAATGCAAAAAGACCAATTGATGGATAGAATGCTGCACAATGTCAAGCATTAATCCCATCACAGAGATCTGGGCCTAAATTCATCGTTTTTTGCTCCCCATGCCATGCCATTCCAGTTCAGAGCCAGCCATATGCAAATCAGTTTTGACCCTGTTCCCCATGGGAAAAGCCCAGCCCAAACTGCCAGACCAGGTACTCCCTCGACTGAAAACAAGCATTTTGGGACCGGTTTTGGTGCATCACCCCTCATGAGCCAGGCTTGCTTGACTCCAGTGGCATGGAAAGCATGGGATCCATATCTGGCATACCCGTCCCACTCGGGGTGACAAATGCAAAAAGAACAATTGATGGACAGAATGCTGAACTATGTCAAACATTCACCCCAGTACAGAGATCTGGCCGTAAATCCATCGTTTTTGCTCCCCATGTCACTCCAGTTCAGACCCAGCCATATGCAAATCAGTCTTGACCCTGTTCCACATGGGAACAGTCCAGCCCGAACTGCCTGGCAGGTCCTCACTGGACTGGAGAAAAGCATCCTGGGACTGGCTTCTGGGCATCACCCCTCATCAGCCAGGATAGCCTCACTTCCCAGTGGCAGTAAGATCACGGGATCCACGTCTGGGCATACCCATCCCACTAGGGGTGACACATGCAAAAAGAACAATTGATGGACAGCATGCTGCACAATGTCAAACATTCACCCCAGTACAGAGATCTGACCCTAAATACATCGTTTTTTCGCTCCCCATGCCATGCCATTCCAGTTCTGACCCAGCCATATGCAAATCAGTCTTGACCCTGGACTGGAAAAAAGCATCCTGGGACCGTTTCTGAGGCATCACCCCTCATCAACTAGGCTAGCTTGACTCCAGTGGCATGGAGAGCATGGGATCCACGTCTGGGCATACCCATCCCACTCGCGGTGACAAATGCAAAAAGAACAATTGATGGACAGAATGCTGCACAATGTCAAACATTCACCCCATTACAGAGATCTGGGTCTAAATCCATTGTTCCCCATGCCATTCCATTTCAGACCCAGACATATGCAAATCAGTCTTGACCCTGTTCCCCATGTAAACACTCCAGTCTGAACTGCCACCCCAGGTCCTCCCTGGACTGGAAACAAGCATCCTGGAACCGGTTTCGGGGCATCAACCCTCATCAGCCAGGCTAACTTGACACCAGTGGCATGGAAAGCACAGGATGCACGTCTGGGCATACCCATCCCACTCGGGTTGACAAATGCAAAAAGAACAATTGATAGACAGAATGCTGTTATCACCCCTCACCTGGGCCTAAATCCAATACTATGACTGCCAACGTTAGAGGCGTTTTCAGCCTAGTGCCAACACAGGCATCCTTGCACGCTGGTGCAAGGGTGCCTGTGCTATCGGCAGAATTGTTTTAGTGCAGGAAGGGGCACATTCCTGCACAAAAACAATCCTGAGAAGCTTTTTCCTAGCTCTGCACGCATGGAAAGAGGAAAAAACAAGGAGAAATAAGGTTATTTCTCCTTGTTGCTCCTCCCCTGGGGAGGCTAAGGTTTTGCGCATCCCCATGTTTACATGGTTTTGTAAATCTGGGGAAGCATCAAAGTCCATGAGTTTTGCATGGTAATACCTACTGCAACGGCCATGGAATGCCTCTCTAGAGTAGAGTAAGGCAACACAGCAATTTGCTCTGCCTTGACTTACTCCATATCTATAGGTTTCGCATATACAAGAGCTATTGGCTTTCGCAAGGTGTTTTTGTCATGTTGTACACCATTGTGGCTGCTGCTCAGCATGGCTAAAACTTAGTGATGTGGTGTGGAGTGGGATGGGTTGTGTGGGGTTGATTGGAGTGGGATTGATTGTGAAGAGAGGAACAGGGTAGATTGGGGTAGAGTGGAGTGGGGTAGATTGGTGTAGAGTGGAGTGGGGGTAGGGTAGAATGAAGAGGGGTGGATTGGGTAGGTTGGAGTCGGGTGGCGTGGGGTAGATTGGGGTAGGTTGGAGTGAGGTAGATTGGAGTGGGGTAGATTGAAGTGGGAGAGTTGGGTAGATTAGTGTGGTAGATTGGAGTGGGGTCAATTGAATTGGCGTAGATTGTGGTGGAGTAGGGTAGAGTGGGGTGGAGTGAGTCAAACTGGAGTGGAGTAGATTGGGGTAGATTAGATGGGAAAGAGTGGAGCGGGATAAATTTGGGTAGAGTGGAGTGGGAAATATTGGGGCAGATTGGAATGGAGTGGGGTAGATTGGGGAAGAGTGGAGTGGAATGGAGTGGGGTAGTTTGGGGTGGGGTAGATGTGAGGAATGATGTGGATTGGAGTACAGTAGAGTGGGGTAGATTAGTGTAGAGTGGAGTGGGGGTAGAGTAGGGTACAATGGAGAGGGGTGGATTGGGGTAGGTTGGAGTAGGGTGGAGTGGGGTTGATTGTGGTAGATTGGAGTGGGAAAGATTTAAATGGAGGAGTTTTGTAGATTAGCGTGGTCGAATGGAGTGGGGTAGATTGAATTTGGGTAGATTGGGGTGGATTAGTGTTGAGTGGGGTGGAGTGGGGTAGATTGGTAGATTATATTGGGGTAGAGAGGAGTGGGATATATTTGGGTAGAGTGGAGTGGGATATATTGGCGTAGATTGAAATGGAGTGGGGTAGATTGGGGAAGAGTGGAGTGGAATGAAGTGGGGATAAGTTGGGGTGGTTTGGAGTAGGGTAGTTTTGAGTGGGGTAGAATGGAGTTGGGTAGTTTGGGAAGGGGTGGAGTGGATTGAAGTGGGGGGATTAGGGTGGAATGGGTTAGATTGTACCTCTTTGGGGTAGATTTGAGTGGTGTGTGTTAGATTAGAGTGAAGTGTAGTGGGGTAGATTGGGTAGAGTGGAAGGGAGTATGGAAGATTGGGTAGAGTGGAGTGGGGTAAATTGAAGGGGAGTGGGGTCGAGTGAAGTGGGGTACATTGGAGTGGAGTGGGGTAGAATGGAGTGGGGCAGATTGAAATTAAGTGGGGTAGACTAGGTAGATTGGAGAAGAGTGGGGTAGATTGAAGTGGAGTGGGGTAGATTGGAGTGGAGTGGGGTTGATTCGATCATAGTGGAGTGGATTGCGGTAGATGGGAGTGGGGTAGATTGACGTGGGGCAGATTGAAGTGGGGTAGATTGAGGGGAGTGGGGTAAAGTGGAGGGGAATGGGGTAGAGTGGAGTGTTGTATATTGGGTGGAGTGGGGTACATTGGGTGGAGTGGAGTAGACGGGTACATTGTAGCGAAGTGGAGTGGGGTAGATTGGGGTACATTGGAGTGGAGTGGAGTAGAGTGCAGTGGCGTGTTTTGTTGTGGAATGAGTGGCATAGATTGGAGTGGGATGAGTGAAGTGGCATGGCATAGAGTGTCTTAGAGTGGAGGGGTGTAGAGTGGAGTGGCATTTCGTAGAGTGGAGTGGAGGGTTGTAGGATGGAGTGTCGCGGCATAGAGTGGGAAGGCATTGAGTGGACTGGAGTGGTGTAGTGGGAGTATGCATGATGTTGTAGCACACTGCCAATACAGACAACACGTTTTCAATTGAAATGACCATTAGATTAGCACCAAAATATGGTTTTACTGCACACAAACGATAATGTGTGCAAATGTCATCATCTAGTATATTGATTGTTGGAAGGCGGGCCTCGGGGGAGTCGGAGACACCACCCAGAGGGGCCCCCACACTGTACGAAGTAGCCGAGCGCTGCTGAGAAGCCTCTGGGAGAGGTCCTTCTACTATAACGTACTAGCACAGTAACACCACCACACAAGACTCGAGGGGATTCAGCTAGACGAGCCGTTCTTTATCAGCACTTATGAAGTTACGGTTATCAATATTTACAAGGGGGGATCGAGGGATCCACAAGAGTCTCAAAGTCTTTGGTAGGGACGGGGTAGCGGGACAGTCTTTAGCAGCAGCTTGGTATGAGGGTACCTGGGGCCCAGTTCTTATCCCCACACTGGAGGGCCTCCGGATCTCGGAGGGGTCGAGCCATGACGGCGTCAGCAGGGCTCTGGTGTTCAGTCCGTGGAGTTCGAGCCGCGACCAGGTCAGCAGGGCTCTTACGGTGTCTTGGTTCAGCTCGAGCCGCGACGACGTCAGCAGGGCTCCGAGGGAGGTTTCAGCGAGGTTGGGCCGCGACAGCGTCAGCAGGGCCCCGATGTTCCGTGGGGGTTCGTGATCTCAATAAGGTGGAGCCGCGACGCAGTCAGCAGGGCTCGTGGTAGAGTCTCAAGCAAGAGTTCTTCTCCGTTGGGTCGGCCGCGATTCAATCAGCAGGGCTCTCGACTCCGGGATACAACTGGTGTCCCATTGCGGGGTTGCCCCGGATATAGGTCTGGAGCCCTTTGATGTCCGGACCCTTGCGCCTGGGGGGCGGAGAGGCCGGGCTGGGAGAGGCCAGACGCCCAGCGGGAGAGGCGCCAGGCCCCGGGAGGCCGGAGGGTGATCGCACCTCGGTGTTGGGGGACGGTGGGGGTCCCATCGAAACTCCCCTCTTCCGGGAGTGGTGACGGGGTCCGGTGATGCCCCCTGGCCAGATCTTGGTGCCTCGATGTCGGGGTTTCGCTGGGGCCGAGGCCGGCGGGAGCCGGGCCGCGTGGCTGGTGTGTGGAGCACGCATGATCCAAAGGAGGGGGGGACCCCGAAGGGGTGAGGGGTCCCTGTGTGGCCTGGCAAGGGGGCCGCGTAGGCCGGTGTAGTGAAACGGGTACAATCCAAGGGGGTCCCTGGCGGCCCGAAGGGGCGGCCCGGGTAGGCTGGTGCGGGGAACGGGCACAATCCCCGGGGTTTAGGACCACGCCACGAGGCCGGGTCCAACAGGCGTCCCCCCCAGCCGAAGGCAGGGAGAGTCACCCATCTCCTTGGGGATTCTCCTCGTCGAGGCGGAAGAAGCGGGATAGGCCATCGGCGTTGGCGTGGTCATTGCCGGGCCGGTGTTCGACGGAAAAGTCCATCCCTTGCAGCGAGATGGACCACCGCAGCAGCTTGGGGTTCTCGCCTCTCATTTGCATTAACCACCGCAAGGGCCGGTGGTCGGTTTGAACCCGGAAGTGGGTGCCGAAGAGATAGGGCCGGAGCTTCTTGAGGGCCCACACGACAGCGAAGGCCTCTCGCTCGATGGTGCTCCACCGCTGTTCCCGGGGCAACAGCTGTCGGCTGATGAAGGCCACGGGTCTGTCGAGTCCCTCCGCGTCTGCCTGGGACAGGACGGCCCCAATTCCATATTCGGAGGCGTCCGTCTGCACAACGAACTCCCTGCTGAATCAGGGGCCTGCAGCACGGGGGCGGTGCACATCGCCGTCTTGAGAGTCTCGAAGGCCGACTGGCAGCGGGGTGTCCAGTGCACTTTCTTGGGCTGCTTCTTGGACGTGAGCTCTGTGAGGGGGCCAACAATGCTCCCATAGTCCTTGATGAATCGCCGGTAGTACCCGGTGAGGCCCAGGAAGGCCCGGACAGCTGTCTGGGTGGTGGAGGGTTCCCAGGCCTGGATGGCATCAACTTTTGGTTGGAGGGGAGCCACCTGACCGCTCCCCACCTGATGGCCCAGATAGGTCACCGATCCTTGACCTATCTGGCACTTGCTGGCCTTGATCGTGAGCCCGGCCCTTTGGAGGGCGGCCAGGACTGCCTTGAGGTGCCCCAGGTGCTCAGCCCAGTGGTTGCTGTACACGGCAATGTCATCCAAATAAGCCGCGCTGAAGGCCTCTAGCCCGGCCAGAACCTTGTTCACCAGTCTCTGGAAGGTGGCCGGGGCGTTCTTCATGCCGAAGGGCATCACCCGAAAGTGGTAGTGCCCATCAGGGGTGGAGAAAGCGGACCTCTTTTGGGCGCCGGGGGTGAGCTGGATCTGCCAGTACCCGGCGGTGAGGTCAAAAGTACTCAGGTAGCAGGCTGCTCCTAAACGGTCGATGAGCTCGTCGGCCCGGGGAAGGGGATGGGCATCGGTCTTGGTAACAGCATTCAGACCCCGGTAGTCCACACAAAATCGTAGCTCCGGGGGATTGCCTGGGGCGGCAGCCTTCGGTACCAGGACGACGGGACTGGCCCATGGGCTGTCGGAGGGCTCGATGACCCCGAGGGCCAGCATCTTTGCCACCTCGCCCTGGATGCAGGCCCGCACCCGGTCGGGTACTCTGTAGGCTCGGTGTCGCACGGGGGGACTGTCCCCAGTGTCGACGTCGTGGACGCACCATGGGGTCACCCCCGGAGTGAGGGAGAAGAGGGCCGCAAAGGGCTGTAACAGCTGCTGACAGTCGTGGCGCTGTTCCGGGGTCAGGGAGGAGGCGAGTTGAACGCCTTCGATGGACCCGTCGTGGTCGCTGATCTGCAGGAGGTCGAGTAGGGGCTCGGAGTCGTCTTCGCCCCCATTGTCGGTTGCCATTAGCAGGCTCAGTTCGGTCCGGGCAAAGTGGGGTTTGAGCCGGTTAGCATGTAGGACCCGGAGGGGGTTCCGGGGGGACTCTAGGTCGATTAGGTAGGTGACGGGGCTCTTCTTCTCCACCACCTTGAAGGGCCCGGTCCATTTGTCCTGGAGGGCGCAGGGGTCAACCGGTGCCATGACCCAGACTTGCTGGCCTGGCTCAAACTCGATGGTAGAGGCGTTCCGGTCATACCATCGCTTCATGTCCTCCTGGCTGGCCTCGAGGTTGGCTTCGGCCAGGGCTCGGAACCTGCGGGTCTGGTTTCGTAGGGTCAGGAGGTATCGGTAGACGTCGGGAGGGGCATCTTGGGGCTTCGTCTCCCAGCCCTCCTTGACCAAGCTGAGGGGTCCGCGGACCGGATGCCCATACAATAGTTCGAAAGGGCTGAACCCCAGGGACTTCTGCGGGATCTCCCGATAGGCAAACAGGAGGCACGGCAGCAGGACATCCCATCTCCGCCTTAGGGGCTCTTCCAGGCCCTGGATCATTCCCTTTAAGGTTCTGTTGAACCGCTCGACCAGTCCGTTCCCCTGAGGGTGGTATGGGGTGGTGAATTTGTACGTGACCCCGCACTGCTGCCACAGGGACCGCATGTATTTAGAGATGAAGTTCGTACCCCGGTCGCTCACCACTTCTCGGGGGAATCCCACTCTCGAGAAGATTCCCATTAGGGCCCGGCCCACCACGGGGGCCGTCACAGTCCGAAGCGGGATAGCCTCAGGGTGGGTACCTGGTTGCGTGGTCCACGAGGACCAGGATGAAGCGGTGACCCAGGGCGGTCCGGGGGTCCAGGGGCCCTACAATGTCTATTCCGACCCGTTCAAACGGGGTGTTGACTGTTGGGAAGGGCTGGAGGGGGGCTTTGACCCGTCCCCCCGCCTTCCCGCTGGCTTGGCAGGTCTGGCAGGAACGGCAGTGGTTTTCCACGTCTCTCCGCATCCGGGGCCAGTAGAAGTGGGTCACCAGGCGGCTGTAGGTTTTGTCCTGCCCCAGGTGCCCGGCGAGGGGCACATCATGCGCCAGGTTAAGGAGGAACTCCTGGAATCGGAGGGGGACCACCAGCACTCGACTGGCCCCCAGTTCCGCAATCTTCTGTTCGCTGTACAGTAGGCCCTCGGCCCAATAGACCCAGTGCGTTCCGGTCTGGTCACCGTTGGCCTGCGAGGACGCCTGCTGTCGGACCCCTTCGAGGGAGGAGCAGGTCTTCTGTTCCTGCTGGAACTGTTCTCGGGTGGGACCCCCGTTGTGGCGCCATTGGGCTAGCGCTGGGAGCGCGTCGAGAGAGGCGATTTCGTCTGGGGAGGGTTCGGTGGGTCCGGTATCAGTGTCCGCTTCTCCCTCGCTGGAGGCGGGTGGCGGCACGGGCCCCTCGGGTCTGGTGGGGTCGGATGCTATGGACGAGCGTGGAGCCTGTGCGGCCATGGACCTGGTAGTGGCGTAGGCCCATTCGGGTAGTCCCAACATTCGGAGGTGCTCCACCTGAGCCCAGGGAGAACTCTCTAGGTCGTTCCCCAGGAGGCAGTCCACCGGGGCGTCGTCGCGGACAGTCACCTTTAGTATGCCCGTCACCCCTCCCCATTCGAAGGGGACCTGGGCCATCTGGCACATGCTTTCGCTGTTGTCGGCCGTCCGGACGGGGCATAGCACATTGGGCAGGATCTGTTCGGGGGTCACCAGGTGGCAGCGGACAGCGGTGACACTGGCTCCGGTGTCACGGAGGGCCTCGGCCCGTCGTCCATTGATAGTGACCCACTGTTGGTACTTCTGGGTGTTGCTCGGGATGGGTTTTCGGGGCACCATTTCTCGGCTGCCCAGGCAGGCCAGGGACATGGCCGCCGGCTCCCACTGAGTGGTTCCTCTGTCGAGGGGTTCTTCCTCTTCCTCCCCTTCCCCCAGGGCTGCAGCCGCCAGCTCTCGGGGCGGGGGCCCGCCGGCCCCACTTCTTCGGTTCATGGGGCAGGCCGGGTCGCTGGTATAGTGTCCGGTTTGTTGGCAGCCGTAGCAGGTTATCGAGGGCCGGGGTCCGGTCCGGGCTGGTGCCGTCCCTCTTCGGGCCAGGCTCGGGGAGAGGTGTTGCTGAGGCGGCCCTCGAGGCGGACTTTGGGGTGGCCCGGCGGGGATGTCCCGATTCCGGTTCGACCCTCCTCCTCCGCCGCGCTGGTGGGGAGGTCCGGTGGTGTTTCTCTGGTACTCCCCCATCGAGTTCCGGGGGACTCGGGTGTTGACCCATCGATCGGCCTCGGCAGCGAGCTTCCGCGGCTCGGTCAGCTTGCTGTCGAGGAGGTGTTGTCTTAGCTCCACGAAGCAGTTGTTGGAGAGGTGTTCCCAAATAATGAGGTCGACCAGCTGCCCGTAGGTGGTGACCTTGCTACCCTTGATCCATCCTTCTAGGGCCCTGCTGAAGAAGTCCACATATTCTACCCACGTGGTACCGGGGATTTTTTTGCAGTCTCTGAAACGCTGGCGGTACATTTCCGCGGTTAGTCCGTAGCGGGTGAGCAGGGCCTCCTTCATATGGTCGTAGTAGGTCACCACATCTTCTGGTAGCTGGAGCAGGGTGTCTCGGCCCTCGCTAAGGAACCGGCCCCACAGGCCAGCACCCCAATCCTTCCGGGGCACCCGATGGGAGGTCATGGCCACCTCGTACGCCTTGAACCACTGCTGGATGTCGTAGTTTTTATAGTATTCTTTGACGACATCTTTGGGAATATGCACCTTGGCTTCGGTGGGAGGTGGAGCGTCTCTATTACTGGGGGTGCCGGTCTCCCCCTTCTGGGCCTTGAGTTCGAGTTCTTTGAGGCCCCGCTAGTGTTCAAGGGTCAACCTTTTTTCTTCTAATTCTCGATGCCGCTTTTTCTCCTCTATTTCCTCCTGCAGCCGTAGCTGTTCTATGGCCATTTTCTTTTCGGCCAGCCGGAGTTCGCCGTCCAGCCGAAGTCGTGCAAGCTCTAGTTCGTGGGTCCGGACCTTCTCCCGCTCTCGTATTTCCCCCGCGGAGAGGCCGGTTTCCAGGCTGTTGCTCCCTCCGTTCGCCGGCGTCGGTGCGGGTGGCGTGGCTGCATTTAGGGGCAGGGGCCCTTCGTTCTGGGAGGGGTCCGCCTCGGACTCTATCCAGGTTCTCAGGGCTTTCTGCATCTCTTCCTTGGTATCTAGGCCGGTGGTTGCAATGCCCTTGTCTTTGCAGAACTGTTTTAACTCTTTGTGAGTATACTCTTCCAACCGTTCTGGTTGGAACTCCATGGTCGCGGTGGTTTCCTGGTTGCTCATGGTCTCTGTTCATCTGGATGGATAGCGAGTGGGTTACTTGCTTGTACGAACTGCGTTCGGCTCGGATCCCGTGGCTGGCCACCAAATGTTGGAAGGCGGGCCTCGGGGGAGTCGGAGAGACCACCCAGAGGGGACCCCACACTGTACGAAGTAGCCGAGCGCTGCTGAGAAGCCTCCGGGAGAGGTCCTTCTCCTATAACGTACTAGCACAGTAACACCACCACACAGGACTCGAGGAGATTCAGCTAGACGAGCCGTTCTTTATCAGCACTTATGAAGTTACGGTTATCAATATTTACAAGGGGGGATCGAGGGATCCACAAGAGTCTCAAAGTCTTTGGTAGGGATGGGGTAGCGGGACAGTCTTTAGCAGCAGCTTGGTACGAGGGTACCTGGGGCCCAGTTCTTATCCCCACACTGGAGGGCCTCCGGATCTCGGAGGGGTCGAGCCGCGACGGCGTCAGCAGGGCTCTGGTGTTCAGTCCGTGGAGTTCGAGCCGCGACCAGGTCAGCAGGGCTCTTACGGTGTCTTGGTTCAGCTCGAGCCGCGACGACGTCAGCAGGGCTCCGAGGGAGGTTTCAGCGAGTTTGGGCCGCGACAGCGTCAGCAGGGCCCCGATGTTCCGTGGGGGTTCGTGATCTCAATAAGGTGGAGCCGCGACGCAGTCAGCAGGGCTCGTGGTAGAGTCTCAAGCAAGAGTTCTTCTACGTTGGGTCGGCCGCGATTCAATCAGCAGGGCTCTCGACTCCGGGATACAACTGGTGTCCCATTGCGGGGTTGCCCCAGATATAGGTCTGGAGCCCTTTGATGTCCGGACCCTTGCGCCTGGGGGGCGGAGAGGCCGGGCTGGGAGAGGCCAGACGCCCAGCGGGAGAGGCGCCAGGCCCCGGGAGGCCGGAGGGCGATCGCACCTCGGTGTTGGGGGACGGTGGGGGTCCCATCGAAACTCCCCTCTTCTGGGAGTGGTGACGGGGTCCGGTGATGCCCCCTGGCCAGATCTTGGTGCCTCTATGTCGGGGTTTCGCTGGGGCCGAGGCCGGCGGGAGCCGGGCCGCGTGGCTGGTGTGTGGAGCACGCATGATCCAAAGGAGGGAGGGACCCCGAAGGGGTCCCTGTGTGGCCTGGCAAGGGGGCCGCGTAGGCCGGTGTAGTGAAACGGGTACAATCCAAGGGGGTCCCTGGCGGCCCGAAGGGGCGGCCCGGGTAGGCTGGTGCGGGGAACGGGCACAATCCCCGGGTCTTTAGGACCACGCCACGAGACCGGGTCCAACATTGATGTGTTTTGATCGTATTCAAATATTTGTTTCCACCGCACTTCAGGATTACATAAACAATGTGCTTCATTTGTACTTATTCTGATATATTTTTAACCATCAGCACAGTTCAATTGTTTGGGGGTTGAGCACTAGAACAAAACAAAAAAATCCTACACCTTCTCCTCTTACATGGACACTCAGCAAGATTGTCACATATATTCTCTCACTTTGAAGTTAGAGTAAGAAAAGTAAACACAAAACTCCCTTAGAAGGCAGCTTGACATTTGACCTCTGTCTTTAAATGAACAGCAATGTGACAAGATAAGACCAAGATTTAAAGATCGGTTTACAGAAAGTGAGTTCATGGGAGAATACAGTAAACAAGTTTTGGCCGATGGGAGGACGAACTCAAGCTGGATAGCCTAACACACATGATGATTGATGTACTTATAGAGCGCAGCTATCACCCTACGGGCATCTTGGCGCTTGCATTGGGAACCCGTCCTGGTTTTTCCCTGTAAGATAACCCGTACTGGGCATCCCCAAGGTGAAAGCCAGGCATCCCACCACGGGGGGCCGTTGTGGAGATTAAGCAGGCTTGTTGCCCAGAGCTGCATAGTGTGAACTCGTGCTTAGAGTGGGCACTGAAGCGAGAATTATCGAGTCCGTGGACGATTGGGCTCTGGACCCTGCCGCGTCGGGAATCGAACCCAGGTCCCGGGTCTGATCTCTGCTTCAGGGTATGCCTCCTCTAACCAGTGAGCTACACTTCTCCACATAAAGTCAGCAAATAGAAAGCCAGAAAATGCGAGTTGCAAACAGCAAAGCCAATGGTCAGCAATAGACTGAATGCATTCCTAGAGCATCTTTCTGAATGTCCCAAGAAGTCTTTAGCAAACCAGACAGCTGTGCTGTCTGGTATACTTTGAACTAAAAGGAGGAGATAAAAAGCGGAATCTAGTTGAACTCCACAATCAACTCAACTTTTGCTGCCCATAATGTGGTAAGATTTACTGCCTGTGTCCTATTCTCTAGAAACGAGCCAAGTCATTTATGCGTGGTCTCTGAAATACCCGCAGCATCCGCACAGCAGAGTAGGATTGTATGGTCCACTGTGTCAAAGGCTGAGGACTGATCGAGCAAAATTAGTGCTGAGGTATGGCCTTCGTCCCATATCCTTCCTAAGATTGTCTATACCAGATAAATCTCTCTTTTGGTGTTATGTCTAAAGTGGAAGCCAGTCTGATGGAAGTCAAGGCAATCAATTTTTAAGGCAGACAATATAGTTCTTTATCTGAATATATAGATTGGGCTTTTCATAGGGGTTTCGGTGGCTTTCTGCCCATAGTGTTTCTTCACATGGAGCAATAAACGTGAGAGATAATCTTTGGTAACTCCATCTCTTTTTGGTCCTGTGCCCTCCTCTTGTGTCTTTGAGTAGCCAAAAGAGCTGCATCATGTTTGATATTTCAAAAAATTCAGCCTCAGTATCAATGTTGCCCTTTATCTTTATGCCCAAGTCCAATGTATGTGAGACTCCAAGCTATTTGCTTCAGTACATACAGATGTCAATGATATGCAATGTGTAGTGGTACACAGGGTAGCAAAAACACTTTCCCACGATCGGCCCTGTTGTGTAGTTAGTACTATTTCCCTGGGGAGGAAAATGTTCATTATTTGGTCTATATCCCGTAGAGTCCAATGAGGATACACAGCTTCTATTTGATAGGTTTTCCTAGCAACTCAAAATTGAATTTTGTTTGTTTATTTGGGCAAAGCCCTATTATTGTATTTTTAGTCTGTGGATGAACGGCAGTAGCTTGTGTGCATAGGTGTCTGAATGATACCTGTGACCTCAGTGCTTCACAGCTGTAATATATGCAGGTCTTATCTATTGATATACATAATCCCAATCAGAGTGTGGGGTGTGTGTGGCGAAGGCAGGCCCTGGCAGTCTCAAATAACCTCAATGTAAATTCTGAATTACATGTGGTATTCTTTCTTGAAATAAGAAAATGTAATAAGTTCAGGGCACCTTGATAAAGACATATGGATCATAGTGACATGGATCAATTATTGCATATTGAATAGCACTGCTGCATCCACAGCTTCTATTTTAGTAAATGAATAGCATTCTTCAACAGTATGTGAAAGGTCTGCTATGGCCACCAGTATACCTTTGCCCCCAGTTAATGGGAATCACCTCACTGTTAAGCGTGTGGAAGGAAGGGATGCACATTTTTGCCATATCTATTGCCCTTAGAAATACCTCCTTGTTTTTCCCCACCATTGCCTGCAAAGACTTGACAATCGATATTAGTGATCTACACAGCTCCTTTGTAACTGTTAAATGATCACCAAACCTCATTTGGGAATGGGGATGCCTTTCCTGCTATTAAGCAGGATTGTAATATATCTCCAAACATGTCTGGCTGAGATTATCCGTATAATCTTTATTTGGAGAGTCCCAGTCCCTGAAGGGCCAGGCATCCCATTGATCGCAATGTCATGGTCACACCAGGACAGTTCCCTTTGCCCCAAAAGGAGATGCATTTTGGAGAAAATGAGAGCTGGCAGGTGTCTCTCACTCCTCTTCTAGCAAGTTGTGCTCTGTTCAGATAGAGGGTGTTAGGAGAAAGAAAAACATGTCAATTAATCTGTTATATGCAAGTAATATTAAAACGGAGCCTCGCCTCAATCATTAGGTACACAATGGTTTATTTTGCAGTACTTGTCTACAACAACCGTGCACCAGGATGATTGTTCTTATTATAATCAGCCCAGAAGATAATATGTGAATTAGGGCAAATGTTAAATAACCACCAATATCACACAGACCTGTTTTTCGGTGCCACCTCCCCTTGCGCAGTGTACAGACTCTGTAGAAATGTTGAGGTACTCCTCTCTATGTGTAAAACTGCTGCCCTAGGCCTCGCACACATCAGGCTAGGGCTCTGAATGACATGTTTAAGCTGTCTGCCCTGAATGTGGAACACTGTATAATGCTGCTTCTTTCTAAAGCTAAACACCCACTGATTGCTTGCCTATCACAGAAATCCTTCTCCCACTATAAAGCTAAAACCCTGCATGACAAATTGACCTTGACTTTACTCCTGTTTGATTCCTCTTTTTAGGTCTCACTGAGATAGCGAAAGCTGTCTCTTTGAGACATTTTGTAAGTGGGCTTCAAAAGTGCTACCCACATTGTTTGCTGGCCTAAAGCTTGAGTGCACGATGGCGTGCACGTGCACAGCTGCTCCTCTGCTCCTTCCATTCCCCCCTCCCTTCTCACCCAGCCCTTTGATGCTCTTCTCGATTACTTTCACTTTCGCCGCCCTTCTCACCCAGCCCTTTGATGCTCTGCTCGATTACTTTCACTTTCGCCGCTTTGATGTTTGATCGCAAACGCGATCACTTCCGCTTGGCATAACCTGTACTTGTTTTATCTCTCTCT
The DNA here is from genome assembly GCF_964204655.1 of Triturus cristatus. Taxonomy (NCBI): domain Eukaryota; kingdom Metazoa; phylum Chordata; class Amphibia; order Caudata; family Salamandridae; genus Triturus; species Triturus cristatus. The sequence continues at coordinate 795,207,818 of NC_140582.1, forward strand.
TTCCTAATATCCTAACTGGATTAAGGCACCGGGACATGCTCTCTCCATTGCAGAGTTCTCATCTGGCCTGATCCCCACGTAGTTTATCAAACGGGAGCAGACAAGATTGATGCGGGGGCTTTTCAGGCCTGACACCATGTGTAAAATCGGGAGACAACGGGCTCTGGGGGGCGCCCACCAGGACTTGTCACATCAGCCCTGCTCGGCTTCAGATGCCAGTGCCCGGGGCCGGCCTCTCCCCGGTGTTCCACTAAGGACTGCTGCAGAGAGACAGAGTGAGCTACACGAGTCTCCAGCAGAGTTACTTATTGCAGCCCCGGCGCCCTTCACCTGCCCGGGCCTTTCTCACATAGCATCACAGCATCAAATATTCATGAAGGGCCCGGCGCTGCGGCCAGGGGCCGGCTTCTGCAGGTGGCTGCCGCTTTCAGTAATTGCCCCATACCTCCCTCCACAGCGTAAAATTGTTTTCATTATGTGTCACGCACACTGAGCCAAAGCGAATGCCTCCTCGAGTGCTTTCTTTCCCAAAGCTGGGTAGCACTTCACTTAAACAGGCGCTTTTTGGCTTACATACATGGGCGGGGGTAAAAAAAAAGCAAGAGAAAGTTCATCATTAGGAACACAAATCATTCTCTGCTCATTTGAGCCCTCAATGGTCCTTCGAAAGACTCTACTTCGGTGCAAGATCCTTACAGGTTTGAGGCTCGAAACTCTGGGACAACTTTTACCCTCTACTCTGCACACAAGCGTGTTACCTTTAGTCTTAGAAACTCCACCAACCAAAGTGTTCAAACAAGCTTTCAGTTAAGACTAAAATCGATGTGCGAAAATGCAAGATTTTAGCATGAGGCTGAACTCTAAAGCTTATGTTTTCCGATTAAGCTGTGAATTGTATTATAATGGAATATAAATTGCCCTCCATAACCCTAATAAGACTTCAAGGGGTATCGAACAACCAAGCATGCATGCATGTGTGTGTTAACTTGTGCTTTAATCAGGGCTTTAAGTGTACCGGGTCCTGCCGGTGCTCAGCACCAGCAGTTCTAAAAGGCAGGTGCTGAGACGGGTCCCTAACGGGCTCTCCATTTCTGCCCTCACCATCAGGGTGAAAAAAAAAATCTTAACTCCGAATCAGTACCAGTCTACAATGCCTTTGATGTAACTTTGAAGAAGATTTGTTGTAGGTCTTTCATAGTCTCATCAGTTCGGAAATGAAGCTTTTTTAATATTATAAACAACAAAGCAATCGTTGTTGCTTATTTATCTTGTGCAACTAATGACCATTGACAAAGCCAGTAGTCCTGGCTTGTTGTAGGTATAAGGGGAGAGGATAAAGCCTTATGGCTAGAGCGGTCGACCTCGAAGCTGAGGAACCGGCTTCGATTCTTGGCAGCGACGCCCAACATCCTGTGATTCTGGGCAAATCACTTAATCTCCCCGTGCCTAACAAAATAAAATGAATGTGTCCATCTGTAACGAAACTGGTGCTCATGTAAAGCGCTCTGATACCCGGTGTCTCGGGTCTAGTTCACGCTATATAAAACTCTTTAAAAAAAAATGTTACTTGCTGTATATATAGCTGGATGTAATGACAGAAACACCAACATACCAGTCAGATGGCACACTATGCTAAGCACAGGGTTTTAGTTTAGGTGTTTATAAGTCACGCCCTTAATGACATAGGCCACACCCCTTTGAGAGACCCCACCCTAGTTTTTTCATCCCACTTAAAGCTCTGGCTTTAATGTTACCATGCCGGGGGAATGGTATTTACCACCTGTGGCAACTACTCTACCCGCTTCCAATAAACCTTTAGGATCTAAACAGACAATCTCCCCATTGAGACACCCATAACAGTTGGCCCAGAAAAATAAGATATTTACTGTACCTGATATATAATGATGTCACTGGGAGTTAAATATATTGGGTGCTATGCGTCCAATTAGGATTATGGCCCGAGAAATGGGGCAGAACGTGGATTTTGCTGCTTCTGCACTAAAATCAGCATGTCCTGTTTTTTTATCAAGCATTTTTGCCTCTTCTAATTTCACCTGCCGAAATTTACTGACATTGGAAAGGATGGAAGGCTGAGACAGTCTCTTTCTGGAGTCAAACTTGTAGCCTGCTTTGTCTCAACATTTTTCCTACAGCAAATATTCAATTCCTTGAACCATCTCGCAGAGACATTTTGGACTTTGCACCTGGCAAATTAGGAAACATTGACTTTTTCTTCCCTGATATGCAAAGGAGCTAGATGACGTAACTCATTTTTTTAACATTGGCAAATAGTAAACTATGAGCAGCATCTTTTCTTAGTTTGCAACTTGCAATAAAGGCGCTGGCCT